>NC_050101.1:118557666-118860697 GCF_902167145.1 Zea mays | reverse complement strand
AACCTATGCACCCGTAGCTAGGCTTGAGTCAATTCGCATATTATTAGCCTATGCTACTTACCATGGCTTCAAGCTTTATCAAATGGACGTGAAGAGTGCCTTCCTCAATGGACCAATCAAGGAGGAGGTCTACGTTGAGCAACCTCCCGGCTTTGAAGATAGTGAGTACCCTAACCATGTCTATAGGCTCTCTAAGGCGCTTTATGGGCTCAAGCAAGCCCCAAGAGCATGGTATGAATGCCTTAGAGATTTCCTTATCGCAAATGGCTTCAAAGTCGGCAAGGCCGATCCTACTTTATTCACTAAAACTCTTGACAGTGATTTGTTTGTATGCCAAATTTATGTTGATGATATCATATTTGGGTCTACTAACGAATCGACTTGTGAAGAATTTAGTAGGATCATGACACAAAAATTCGAGATGTCTATGATGGGGGAGTTGAAGTATTTTCTAGGATTCCAAGTCAAGCAACTCCAAGAGGGCACCTTCATTAGCCAAACAAAGTACACTCAAGATATTCTAAGCAAGTTTGGAATGAAGGATGCCAAGCCCATCAAGACACCCATGGGAACTAATGGGCATCTCGACCTCGACACGGGAGGTAAGTCCGTGGATCAGAAGGTATACCGGTCGATGATAGGTTCTTTACTCTACTTATGTGCATCTCGACCGGATATTATGCTTTCCGTATGCATGTGTGCAAGATTCCAAGCCGACCCTAAGGAAGCTCACCTTACGGCCGTGAAACGAATCTTGAGATATTTGGCTTATACTCCTAAGTTTGGGCTTTGGTATCCTAGGGGATCCACATTTGATTTGATTGGTTATTCGGATGCCGATTGGGCGGGGTGCAAAATCAATAGAAAGAGCACATCGGGGACTTGCCAGTTCTTGGGAAGATCCTTGGTGTCTTGGGCTTCAAAGAAGCAAAATTCGGTTGCTCTTTCCACCGCCGAAGCCGAGTACATTGCCGCAGGCCATTGTTGCGCGCAATTGCTTTGGATGAGGCAAACCCTGCGGGACTACGGTTACAAATTAACCAAAGTCCCTTTGCTATGTGATAATGAGAGTGCAATCAAGATGGCGGATAATCCCGTCGAGCATAGCCGCACTAAACACATAGCTATTCGGTATCATTTTCTTAGGGATCACCAACAAAAGGGAGATATCGAGATTTCTTACATTAATACTAAAGATCAATTAGCCGATATCTTTACCAAGCCTCTTGATGAACAAACTTAGGCATGAGCTAAATATTCTTGATTCTAGGAACTTCTTTTGTTAAAATGAACACATAGCTCATTTATATACCTTTGATCATGTCTCTTTCATATGCCATGACTAATGTGTTTTCAAGTGAATTTCAAACCAAGTCATAGGAATATTGAAAGGGAATTGGAGTCTTCGGCGAAGACAAAGGCTTCCACTCCGTAACTCATCCTTCGCCGTCACTCCAAGCAACTCTCCATTCTTGGGGGAGAAAGCATGAGCACAAAGCAAAAGGACTTCGTCTTTGGTATAATCTTAACTCATTTATTTATGACCAAAGAGGAAGAAAGCACTTTGATGGCTCTAATGATTCCGTTTTTGGCGATTCATGCCAAAGGGGGAGAAAGTATGAGCCCAAAGCAAAAGGACCGCACCACCACCAAAATCAAAAACTTCGTGTTTTCAAGAATATTATCAATTAGTATCCTATTGTGTTCAAAAGGGGGGAGAAAGTAGTATTTCAAAAATGATATATCAAAACCCTCTTGAACACTAAGAGGAGGATCTCATTTAGGGGGAGTTTTGTTTAGTTAAAGGAAAAGCATTTGAAACAGGGGGAGAAAATTTCAAATCTTGAAAATGCTTTGCAAAATATTATTCATTTACCTTTGACTATTTGCAAAAGAACTTTGAAAAGGATTTACAAAAAGAATTTGCAAAAACAAAACATGTGGTGCAAGCGTGGTCCAAAATGTTAAAAACGAAGAAACGATCCATGCATATCTTGTAAGAATTTATATTGGCTCAATTCCAAGCAACCTTTGCACTTACATTATGCAAACTAGTTCAATTATGCACTTCTATATTTGCTTTGGTTTGTGTTGGCATCAATCACCAAAAGGGGGAGATTGAAAGAGAATTAGGCTTACACCTAGTTCCTAAATAATTTTGGTGGTTGAATTGCCCAACACAAATAATTGGACTAACTAAGTTTGCTCTAGTGTATAAGTTATACAGGTGAAAAAGGTTCACACTTAGCCAATAAAAAGATCATATGTTGGATTCAACAAAGGAGAAAAGGGACAACCAAAGGCACCTCTGGTCTGGGGCACCGGACTGTCCGGTGCACACCGGACAGTGTCCGGTGCACCACCGGACAGTGTCCGGTGCACCAGAGGACTCCAACTCGAACTCGCCACCTTCGGGAATTTACAGAGGCACTCGCGCTATAATTCACCGGACTGTCCTGTGTACACCGGACAGTGTCCGGTGCTCCTCTGAGGAGCTGCCTCAGGAACTCGCCAGCCTCGGGAAACCAGAACGGCTGCTCCACTATAATTCACCGGACATGTCCGGTGTACACCGGACTGTCCGGTGCAACTCCGGAGCAACGATTATTTCGGCGCCAACGGCTACCTGCGACGCATTAAATGCGCGCGCTGCGCGCGCAGAAGTCAGGCGTGCCCATACTGGCGCACCGGACACTCAACAGTACATGTCCGGTGCGCCACCGGACATCAAGGCGGGCCCAGAAGTCAGAACTCCAACGGTCGGAATCCAACGGCATTGGTGACGTGGCTGGGGCACCGAACATGTCCGGTGTGCACCGGACTGTCTGGTGCGCCATCGACAGACAGCCTCCACCAACGATCAAGTTTGGTGGTTGAGGCTATAAATACCCCAACCACCCCACCATTCATTGCATCCAAGTTTTCTACTTCCCAACTACTTACAAGAGCTCTAACATTCAATTCTAGACACACCAAAGAGATCAAATCCTCTCCAAATTCCACACAACGCCTTAGTGATTAGAGAGAGAGATTTGCTTGTGTTCTTTCGAGCTCTTGCGCTTGGATTGCTTTCTTCTTTCTTGATTCTTTCATTGCGATCAAACTCACTTGTAATTGAGGCAAGAGACACCAAACTTGTGGTGGTCCTTGTGGGAACTTTGTGTTCCAAGTGATTGAGAAGAGAAAGCTCACTCGGTCCGAGGGACCGTTTGAGAGAGGGTAAGGGTTGAAAGAGACCCGGCCTTTGTGGCCTCCTCAACGGGGAGTAGGTTTGAGAGAACCGAACCTCGGTAAAACAAATCCGCGTGTCTTACTTCATTATTCGCTTGCGATTTGTTTTGCACCCTCTCTCGTGGACTCTATTATATTTCTAACGCTAACCCGGCTCGTAGTTGCGATTATTTTTGAGAATTTCAGTTTCGCCCTATTCACCCCCCCCTCTAGGCGACTTTCAGGCGCCCTGCTGGCTAGCTGGCCAGCTACGTTAAAACCTAGCTCACGGCTGAGTGTGACGGCCTATGTTTGATTTTGCGAACACAAGGTTGACTTGTCCCTTATGGTTCGGGTTGATGATGAGTGATTGTCAACGGGTAGCACTCTGGGGTAGTCAGAGGACTGATCAGAGTGTGAGATTATGCTTGTGTAACCATGTTGGTCGACTTGTGGTGTGCAGGTGTGGAGCACAAGAACGGTGGTCGATGGCTGAGGTGAAGGTCATGCGGGCTCGTGCTGATGGACCGGGAGCGGTGAAGGGCGAGTGCTGGGTCTTGACTGACGAATCAGAGCAGCCAGGTGACCAGCCGTGGTGGCTGACACCTGGGACACGCACTTGTGCGAGGACGTGGTGGAGTGGACCGTGTTGCCGGCTTGGTCGAGGACTAGCGGGACACGCGTCTGATCGTGGAGGACATGCACGAGGTGCGGTGCTCACGACAGGTTTGGTGGTTTGGGCCTCAAAACCATTCAGCGCTACGGATGCCTAGTTTTGCTGAGTTTGGGCCTCAAAACTCGGTGGTGGCGGTTCCGGAGGGAACCGGTGGCGGCACGAGGCGTGATTGCGGAGGGTGCATCAAGGCGAAGCAACTCCGTGTGAAGGATGTGGCCATCGAATCAAAAACCTAGGAGTTGATCCATTTCGCCCCCGGTGGAGTGGATAGACTCTATGTAAATAGGGGTACTTTAGGAAATGAGAATAACCCTCTATAAATAGAAGGGGAGGGCTGGTTGGTTTAGCATCCCTTGGCTGCCATTTGTTTTGAGAATTCATTATAGAGCTCCTAGTTTTCTCTCTAGGTAGACACCAGTTGAGTCGAGGGTTCCACAGTAATTTTGTACTTCGACTGTGTTCTTGATTCTCAAGTTTAATCAGAGGAAGGGTCGCCTGTCCAGCCCACAGGGTTTGTTGGCTTCAAATCTCAGTTTGTACCCTTGCTGAAATTTCTGAAGTTTTATAGTTTTGGTATCTCGTTTTCCCCATTCTTGTGTTGTTGGTGAAAACCCTTTGATTCCTTTGAGAGGATTTGGTTTGGGGATTGATTGGTGGTGAGTTGCACTCTACGGGCCACTGCATACACCTAGATGTTGCAGATTTTGGTCGCGATTTGAGAAAAACTCAGTTTGAACTCGTTCTAGAAAACCCCAATAAAACCCCAATTTCTGCTGTATTTTTAAATCTGCGGGTGAGTCACAAGTCGGATTGAGCTCAAAGTTTGGGGAGATCTTGGAAACGTATTTGCTCAGATGTGTGTAAAATTTCATATCAATCAGAGTTCGTTTATTTCAGTTTTGAATTCAAGAACAAAATTTCGTACTTCTGAAAACACCACTTGTTGACGATACTGTATTGGACCGTTTTGGATTTTTTTGTGTTCGATTTGCGATCCGTTTGTTTTGCTGATCTCATGTGAGTATTAGGAATTTATTGTAATCATGAGATCACACATTCGCTGATGTGTTTATGGTTTGAGCACTTGCTTCATCTCAATTGAAGCAAAGTGTTAATTTTCAGTGTTTGGAGACAAAAATTCGATTGACTCCCATTCACCCCCCCCTCTGGTCGCCTTACTGGTCCTACAATTGGTATCAGAGGCGGTTAAGGATTTCCCTTCCCTAATCGGTTCGAAATCCACGTAGGCGACATGGAACGAGGTGTTGACAAACCTCCGTTCTTCGATGGGACAAATTACCCGTACTGGAAGATTCACATGTCCGCGTATCTTCAGAGCATCAGTTACCGGGTTTGGGAAATTTGCCTCGATGCTATTTTTGATGCTACAAGTGACCAGATCACTCCAATTCAAATGGAGTTCCATGATCCGAACAATAAAGCTCGAAACGCTTTGTTCTCGTGTCTCTCGCTTGGTGAGTTTGAGCGAGTTGGACATCTGTCTACGGCTCATCAGATCTGGTCTACCCTCGAGAGATTCCATGAGGGCAACGATCATGTGAAGACCAGACTGTTTGAGACGTACAGGCGAGAGTACGAGAACTTCGCACAGTTGGCTGGAGAGACCGTTGATTCCATGTTCTCCAGGTTCCAGTCAATTGTGAACAAGATTCGTGCCAACAAGGCACAACTACCCTATAGTGACCATGAGAGAGCGCTAAAATTACTACATGCTCTAGATCGAAGGGTTTGGGAGGTGAAGGTCTCGGCGATCATTGAGTCACCCAACTACGAGACTCTCACCGTGGACGAGCTCTTCAGCAAGCTCAAGTCCACAGAGATTGACCACCAGACTCGGGCCAAGATTGAGAACCCTAGTGCACCCACCATGGCCCTGGTCTCTGGAGGTGGTTCTGCTTCTAACTCCTCACCTGCTATGTTTGCTCTATCTTCTTTGTTGTCTATTACAGAGGAGCAGGTGGAGAGCCTTGGGGATGAGGAGCTGGCACTTGTGGCTAGCCGGTTCACGCGGTTCCACAACAACCGTATGAGCCGGCAGCGTGGCGGTTCCAAGGACGGATGTTACAACTGTGGCGATCCCGACCACTTCGTTGCCAGCTGCCCCAAGAAGGGCAAATCGGAGTCTGGCCCGCGCGACCATCACTCTGGTCGACGCAAGGGCAAGTACTCCTCCGGCAAGTACAAGTCCAAGGGAGGATTCAACAAGGAGGCGCTCAAGAATAAATACCTTCAGAAGGCAAAGGTCAAGGAGCGTGCCTTCCTCGCCTCCCTCAGTGACCTCGGCCATGACTCCGACGATGTTATATCTTCCTCGAGCGACGAGGAGACTGAGAGGCGGGTCGAGGACAAGCTGAACGGGTTGTGATTCATCGCCGACACCGCAGGAGGTTTCTGCACCATGGCACTTGGTGAGGACGCGGTCGGCACTAGCGACGACAAAGACATCGGCGACGATACTACTTCTAAGGTAATACCTTCCGCCGATGAACTCACCGCTAAGATAGAAGAGCTGAACGCTGCTTTGGCTGGTTAGGATAAGTTGCTTAGGCAAGCTGCTCGTGAGAGGAAAGAGTTTAGATCCAAGTACGAGAGCACACTTAGGGAACTTGAGTCTGCTAGAGCTTCAGTTGAGGTGTCCGACGAGACTGAATGTGATGAGTGTGCTCTACACATGTCGAACATCACCACTTTGCAGACCAAGTACTCCACCTTGCTAGATGAGCGTGACGAGTTGAGATCTAGGTCTATCCTGTTGGGTGCGTGTACCATTTGTCCTGGCTTGCAGTCTGAGCTAGCAGAGAGAGACGCTATGATAGCTTTGCTTGAGAAGGCTAGCTCAGTGAGTGCCCCTGCACCTGCGCAGTGTGCACTTTGTGAGGGTTTGCAATCTGCCCTTGATTCCTGCAGACACGACAAGACAAAAATCAAGGAAGAAAACACATACCTTCGATCTATCTTGAGTTGGGTGTCGTGCAGTGAGCCCCAGTTGGGCATGATGGTCAGTCAGTTCAAGAGGGGAACTTGCGGACCGAGGTTAGGCTTTGCTACTAAGGATGGGAGTGTCGCTTGCTTTGGGAAGGTGGGTGAGTGCAGTGGTTTGACACCTTCAGAGAAACCTTCATCCACTCCCAAGCTTATCAAAACCACCTCTACTAAGCTAGTCATCCCTGTGAGAGATGGTGTGATTGATGAACCTATGAGAGATCCTCCTCAGAAACAAGTGTGGCTTCCAAAACCTAACCATCTTAGGAACACACTTGACACATTTCCCAACATCTCTAGCGATCCCCTTCCTAGAGCCCCTCAGTCATCTGAAAAGAAAGTCGCCTTCTACAAACAAAATCCACCCAAGAGAGAGGTGAGGTACCATTGTGAATATTGTGAGAGGGATGGGCATCTAGCTTCTTTTTGCTTTAGGAGGAAGAGAGATGAGCGGCGGGTTTATAAGTCGAGCAGGAAGGACATGAACCGCCTCTCTCATGGTGTTCATGCTCAGCCTGTTCAGAGACGTCCTGGGAGGCCTAGAGGTGTTTTGCCTCTTGTCGCTAAGTCTCAGGCAGTGAGACCACGTGGTGGTCGTGCCCAACGGGATGCTGGTCATGTATCATATGGCCAAGGACCATGTGACAGAGGTTTTGGTTCATACTTCCCCAGCGGACCACAATTTTCTTCTTGTGGTGATCGCTTCCCTTCGGGATCGGGGATGTTTGGTGTTTTCCCTAACACTTTTCAGGGGCAAATGCCACAGCACTGGTATTCTTCACAGTTTACTTACCCCAGTGTCGTGCCATTTGCTCACCCCGTGTCTTATTATTGATGCAGGACAGAGGCCTAGAGAACACGTGGCTCATGGATTCCGGTTGTTCGTGCCACATGACCGGAAACTCAAAATGGTTCTCCAGCCTCGACCACATGATTGGTAAGGAATACATCACATTCGGGGATAAGTCAAGAGGTAAGGTTGTTTCTCGTGGCACCATTCGGGTGAACGAGAGCTTTATTCTCAAGGATGTTGCTTTGGTCTCGAATCTGCATTTCAATCTGCTTTCAGTTTCGCAACTCCTTGAGGATGACTATGAAGTGCGCTTTAAAAAGGGCTTGTCTCGGGTTTTGGATGCCCGTGGGGATCTTATTTGCCAGATTTCCCCTTTTGGTCGAGTTTTCAGTGCTAATTTTTCACATTCTTCTGGCCCTTCTCGATGTTTGTTGGCAGGATCTTCCTCTTCTCTTTGGAAGTGGCATAGGAGGCTAGGTCACTTGACCTTATCCAAGGATTGCCTAAATTAAAATTTGAGAAAGATCTTGTCTGTCACCCTTATCGTCATGGCAAAATGATTGCCGCTTCCCATTCCCCGGTCACCAAGGTGATGACCTCGCATACTGGTGAGTTGCTTCATATGGACACTATTGGTCCAGCCAGGGTTTGCTCTTTTGTAGGGAAGTGGTATGTGCTTGTGGTTGTCGTTGACTTCTCTTGCTACTCTTGGGTGTTCTTTATGACGACGAAGGATGAGGCTTTTACTCATGCTCGAGATTTGATTCTTCGGTTGCAAAATGAGTTTCCTAAAAATGCCATGAGAGCTATATGCAGTGGCAATGGCACAGAATTCAAAAATACTCAATTTGCAACCTTTTGTGCTTCTTTGGGACTCGAGCATCAGTTTTCCTCTCCGTATGTGCCCCAGCAGAATGGTATTGTTGAACGCAAAAATTGGACCCTTGTTGAGATGGCCAGGACGATGCTTGATGAGCATAGGACTCCTATGCGTTTTTGGGCCGAAGCGATCAACACTGCTTGCCATGTGTCCAATTGCATCTTTCTTCGGGCTTTTCTGAACAAAACTTCTTATGAGCTGCGATTTGGACGGCCACCCAAGGTCAGTCATTTCAGGGTATTTGGTTGCAGATGCTTTGTGCTAAAACAGGGTAATCTAGACAAGTTTGAGTCCCGGTCTTCTGATGGGGTTTTTCTGGGTTATGCATTACATTCTCATGTTTATCGTGTTCTTAACCTAGAGACTAACCGCATTATGGAGACTTGTGAGGTTACATTCGATGAGACTGCACCTTGTCCATCCCCTGTCTTTGAGCCTGCAGGTCCAGATCAGATGGGACAGACCATCTTTATGGAGGAGGAGCACGACGACGCCGATTGGGTTGCTCTCGAGCCAACTCCACCGGCCGCCCTAGTCGAGCCTGCTTCCACTACTACGGTTGACGGACCCGACCCCACTCCTTCTACCACTTGGGGTCCGCTCGAGCCAGCTCCTGCTGAGACTGGAGGAGTTGAAGCTGCTATTGAGGGGGAGGCCACTTCCTCAAGGGAGGCTCCACAACATATTCAACGTCGTCACCCACCTCAGCAGATGATCGGGGAGCTTCACGAGCGAGTCACTTGCTCTAGGTCACAACACATTTCTCATTTTGCTCACTCAACTTTTGTTGCTACTTTTGAGCCCCGAGATGTTGGACATGCTTTATCTGATCCTAACTGGATTAGTGCTATGCATGAGGAGCTTGAAAATTTTGAAATAAATCAGGTTTGGGTTTTGGTGCCACCTCCTTCTAACTGCCATCCCATCGGTACAAAATGGGTTTTCAAAAACAAACAAAGTGAGGATGGTTTGGTAGTGAGAAACAAGGCGAGGTTGGTTGCCCAAGGGTATTGCCAAAAAGAGGGAATTGATTATAAGGAGACCTTTGCCCCTGTTGCCCGTTTAGAGGCCATTAGGATCCTTTTAGCCTTTGCTGCTTCAAAGGGTTTTAAGCTTTTCAAATGGATGTCAAAAGTGCCTTTTAAATGGGTATATAGAGGAAGAGGTATATGTTAGACAGCCCCCTGGTTTTGAGAGTTCCAAGTTTCCAAACCACATTTTTAAACTTCAAAAAGCTTTGTATGGTTTGAAAAAAGCCCCTAGAGCCTGGTATGAGCTTTTGAAATCTTTTCTACTTTCTAAGGGTTTTAAAATGGGCTCTATGGACAAAACTCTTTTTCTCCTCAAGCATAATAATGACACCCTTTTAGTCTAGATTTATGTGGATGATATCATCTTTGGTGGTTCTTCTAATGCTCTTGTGTCTAGATTTTCAGATCTTATGAGCAGGGAATTTGAGATGAGCATGATGGGCGAGCTAAATTTCTTTCTTGGGTTGCAAATCAAGCAGACTCAAGACGGGACCTTTGTACATCAAGGCAAGTATACAAAGGACGTCCTGAAGAAGTTCGACATGGGCGAGGGCAAGCCTCTTTCAACGCCCATGTCCACCTCGACGACACTTGACACTGATGAGGATGGCGAACCCGTGGACCAGAAGGAGTACAGGAGCATGATTGGCTCTCTCCTGTACTTGACTGCGACGAGGCCGGACATACACTTCGCAGTATGTTTGTGCGCTCGTTTCCAGGCTTCCCCACGCACATCTCACAGAACGACTGTGAAACGGATTATGAGGTACCTACGTTTCACTCCCGAGTTTGGTCTGTGGTACTCCTCATCATCCGTTCTATCCTTGTGTGGTTATTCTGATGCTAATTTTGCGGGTTGCCTTTTGGAGCGCAAGTCTACTTCTGGGACTTGTCAGTTTTTGGGTACTTCGTTGGTTTCATGGTCTTCTCGAAAACAGTCTAGTGTCGCCTTGTCTACCACAGAGGCCGAGTATATTGCTGCCGCTAGCTGTTGTTCACAGTTACTTTGGATGATGGCTACCTTACGGGACTTTGACTAGTATTTTCATCATGTGCCTTTGCTTTGTGATAGCACGAGTGCCATAAGTGTTGCCAAGAATCCTGTGCTACATTCAAGGACCAAGCACATTGATGTTCGCTTTCACTTTCTTCGTGATCATTATGAGAAAGGCGACATCGAATTGCGCTATATTGATACCACTCGCCAACTTGCAGACATTTTGACCAAACCCCTTGATCAAAAAACTTTTGTTCATTTGCGAGGGGAATTGGGTGTTTGTTTCCCTTTTTAATTAGAGGGCTCCCTTTTGATCTTTTCTTCTTATTTTCAGCTTTCACTTTCTTTTGTATTATATCTGCATGTCATATTGAGCTTCACTTGTATAACTGCTAGAATGTGATTTTGCTCCTAGTAGTATGTTCTTTGTGTACATGATAATGCTATGGCATGCTTAGGCTATTTTTGGTCATATTGATACAATATTGTTGAGCTAAGTTGTTTTCATAATTGTGAACTTGACTATTACTTGCTCAATTTAAAATTGTTCACCATTAAGATTGGCACCTAGCATATGTAGGATATGTTGAAATCCTTTTTGCTATTACTAGTATGCTAGGTGGCTATGTCTCATGCCTTGAGTCATTCACTTGTCTTGATTTATTCATATCGTGCTAAAGATTCAAAATCAAGATAAGTGATAATTAGAAAGATCGAGATGGGTTTGTATTTGTCACCACATCACTGTATCAAGACTGCTTCCATTTGCACTTTTGGATGAACTTGAGCAGTGTAGTGGATGATCGAAACCGGTGTTTTTAGCTTCTGATTGCTTATCTGCATAGGCTACACCCGGTTGAAAAGTCAGACAAAGACAATGCTTACAACCTCTCGCACTCACATGCTTTTCAATGAAATTTGGAATCCGGCCCGATAAATCTTGAAAATTTCAAATGGTCATGCGGGCTATATGCTTGGGGTAATTCACCTTGTCCACTTGTGACTGGCACTTAGTTGATTTCCTGCTTACTATATGCTTAGTGTTGTCTTTGTGGTGAACATCTCTTTGAAATGCTTAAAACTGAATCAAAATACTTACACTTCACATATCTTGTGCATATGCCCAGTTTGAGCATATGCTACCACGTGCATTTATTGCTGCACACTTAGCACAACACCACTTAGAGCATTTTTTACACTCTGGCTGGTATACTCCTGACGCTCATGCATTCATACTTTGTTGCATTTCTGTTTTTTTCTCAAGGGAGGTTCTCTTGTCAAAGGGGAGTTTTTTTTCTTTCTACCCCTGTCTGTGCTTGATGAGTTCACTTGTCAACAAGGGGGAGAGAATTTGAGATTTCCCGTTTTCTCTATCTAGGGGGAGAATTTTGTCTTCCGGGCTTCCTTTCATTCAAGAGGGCTAGATATGTTATTTGGAGCTATTGCTAGTTGTGTTGAGCCGTTTGCCTCTTTCTGGAGGAACTAGCTTTGATTTTAGCTTTTGTGCTGATCTTATGCTCTGAATTGGTTTTTTATGCTCTGATAAAGCCTTTTGTGCTCCGATGAGATTTTGGCTTCTGGCTAGTGGTGTTGAACCCTGCTTTTGCCTCTTATTGAGGGCTAGCCTTTTCGTGCTTGGTAGTGTTGAGCCGCTGCCCATTTCTTTGGAGACCAAGTTTTTCTTACTCTAAATGACTTGTCTGGCTTTTATCTGGCTTATGGTCATTTGAGTGAGTTTATCTTTTTCTTCCTCTTTCTGTTTACATATGCTCAAATGGTGGTGTTGACAATGCACTCATCAAGGGGGAGATTGCGAACACAAGGTTGACTTGTCCCTTGTGGTTCGGGTTGATGATGAGTGATTGTCAACGGGTAGCACTCTGGGATAGTCAGAGGACTGACCAGAGTGTGAGATTATGCTTGTGCAACCATGTTGGTCGACTTGTGGTCTGCAGGTGTGGAGCACAGGAACGGTGGTCGATGGCTGAGGTGAAGGTCATGTGGGCTCATGCTGATGGACCGGGAGCGGTGAAGGGCGAGTGCTGGGTCTTGACTGACGAATCAGAGCAGCCAGGTGACCAACCGTGGTGGCTGACACCTGGGACACGCACTTGTGCGAGGACGTGGTGGAGTGGACCGTGTTGCCGGCATGGTCGAGGACTAGCGGGACACGCGTCTGATCGTGGAGGACATGCACGAGGTGCGGTGCTCACGGCAGGTTTGGTGGTTTGGGCCTCAAAACCATTCAGGGCTACGGATGCCTGGTTTTGCTGAGTTTGGGCCTCAAAACTCGGCGGTGGCGGTTCCGGAGGGAACCGGTGGCGGCATGCGGTGTGATCGCGGAGGGTGCGTCAAGGCGAAGCAACTCCGTGTGAAGGACGTGGCCGTCGGATCAAAAACCTAGGATTTGGTCCATTTCGCCCCCGGTGGAGTGGATAGACTCTATGTAAATAGGGGTACTTTAGGAAATGAGAATAACCCTCTTGTAATACCCAAATTTGTAAACCATGGTAATGGAGATAATTCTCTTATTTGCTTTGTTTCAATTTAACTAAGAATGTGAACAACCTCATTTAAAGGGATTAAATGACTAATGTCAACTAAACAACATGTGTATCATATTGGAGTTTTGTTCGTTGTGCATATAATAATAATAGAAACACTATTAGTCAAAATATACCAATAAGAAAATTGAATTGGAACCCAAAAGGGGATTAGGTTTGAAAATGGAAATGGGTAAAAGGAGAGAAGAAAAGAGGAAAGGGTATAAAATATAAAGAAAATATATAAATATATCTCCAAAATTGGTACTTTTAAATTATGCAATATAAATTAGTGAACAATCTGCAAATCAAGTTTGAAATTCAAATAGAAAAGGATCTGAAATAGAATAAAAAAAGAAACAGAACTGTGCAACTAGGTCGACTGTCAACCTTCTGGCCCAGCTAACCGCCTCAGCTCGCGCGGCCCATTTCCACTCTCTCCATGCGCAGCTGGGAAAACGCCACTGGGCAGTGGGGCCCACTTCTCAGCCCTTGTTGCGCGCGCGCCAAAGACCTCTGTCGGTGGGCCCCTGTTGTCAGCCCTATCCCCTTCCTCTGGTCAGAACGCTGGGGGCGCTAAAACAGAAGTCGCACCTCTGGGGCGCTGGCCGGGGACCCCACTCGCCAGTCGAGCTTCTGCCCACTGACCGACTGCACTCGATGTGTGGTGGGCCCGGCTCGGGTGGCCTTCTTCCTCACCAGAATCACGCGCGATGCCCGCACAATAGATGCTGCCAAGATTTTCGCCGGCCGGATATTTCTTCTTCTGCGCGAACTCCGTAACAGACGCCGCTACTTCGCCGTTGGGACTTATCCTCTTCTCTGTCCGTTGCTCGCCGGCCACGAATCTCGGCAGCGTCCTCGAGCAACCAGTCGATTGCCAACTCGGAATCACCCCGCGACTATAAGGACCGAGCCCCGCATACCTTCTGGGCCACGCCATGGCTGATACAGAGAAAGGGATGCAGGTGCTGGAGCAATCGTCGTCGAGCACCTCCACTACCGTTGTGGAGGCTAGGCTGGGCGGCGGAAAGAGAACTGGGAGGGCGATAGAGTATATTAAGCATGTCAAGATCCTTGGTGTGCGAGGTCTCCTGCCGGATGATGAATACTTCCTCGTCGGCGCGCGCTGCGCCGCCACAGGCCCCAATGCATGGCGGTCGGCTTCACCAACACCCAAATCATGGTAATAGGCACTCCCGATTACTCGCCTCAGTCTGCTCCACGTGTATGTACTGACCATGCTTGAGCTCGCGGTTTGGGTTGGCCGATCCGGCCGCTCGCCGGGCAGCGCCGCCGTGCGCGGTAGCTGGAGGTTGGGGATGGTGACTGGTGCCATTGAAAGGTTGATGTGTGGCTAGGATTAGATCCGGGGAGAGAATCACCGTGGGCCGTTGATCGACTGATGAACGGGCCGGATCAAACCAGGGGATAGCGTTTTGGTCCAGGGAATCCTGTACGTTAGATCGCGATCGTGCGGTTCTGCGTCGTTCGCGGGTTCATAATGCACTTGATCTAATCTGAACCATCGAGCGCGGATCCAACGGCCCAGATAATAAGATACCCCTTCGTTGCGCGCACTTTCTAAAGGAGACCCTGGGGTTTTACCTAATCAACCTGTCGTCCATCTGTGGGTTAATCTGTGTCTAGGGAATGTTTATAAGTTGGCCCCTGTACTATATTGAATTTCATGCGCAGTCCAGAAGGAAATAAAAATAGGAAATTAATTATAGAAATTAATACAAAAATAATTCCAGAAACTTGTATAATTCATATTTAATTCATTTTAACTCCAAATTGAGCCATTCCAGTTTCAATAATTTTATTGTCTATCAACTAGTAACACTGTTTAGCCATGAAACTTGAAGTTGTTCATTTGAATTAATCTGTTCTAGGTGCTTAATAACTTCATAAATTCATAACTAAATAACTATAACTCCAAATTTAGTGATTCTTGTTTCTACGATCTTGTTACGCAGCGTAGATTATTATTACGCGGTTTATTCTTATGTTTGGTGTGATGTTAATCTTGCCTATACCATGTTTGTTTGTATTGCTACGACTAGCGTGAGGTTACGAGTCACCTGAAGAGCAAGTTGGTACCTAGAATCTCAAGTGCCAGGCAAGTTGTGCCCTTGATCACTTCTTTTTACCCAGTCATGTTCTGATTAATCATAATGATCTGCATAAGTTAATTTTTATGGGACCCAACAGGTTACCCTAGTTTGATTTTATTTATACCTTAACTCCACTAAACTTTTTGGGTAGTACCTGCTATTGCTTTATGTGGTTTTGGGTATGAAGATTACACTATTCATGATTATACTTTTGTTATCAGCTGTTATTTATTGTTTATATTAAGATCATTATGTTAATTGGAACATGGAGAACCACCCGGGAAAACAGTGCTACCACAAGGGTTTATGGACGCCCTTGGCTGATTAACTAGGAAAGCCAGTGGATGATTACCTTACCCGAAAGGGGCAAGGGCAGTAGGGGAGTGGTCAGTGTAGGGAGGTCCTTGGTTGATTTTGTTGCGATGGCGGTCAGTCGAGGGACTCCTGCACTGGAGCTTCCTATAACCTGTAGCGGGTTTTCTGAAGCTAGTGGAACTTTGTAAAGGCCTCGTAGTGTTACCCTGCCTCGCCTCCTCGGTAGAGGTGTATGGGATTGGCCTTCTCTTGGCAGATGGGTAACATGACTTGTGGGTAAAGATGCGCAACCTCTGCAGAGTGTAAAACTGGTATACTAGCCGTGCTCACGGTCATGAGCAGCTCGGACACTCACATGATTAACTTATGGAACTAAATTCAATTTGTCATATGCATTGTATCGCAGGTGAGGTTGTTACTTTTGTTCTACTACTTAATTGGGTTGGTATTTACTTATACTTAGTAATTTCTAATAAAATTTTGACCAACTCTAAAAGCAATGCTCAGCTCTAACCATCCTCTTTGGTAAGCCTTACACTTCACGTGAGCTCCCACCTTTGGCGAGTTCATGCACATTATTCCCCACAACTTGTTGAGCGATGAACGTATGTGAGCTCACTCTTGCTGTCTCACACCCCCCACAGGTCAAGAACAGGTACCACAGGATGAGGCGCATGGAGGATGCTGTGATGAATTCGTGAGTGGTCTAGGCCGTCGTCTCCCAGTCAACTTTGGGTTGCTGGACCGTTGTCTCCTTATAATGTATTTATTTATTTATTTTGTATAGAACTCCTATTATATAGTAAATATGTGACATTCGATCCTGTGCCATGATTCATCATATGTGTGAGACTTGGTCCCAGCACACCTGGTGTTTATGTTCGCGCCCGGGTCTTGGTGCCCCGAAACCCGGGTGTGACAGAAGTGGTATCAGAGGAATGTTGACTGTAGGACGAAACCTAGATAGAACTGGACGACCAATACTTACTTACCTTTATTACTCTGATTCTTTTCTAAACTTATCTTAATCTACTCTCATCTACTTTCGCTTTACTCTGATTATCCTTACCTTTTCCTTCTAAAGACAAATGTGGATTTCACACTTTGAAATCCTGTGCCTAAAGTGATCTTTAGGAATAAGAGACCACATATTAGGAACAAAAAACAAAACTATTTTTATAGGTATCTATACGCTTGAGTGCTTGTTCTTATGATACTTGTTTGATTTGGATCTTTGAGTGAGTGTGATGGGTTGTGGAGTAATGTCCACAATTGCATCTACATATACACCTAGACATAAGGGAAAATATTTACAAAATAGACAACATAGAATAATCCCTATTAAAATGGATCTATTAAACTAGATATATTTATAAGATAAACTAGATCTACTAAGGATATTCCCCGCTAGAATATATCAAATAGATTCATCTTATCTTAAAAGATTCTCTCTTATCTTAATAGATCCACCTTATCTTAAAAGATTCTCTCTTGTCTTAATAGATCCATCTTATCTTAAAAGATTCTCTCTTATCTTAATAGATGCATCTTATCTTGAAAGATTTGTCTTACCCTAATCACTTTACTTAACTCATCCTAACGAAACAACCGGGACCTAATCCAAAATAATGAGATCTTAACTAGTTTAATCTATTCGTACAAACCTAATCTAGATTCTATCTAATCTATTATGATCTAATCTAGCGTAAGTTACTTAATGCTGGTACAAAGGATAAAGCCATACTCCAAATCCACTTAAGCTTAAATTGGTGACCTAAATCAACTTGGCCATACCTAACAACTTGACCTACATAACAGATCAATCTTAGCCTCTTGTCCCAAACCCGGATGGAGACGCCAAAGAGCAAGAAGGAGGAGACCAACCTCGACATGGAAGAATAGGAGTCAAATCAGATCACGAGATGATTCAAGATTTACCACCCTGGATGGAGTCTTTTCTTACCCTACACTTTCTTAACCAAACCTATCTATGCTCTAAAGACATCTTCTATCCTACATAATAAAGTGGACATACATATATATACCCATGCTCTCCTAATCACTTACTAATGAAAAAAAGAGAGACTCTTGATTTTGAACTAATTAGAAACTAAAAGCTAAATTTCAAATCACTCTTCCTATATCCTCTTTCTTACAAATCTCGAGGACGAGATTTCTGTTAAGGGGGGTAGGATTTGTAATACCCAAATTTATAAACCATGGTAATGGAGATAATTCTCTTATTTGCTTTGTTTCAATTTAACTAAGAATGTGAACAACCCCATTTAAAGGGATTAAATGACTAATGTCAACTAAACAACATGTGTATCATATTGGAGTTTTGTTCGTTGTGCATATAATAATAATAGCAACAGTATTAATCAAAATATACCAATAAAAAAATTGAATTGGAACCCAAAAGGGGATTAGGGTTTGAAAATGGAAATGGGAAAAGGAGAGAAGAAAAGAGGAAAGGGTATAAAATATAAAGAAAATATATAAATATATCTCCAAAATTGGTACTTTTAAATTATGCAATATAATTAGTGAACAATCTGCAAATCAAGTTTGAAATTCGAATATTAGAATTTGAATAAATAGAAAAGGATCTGAAATAGAATAAAAAAACAGAACTGTGCAACTAGGCCGATTGTCAACCTTCTGGCCCAGCTAACCGCCTCAGCTCGTGCGGCCCATTTCCACTTTCTCCATGCGCAGCTGGGAAAACGCCACTGGGCAGTGGGGCCCACTTCTCAGCCCTTGTTGCGCGCGCGCCAAAGACCTCTGCCGGTGGGCCCCTGTTGTCAGCCCTATCCCCTTCCTCTGGTCAGAACGCTGGGGCGCTAAAACAGAAGTCGCGCCGTGGCCGTCCGCGAATCCTGGCCGGCTCTGCGTCCGCGCCTTTGGGGCGCTGGCCGGGGACCCCACTCGCCAGTCGAGCTTCTGCCCACGGACCGACTGCACTCGCTATGTGGTGGGCCCGGCTCGGGTGGCCTTCTTCCTCACCAGAATCACGCGCGATGCCCGCACAACAGATTCTGCCAAGATTTTCACCGGCCGAATATTTCTTCTTCCGCGTGAACTCCGTAATAGACGCCGCTACTTCGCCGTTGGGACTTATCCTCTTCTCTGTCCGTTGCTCCGCCGGCCGCGAATCTCGGCGGCGTCCTCGGGCAACCAGTCGATTGCCAACTCGGAATCACCCCGCGACTATAAGGACCAAGCCCCGCATACCTTCTGGGCCACGCCATGGCTGATACAGAGAAAGGGATGCGGGTGCTGGAGCAATCGTCGTCGAGCACCTCCACTACCGTTGTGGAGGCTAGGCTGGGCGGCGGAAAGAGAACTGGGAGGGCGATAGAGTATATTAAGCATCTCAAGATCCTTGGCGTGCGAGGTCTCCTGCCGAATGATGAATACTTCCTCGCCGGCGCACGCTGCGCCGCCACGGGCCCCAATGCGTGGCGGTCGGCTTCACCAACACCCAAATCATGGTAATAGGCACTCCCGATTACTCGCCTCAGTCTGCTCCACGTGTATGTACTGACCATGCTTGAGCTCGCGGTTTGGGTTGGCCGATCCGGTCGCTCGCCGGGCAGCGCCGTCGTGCGCGGTAGCTGGAGGTTGGGGATGGTGACTGGTGCCATTGAAAGGTTGATGTGTGGCTAGGATTAGATCCGGGGAGAGAATCACCGTGGGCCGTTGATCGACCGATGAACGGGCCGGATCAAACCAGGGGATAGCGTTTCGGTCCAGGGAATCTTGTACGTTAGATCGCGATCGTGCGGTTCTGCGTCGTTCGCGGGTTCATAATGCACTTGATCTAATCTGAACCATCGAGCGTGGATCCAACGGCCCAGATAATAAGATACCCCTTCGCTGCGCGCACTTTCTAAAGGAGACCCTGGGGTTTTACCTAATCAACCCGCCATCCATTTGTGGGTTAATCTGTGTCTAGGGAATGTTTATAAGTTGGCCCCTGTACTATACTGAATTTCATGCGCAGTCCAGAAGGAAATAAAAATAGGAAATTAATTATAGAAATTGATTTTTAATACAAAAATAATTCCAGAAACTTGTATAATTCATATTTAATTCATTTTAACTCCAAATTGAGCCATTCCAGTTTCAATAATTTTATTTTAATATTGTCTATCAACTAGTAACACTGTTTAGCCATGAAACTTGAAGTAAAATTGTTCAATTGAATTAATCTGTTCTAGGTGCTTAATAACTTCATAAATTCATAACTAAATAATTATAACTCCAAATTTAGTGATTATTGTTTCTACGATCTTGTTACGCAGCGTAGATTATTATTACGCGGTTTATTCTTATGTTTGGTGGGATGTTAATCTTGCCTATACCATGTTTGTTTGTATTGCTACGACTAGCGTGAGGTTACGAGTCACGTGAAGATCAAGTTGGTACCTAGAATCTCAAGTGCCAGGCAAGTTGTTTCCTTGATCACTTCTTTTTCCCAGTCATGTTTTGATTAATCATAATGATCTGCATAGGTTAATTTTGATGGGACCCAACAGGTTACCCTAGTTTGATTATCTTTATACCTTGACTCCACTAAACTTTTTGGGTAGTACCTGCTATTGCTTTATGTGGTTTTGGGTATGAAGATTACACTATTTATGATTATACTTTTGTTATCAGTTGTTATTTATTGTTCATGTTAAGATCATTATGTTAATTGGAACATGGAGAACCACCCGGGAAAACAGTGCTACCACAAGGGTTTATGGACGCCCTTGGCTGATTAACTAGGAAAGCTAGTGGATGATTACCTTACCCGAAAGGGGCAAGGGCAGTAGGGGAGTGGTCAGTGTAGGGAGGTCCTTGGTTGATTTTGCTGCGATGGCGGTCAGTCGAGGGACTCCTGCACTGGAGCTTCCTATAAACTGTAGCGGGTTTTCTGAAGCTAGTGGAACTTTGTAAAGGCCTCGTAGTGTTACCCTGCCTCGCCTGCTCGGTAGAGGTGTATGGGATTGGCCGTCTCTTGGCAGATGGGTAACATGACTTGTGGGTAAAGATGCGCAACCTCTGCAGAGTGTAAAACTGGTATACTAGCCGTGCTCACGGTCATGAGCAGCTCATACACTCACATGATTAACTTATGGAACTAAATTCAATTTGTCATATGCATTGCATCGCAGGTGAGGTTGTTACTTTTGTTCTACTACTTAATTGGGTTGGTATTTACTTATACTTAGTAATTGCTAATAAAATTTTGACCAACTCTAAAAGCAATGCTCAGCTCTAACCATCCTCTTTGGTAAGCCTTACACTTCACGTGAGCTCCCACCTTTGGTGAGTTCATGCACATTATTCCCCACAACTTGTTGAGTGATGAACGTATGTGAGCTCACTCTTGATGTCTCACACCCCCCACAGGTCAATAACAGGTACCACAGGATGAGGCGCATGGAGGATGTTGTGATGAATTCGTGAGTGGTCTAGGCCGTCGTCTCCCAGTCAACTTTGGGTTGCTGGACCGTTGTCTCCTTATAATGTATTTATTTATTTATTTTGTATAGAACTCCTATTATATAGTAAATATGTGACATTCGATCTTGTGCCATGATTCATCATATGTGTGAGACTTGGTCCAAGCACACCTGGTGTTTATGTTCGCGCCCGGGTCTTGGTGCCCCAAAACCCGGGTGTGACACCTCTATAAATAGAAGGGGAGGGCTGGTTGGTTTAGCATCCCTTGGCTGCCATTTATTTTGAGAATTCATTCTAGAGCTCCTAGTTTTCTCTCTAGGTAGACAACAGTTGAACCGAGGGTTCCACAGTAATTTTGTACTTCGACTGTGTTCTTGATTCTCAAATTTAATCAGAGGAAGGGTCGCCGGTCCGGCCTTCAGGGTTCTTTGGCTTCAAATCTCAGTTTATACCCTTGCTGAAATTTCTGAAGTTTTATAGTTTTGGTATCTCGTTTTCCCCATTCTTGTGTTGTTGGTGAAAACCCTTTGATTCATTTGAGAGGATTTAGTTTGGGGATTGATTGGTGGTGAGTTGCACTCTTTGGGCCACTGCATATACCTAGATGTTGCAGATTTTGGTCGCGATTTGAGAAAAACTCAGTTTGAACTCGTTCTAGAAAACCCCAATTTCTGCTGTATTTTTAAATCTGCGGGTGAGTCACAAGTCGGATTGAGCTCAAAATTTGGGGAGATCTTGGAAACGTATTTGCTCAGGTGTGTGTAAAATTTCATATCAATCGGAGTTTCTTTAGTTCAGTTTTGAATTCAAGAACAGAATTTCGTACTGCTGAAAACAACACTTGTTGACGATACTGTATTGGACCGTTTTAGACTTTTTTGTGTCCGATTTGCGATCCGTTTGTTTTGCTGGTCTCATGTGAGTATTAGGAATGTATTGTAATTATGAGATCACATGTTCGCTGATGTGTTTATGGTTTGAACACTTGCTTCATCTCAATTGAAGCAAAGTGTTAATTTTCAGTGTTTGGAGATAAAAATTCGATTGGCTCCCATTCACCCCTCCTCTGGTCGCCTTACCGGTCCTATAGATTTGGGCCTAATTTAAAAAGAGGCCGATTTTTTTGGCTGATATGTTAAAAAATCGGGGCTCGGGCATATCGGCGATAAAGTTTTCCCTGGTGGGAAGAACCACGACAAGCATAATTCTCTCACCGACAAACGTGCAGCGGTCTCGAGTCTCGACGGTGCTGCTAAGCCTCCCTAGCCAGGCAGCCAGCCAATCCATCCCTCGACGGCTCGACGCAATGCGAAGCTTCCAGCACCTCCACACCCCCGGCCAAACGCCCGCCACTTCGCCGTACAACGTCGCGGTGCTCCATCACCCCAGGCCAAACGTCGTCGACCCCCTATTGTGACTATAGATGGCCATTTGACACTAACACGATGGGCCAGTCCAGGCACGATACGAAAAAGCACGACCCAGGCACGACCCGGCCCGACTAGTATAGTGCCAGTGTCTGGCACGACATGACTACAGTACCGTGCCTGGGCCACCATCTCGACTCGTAGTGCTGGCACGAGCACGACATGTTACAATTAAATTGCAGTCACACTGGCTAGATGAGTGCATTTAAGTCTTTTATATATTAGGTTGTGGGTTCAAACCCTCGCAGGTACACATTTTTTTGCTAAATTATACAATATATTCAGATGAGCCAACGTGCAACCAGACCGGCCCGATACGACTAATTTTTTGCTAAATTATACAATATACTCAGATGGGCTAACGTGCAACCGGACCGGCCCGATACGACTAGCAGGCTGACGGACCATGCCTGGGCCGCTACCGTGGCACGTGGACCCATTATGCACGGCATAGTTAGTGAGGCGGACCTGACGGGCCGTGCCTATACTGGGCGGTGCCGGCCCGTTTGGCCATATTGTGACCCCAACTCGGGTGGTCGACGTCTGCAGTTGCGGCGACCGGCAGCTGCACCCCCCTCCGACCAGCGTCTCGTCTGGAGGCTGCGGCATGCAAGAACAAGAGATCTGCCACCGTCCCATATCCTGTGCCTGCAGCTAGCGACCCCCTCGGCCGAACTCAGAGACGAAGCCATGGGCTGCGGCAGCCGGTAGGTCAACCGGTCAACCCATTTCCATTCG
Organism: Zea mays; assembly: GCF_902167145.1. NCBI lineage: Eukaryota > Viridiplantae > Streptophyta > Magnoliopsida > Poales > Poaceae > Zea > Zea mays. The sequence continues at coordinate 118,837,510 of NC_050101.1, read as the reverse complement.
TACCCGGTCAACGACGTCCTGGCGAAGCGATAAATCCCCCAAGGGCGCCGGACGGCGACCAACTGTGGCGAGTGGCCGTATGTCACCCTTCCGATCGCTGTAGCAGGGGATAGGAGCAGGAGGAGGAGCAGTATCGTCTAGAATGGATCCGAATATTTATTCGGATATCATTTTTTGGTCTTCTTTCTTCGATTATGAACAACTAACATATATAATTTGCTATGTAAATTTATATTCTTGTTTTTAGCATTGAGACTATTAATCTTCACAAAAAATAAACATTAAATTCATTCTATATCTTTTTAAATAATTCATATAAAATTCGGATGTCTATCCGAATACGGATTCAGATGTTTTTTTACCTTTTTTGTTATAGGGAGAAAATAATGTACATAAAAAATTATACAAAAATTTATTTAAATACTTCATAATATTCTTAATAACATTGCTGAGAATTAACTTTAAATTATATGTATATCTATGTTAAAATATTAGATTTATGATATAAGTCGGATGTTTTAGGAATCCCTAGTATCGTCCGACGTCCAGTCGTCGGCGCTGCCCTGTCCAGTATGACGTCCGCCTCAGCTTGCCTCACCACTCTGAATGAGGGGGTTGGTCTATCTTTGGGTTGGCAAACGAGTTTCTGCTAAAGTGAAGCAGAAGTTGGTGAGAATTCAGAAGAATAATAGAGTGACAAATGCATTGAATGGTACCAAAGCTGCACTTGGAAAAGTCATTGTACCAGGTAATGTGTCATCTAAGGTTCATGTTGAATTTTTTTTATGTTATTTGCTCCTAATGTTTCCCTGTTGCATTAGTACTTTTTATTGGTTACTCCTATTCAATTACTTGATGCTTATGGAATTTGACACTGCATATATTTCCAGTCAATTATTGATGCTTATAGAATTTGATGTCCATAAGATAACTGTTCTGATTAAGTTTGCAATTGCACATGGATTTGCCAAGTTAACAGAATGCATCAAATTTTATGCATTGACTACAGGGGAAAGAAGCGTGCGCGCGTTGCTTGCTCTGCCTAGAACAACAATGCACTCTCCCTCTACAGCCATGTCAAAATTGAAGATTACATAAACACATAGATTGCTTCATCAGCATCTCTTACCCACCAACAAACGATAAAGACTAGGTGAGTAAATACATGTTCGACACATACCTCCCCCCTCCCCAATTCACCAAAGCTATAAGCCCATACTGTCATACATTTACATTGTATTATTTGCCTTTGTATTTTTCCACAAGAAACAAACTTCCTCAAACATGGATGAAAGTGGCAGTGAGGAATATCTGCACCATCATTTGAATCACCCTCAAAAAGGTCTTGCAATAGTGACCAAGTCTTCTTAACACCACCTTTTACAAACTTCTACCCTTATTTTTTATATATATAGGATGAAACAACAGATGCAAAAACATGATGCATAACTACTCCCTCCAAAATATTATAAAATTCGATGCATGACCTACACATGTTATATAGCTCCAAAATTTTGTCAGGAAGTCTCAAACTTTTGTCTAAATATTTTAACAGTTACCGTTTTATATAATTTTAAACCTTTGTATCACTAAATTCAAATGTGTGCGCTGGCACGCGGCAGTCCACTAGTCTTGTCTCATGGAGATCCAGAAAGCAGGCCACTATACCAAGGTCAAGCAATGAGGCAGAGTACAAAGTTGTAGCCAATGTTACTGCAGAAATCATTCGGTTACAATCACTACTAAGGCCTAGTTTAGGTACTCTAGTATTAACCTCAATCCACTTGTATTGAGGTGGATTGGGGTGTAACTTCAACTAATTTATACCCCAATCCACCTCAACACATGTGGATTGAGGTCAATACTAGAGTACCCCAACAAAGCCTAAAGGAACTTGGAGTGTATCAACGTGTCTCACCCATTCTCTGGTGTGATAACCTCGGAGCCACCTATCTTGCTTCAAATCCATTGTTTCATTCGGTGCCAGGAGGCTCTAGGGTGTACATGTCCTTATAGAGTTGCTATCGAGTTGTCAAATCTATAGAGTAAATGAGGTTTGATAGTAAGTAACTAAATTTAGCAGATCTATTTAAAGAATTATTGGAAAGTTTTTTCTATTTACTTCTTAAATTTAAGATTTAGAGATTTGTTTATAGAACTATTAAGTTGCTCTTAGCATCTTAAAAAGTTAGAAGAACAATGCTGGAAGACAGCTAGCACAATGCTGGAAGACAGCTAGCGTGTGACGCGGACCCTAATACTGTTACCATCCTAAAGTTACGATCACAGTGAGCTACTAGAAAGTAACTAAATTTAGCAGCATACCAGTAGCTTTTTCAAGAATCCGCTGCCGGTACTTTCTACTTTGTAATGAAATCTGTCATTTTGCGATCTGAGGGATAGTTTGGGAACCTCATTTCTTTCAAAGGATTTCTATTTTTTCAAAAAAAATTAATTTATTTTTTCTTGGAAAAATAGGAATCCCTTATATCTTGTTTGGGAGCAAGGATACCGTAAGGGATTAGAGGTGCTAAAATTCTCTTGTTATTAAAATTTGAATGGAAAGGAGATTTTAATCCCTCCAATCTCCTTCTATATTATTGCTCCCAAACAAGCTCATAGGAAAAAGGAGTTTTCAAACTAACCTTAAGGTCCCGTTTCCGTTTGTCTCGTTGGAATTGAATTCCATTCTAATAATCATAATTTATACACAAAAGAATTAAGTTAATATATTTGTATATGCAATTGATTTGTATACTATCCTAAATTTTACGAGAGAGATAGTTATACACTACACTTATACTATATAGAAAAACAAGTAGAAGAGTGTGTTATAAGTTGTACATTAGAAAAGTAGTATGTAAATCTATAGAATCAATTTCTATCTCTCACGCTTATATATAAACTTTAGAAAGTTATGGAATATCACGTTCTAAAAAAATAGACTACTCTATTAGTTAGATTCCAATTCCTCAAAATATAGGTCCTAACGGGGCGTTTGGATCCCTTCATTTTAGAGAAATTGAAATTCACTTAATAAAATAACTTATTTAGTTTGGAATTTGACATTCCACCACTTTCCAAAGTTCAGATATATGGCTATCACAAATTCATAGGGTGAAGGATGAAAAATGATTTTATGCTATCTTAAAATAATCACATTGTGTTTCACGTTGTAAGTAAAATATGTTTTATTTGGCATCCCATTCTGCACTTAAATCACATCGCGTGTCACGCTTGAGTGACTGCTCGCAAGGACTTTTTGGGTGCAAGAACAGATAGATTCCCTCCGAGTCTCTGCTAGCCAATGAAACCGGACAACAGAGTTTACAGGACGTCGAGTGGACGGCAAGAGATGCCACATTGAACTGACAGAAAGAGAAATATAGAGAGAATAGAATGAGGCTGCTCGCTAGTAGCCAGCAAGCAAACTGTTTACGGACTCTAAAGTCTATACTTTGTGACATAAATAGATAGACTAAATATTAAATATATAGCTTAATTGTGTTATAAAAAGTTATTATATAATAAGATTTTTGTTTGTTTAAGATGACAATGATCACTTCTAGACCTGGTGCTGAATCAATGAAAGCCCAGCCGCAAGAGGCTCACGTGAAACATGACACTGATAATCCAGCCCGAGGAGACGAGGACATGTGACATGGCCCACGTACAGTAGGTAGTAATAGATAAGAGAATATATCTGGTGTATATGAAAGCTTAGTGCATATATTAAATCATCAACACTCATTTTTTATCTAACGTCTCTAGTTGTTCATTACAATTTATAAATAACATATTCTACCACTACATCTCATTATATTAGAGGGTGTCCTTAGTAAAATATATCAAACAACTAATGACGTTAGATATAAGATGAGTGCTGATGATTTAAAATGTACACTAAAATTACATGTGCACCAGATATGTTACAGTAGTAGCTCGGTCTACATAAATAGAGACATGAACTTAAGCCAAGAACGACCTCGCTGGAAAATGGCAGGCATCACCGGCGTCATGAACATGAAGCTAGCAGCACGGCCCAGCAGCGGACGCCACAGCCGTGGCTGCCGTCCTGCCGTTGTCCCCTCTGCCGGCAAGCAAATGCTGCTGGTTCGACGGCACCCTCCGGGCTCGGCGAGTTGGCCTACCAGGGCCACTGGGGGTGGTGGTGGCGGCGTCCCAGCTGGTGCCACCGCCGCAGATTCTAGCGGGCAGGCAAAAGAGGAGGAAGAAGAGGATCGTGCGAGCAGAAACACCTCGAGTTTTGAGCCATCCATCTGGGGAGATTTCTTCCTTACCTACTCCAGTCCTCTGGCTACGTCGTCCGCTCAAAAGGTTTGCAATAATCTGTAAACTAAGAGGCATTATCAGCTTGTTCATCTAAGCTAAACTCTCGTCTGTTTTAAGCTGAGCATTGTTCCGGAAACGTTTCAACAGGCACGGATGGTACATCGCGCAGAACAACTGAAGAAACAAGTGGCAAAACTGATAGCAGCTTCAGGTGCCTGTAGCCTGTACCATAGGATTCACCTCGTTGATGCCTTGGAGCGTCTGTGTCTGGACTATCTTTTCGAAGACGAGATCAATGACATGGTGACCCAAATTCATAACGTCGATGTCAGTGGCTGTGATCTTCAGACGGTGGCTATGTGGTTCTATCTTCTCCGAAATCATGGATACAGAGTCTCATCAGGTAACCAAAAGAGATTAATTAAACTCTTGAATTATCTGCTCGTCAAAGAGACTGCAGGGCATTAAACGGCAGATTAGTCTATAGTAAATTAAATCTACAAAGGATGATACAAAGAAGAAGAAATAAAAAAAACAGACTCTTCTTGTTCTAACTTCTAAGTACAAAAAATAACTCTTGAAATTATCTGCTCCAGATGTCGTCTTCGCCAAGTTCAGAGACGAACAGGGGGGTTTTGCAGCGAACAATCCAAGGGATCTACTGAACCTTTACAATGCTGCCTGTCTTAGGACACATGGAGAGACGATACTTGATGAGGCTGCTTCCTTCACGTCCAAATGTTTGAAATCATTAGCACCCTACACCTACATGGAAGCATCATTAGCCAGTGAAATAAAGCGCGCGCTTGAGATCCCCCTTCCTAGAAGCGTAAGGATTTATGGAGCCAAATCGCGTATAGCTGAGTATGGGAATCAGACTGAAGCTAATGAACTGGTACTGGAACTAGCGAAGCTCAACTATAATCTTGTGCAGCTCCAGCATCAAGAAGAGCTGAAAATCATAACAAGGTGAAGTGACTTACCGCATCCACTCCAAATTAATTATAGGTCACTTAGCAATATTGTTAGCCAAACTTCTCTAACTTTGACCAAGATTATAGAAAAAAGCACCGACATTTAGAACATCAAAGTAGTTTTATTAAATACTCCATAGAATTAATATATTTTTGACAGTGCATAGATGTTAGTATTTTTTTGGCTAAAAACACAATCAACATTGGTGAAGTTCTGTTGCTTACAACAGAACTAAAAACTCGACCGCCCCCACATCACTACAATTAAGAAAAAAAACCCATCTCACATAGGTCAAGAAAATCCTCTGAACTCCTGTTGTAATATTAGAGAAATAAGTGACATGCTTTCTACATATTTATATATATTAAATATTTTAATTCCGAATAAAGCAATCATATAACTCAGATAAATACCATATGAAATTATAGCAGGAATGAACAGTAGCAATTCTAAGACATGTAAACATGTAAAATAGCTACACAAGTCCATTTCATAATTAAACATGGCTTGCAGATGAAGAATGATCGTAAACATGTAAAATAGCTACACAGGTCCATTTCATAACTAAAAACTCGACCGCCCTCCATACATCGGTAACGTAGCCCATGTGAGAATGATCGTGACCGGGTCAGACGTTAGACCTGTGCTTTGGCGTGGGACCGACGAAGCACGACCCATACACAACGGTACCATAGCCTATGTGAGAACGATTGTGACCGGGGCCAGACCTTAGACCTGTACTTTGGCCTTGGACCGACGAAAGGATTTTTTAACGCAGCCTGAAATTCGATCCCACGGGGAGTCTAATCCAGAACCCGAGGAGTGCTACTCAGAACATCTAACTAACTAATCTAGAGATACTTTCGCTATAACAAAACTAAAGTAACATATAATTTAGAACTGAGGGACTATCTCTTAACAAATAATAATTATTATCTGAAGCACACTTATATATGGATGGGTGGCACCAATAGATAGTTCTAGCTCATGTAGTATACCCAATTTTTTTAGTTTGTATTTGTAGAAATTCAATTTAATGCATTGTGGGTCACCTGTTAACAAAACAGAACTTGCATTCCTAATCACAACAAAAAAAATGGAGACTACCATGATATATATCATTATTTTTTGTGGGCACTATTACACATTTCATATTTGTAGTTGAGGTTTAACTAAGAATGAGCAGGTGGTGGAATGATCTAGAACTTCAGACAAGGCTATCATTTGCTCGAGACAGGGTCGTGGAATGCTACTTCTGGATGGTCGGAGTATATTTTGAGCCGAGTTACTCGCGAGCTCGAGTGATACTGTCAAAAGTTCTTGCCATTGTGTCCTTACTGGACGACACCTATGATGTCTATGGAACCTCACAGGAGTGTGAGCTATTTACCAAGTGTATAGAAAGGTTTGTGTTCTTGATGACTGAAACTAATCTCTTTATCTATACTACGAATAATATATACTAGAAGGAAAAACAACGTAGCTAATACAGGATGAAAATTGTTTTGTTGGTCCAGCTGGGACCCTGCAGCCACCGGAGGTCGTCTCCCAGGGAACATGAAGTTCATTTTTGCGAAAATTTTGGATACTTGCCAAAGCTTTGAGGATGAGCTAGCACCGGACGAGAAATACCGCATGCACTACCTAAAAACTTTTGTGAGTGAAATTTTCCGATTTTTTGTCGGTACCTTTACACGTCTCCTATGCTGTCAGTTCATTGGTCTGCAAGCCATATATTCGTTAGGCCATTCTTAGTGGAAGCTTTATAAGAGTTTCATTCTTATTAAATAATATGTTATCTAAGTAAACAAGATGACATAACATACAATTTAATAAAAAAAGATATGAGATAGATTTATAAGAGATGATTTTTCTAGATAAATGTTGATATAACAGTCTTAAAAATAGTGTGATGAAATCATCTATTGTTTAGTTTCATTTAGATAGTTATTAGGTCGGATATTCCGTTTGAATAATTGTATCGGATATATCCATTATTAGCATGGTTTTATGCCCAATTTTAGGGTATGTTTGGTGACGAGCGGAGGAGAATGGAGCGACTCCATTTCTGTTTTCTAGATGTTTGGTTTATAATGGAAGATGACTGAAGCGGCTCTGGAGTCTTTATATGAGAAATATTTAGAATGCTCCAGCTCCATAAAAACGACCAGACACAAGTGCTCTCGTATATGCGAGCGCTCTTCTTCCTCTTCCCACTTCCCACTTATATGACTCTCCAACCAAACAACTAATGGAGCGGCTCCACTCTATTCTACTCTTCAACGAAACAAAAAAATAGAGTGGTTCCGTTCTGATTGCCAAACACATAATGAAATGACTCCATTCTCAGAAACTAGAATAGACCCACTCTATTCCAATTGGCTCCCCAACCAAACGCACACTAAGATGAATTTTAGCCCCAAAAGATAAGCATAGTAGAGTTGCTTATTATTATCTTTCCTATTATATTTATATGCATGAGATACAACTAATTATGAGGTATGACTTTACCATCGTTTTTGTCCCATAATCTGTAGATCATAGATCTAGTAAGAGCCTACAATGAGGAGGTAAAATGGCGTGAGCAAGGATATGTCCCTGCAACCGTCGAGGAACACTTACAGGTCTCAGCAAGAAGTGGTGGCTGCCACCTCCTGTCGTGCACATCGTTTGTTGGAATGGGAGATGTGGCGGATCAAGAAGCTTTCGAATGGGTACGTGGTGTGCCTAAAATAGTGAAGGCCCTCTGCATTATCCTCAGGCTTTCTGACGATCTCAAGTCATATGAGGTGGTAAATTAATATATTTTAGTTTCGCATCCTATATTATGAGCTCATTAATTGTTTCAGACTTTCAGCTGTAACAGCATCAAAAAGAAGAATAACCAAGCAAGCAATTGCGTGTATTGTGTCTGCAGCGAGAGAAAATGAGCTCGCATGTTGCTTCGACGATGGAAAGCTGCATGAAAGAGCACCAAGTCCCACTCGAAGTGGCACGCGTGAAGATCCAAGAAACGATAGATGAAACCTGGAAGGATTTCAACGAGGAATGGCTGAACTTGAACACAAACAGTCACCTGCCGAGGGAGTTGCTCGAGAGGATCTTCAACCTGACAAGAACAATGGTGTATATATACCAGCAAGACGACGCGTACACAAATTGCCATGTCATCAAAGACACTATAAACTCGTTGTTTGTGGAGCCTGTTTCAATAACATAGGACAGATAGTGAGCTTGCATGGATCATGTTATTGAACTCCTCATGCAATTAGCTGCTATTGAACTTTGTTGGTGTCTTGGTGACTCTTGTAAGATTCGCCTTGCAAGGATAATGTTGGGCGTGGTAACCCTATCCTTATTAAGATATGTGTTATAAACTTTCTCTTCCTCTAAATAAAAAAGCGTGCTCAGACAAAGTTCCAAAAAATGATATAGCCATATGTGAAAGCTCTCTTGTGGGTTTTGGTGTTTGGATGACAACCCAATTAAAGGACTAACAAGTGTGCTAAGTGTTGAATAGGTGCTTAATGCAAAGCTAACAGGGTTCAACACAAGTGAACAAGTGTGATGGTCCAAAGACTAATTTATCTACAGATAATGAACACTGCTTAAGTGAGACTCGGTGTGCGTAACTCAGAGACAACTGATCAAACCAAGGATGGAGGCAAGAAGAGCTTCGAGATACCGAGTGCATGGGAGAAGGTCAAGGAGACCAGGAACCCAAAGCCAGGGGTGAAGAAGAAGACTTGCAAAGTCAAGGTTGATCGAGTTAAGAGTTATGGTGCATCAAGGATCACTACATAAGGACATGACTTACAACCAATGAGGTAACATTTACAGTTATGTGGTGTAAGTCATAAGGCTCAAGATCAAGCTCGAGAAATAAACAAGGGAGTTAGAGCTCAGATATGTCAATCTAGATCAAGTCAAGTTGACTTAATGGTTTAGAGTCCAACATCGACCTCAAACATGCCAAATTGGGTAAAACGATGAAAAAGGTTAAGTATGTAAGGTTTGAGTGTTTAACCATGTTGCATACACCTCTTACTACAAATTTGGTGCTTTGGTTTGCTCTCTAACTCTTTCTGTAGAGAAAGTACCATTCTAAGCTCTATTGGAGGAGAAACAGAAAAGCTAGGAGAAGAACAAGAAAGATGTAAGTTTCTAGGACTAAATCAATTGGATTATACTCTAAATGTGTTTGTTTAAGTCTCAGGAAAATCCTCCCAAAAGTTGAAGTCAAACGGAGAAAGAACGAAGGAAAAATCACTTAGTGTGTTGTTGGTTGGTGCACAAGACAGTGAATAGTAGATGTCCGGTGCACAGGACAGTGAATAGTAACTCTGTCCGGTGCACAGGACAGTGAATAGTAACATGTCCGGTGCACAGGACAGTGAATAGTAGCTGTGTCCGGTGCACAGGACAATGAATAGTAGGTGTGTCTGGTGCACAGGACAGTGAATAGTGACATATCCGGTGCACAGGACAGTGAATAGTAACATGTCTAGTGTATCAACGGCTAGCTGTTCCAGAGAAGGAAACTGTCAATCAGATCCGTTACTGTTCACTGTCCGGTGCGCCATCGGACAGTCCGGTGCACCCGCAACCAGGGAAGGCTGGGAGCTTCCAGATGAAGCTCCAATGGCTCCTAGGCCCTTTGGAGCTATAAAAGGGACCCCTAGGCGCCTCAAACAAGTACACAAGTGCAGCCAACAATTGTACACATCATTTGGATCAATTCTCTCTCTCCCTCTCATGTATATCTCTCTAGTTTGTGTAGAGGAAAAGCTATAAGCCTTTAGAGAGTGGAGAAGTGCTGCTGAGAGCTAGAGCAAAGTCTTGAGCGCATTGTTACTCTGCCGGAGTGCTGTCGAGAAGACTGTAAGCAGCCACGACGTTGTTGTAACCAATATCAACATAGTGGAAGGCTCTATCTGTCATACTGACAGATCTGAGCAAACGGAGGAAGGAGTTGAAATAGACTCCAAGCCCAGGTGTGGCTAACTCCAACGAGGACTAGGCAAGCATTTCAGGCTTGACCGAACCTCAGGATAAATCCTTGTGTCTGTGTGCTCTGCTCTGTGTTGTGTGCTGTTTCTCTGTCTTATTTGTTGTTTATACTTGCACTTCAATATTTATATGTGGTATAAGCTATCTTCGAAGTGCAGGGTATTTTAAGACAAGAACTTCAATTCCGCTGCAACCTACTCGAAGGGTCTTTCATTCCATTGCGATCTAGCCTTCGAGTAGAGTAAGAATTTCCAGTTATAAAGTGATAATTATTATTCGCCTATTCACCCCCCCCCTCTAGGTGACATCCAGATCCTATTCCCGGGCATAGGGAACTTTCAATATGTATTTTATCATTTAATTGGTTGAGGACCACAAAGTTTAAACATATGTTATATGAAAACATACTTGTTACAAGTACAAAACCTTCTAAGAAATGTTTTTTGTCATCTTGGAGAGGTATAGTAGCTGCCAGAAAACGGAAGGTGCTTTCTAACAGATGTCACAACCGGGTGACAAAGGAATGTATACATATCCTTTTTCATGCATTTGCACAAAAATAGTTTCTTCAACTTGGCCACCCGGGGGAGAAGAAGAGCAGAGCCATTACCCTGTGATGAACACTAGTGTTGTTGCCAAGCCAAATCCTGTTCTTGAAGCGGAGTAATCCATCTTTCAAACATTTGATTAGTTTATTTTCTATAACGAGCTCAAATCGTTAAATCTGCTTCGAAGGGTCCTATGCCGAAGATCCAAAAAGCACCTCTCTTTGAGTTCATTATTTAAAACGAAGAAGGTAAAATGCATGAATGATGTATGGGGGCGTATTGGGTTCAGATGACTCTGAGTACTTTTTTCGTGGGACTCCTCACTTTGCAAGCCAATCTGGTCATAAGGTGGTGAGGCCCGTTGTGTCTTCTAAAAGGATCACGATACCTAAGAGGGGTAAATTGGGATTTCTAAAATTTCTTGCAACAATTAAACCCTAAGAATAAGCCTAAGTTCACCCTAGTGCCTAATATGTTCACAAAGAGATAAGTGCACTAAAACCAAACTATATGTTATCATGGCAATACTTGAAAAGTAAATACTCAAAGTAAATTTCTCAAAAGTAACTGTAGAATTTAAAGCAAGAGTTAAGATGACTCCTCTATTTTTCCCGATGTATCGAAGAGTCGACACTCTCCACTAGTCCTTGTTGGAGCACTCATGTAAGGGTATCGCCTCACTTAGTTCGTGCAATGAAAAGTGCTCTCATTGAGTTAGTTCTTCACCACTGCGACACCATGCAAATGTTCACAATTGTGTACAATAGCCAAGTCGGGTCACCCATAAGCTCTTCGACTAATTGACACACCCCAATCGCCACTAAGCCATCTAGGTGATGTCAAACACTAAGAGTAACAAGCACTAGACTGTCACTTGACCAAAACAAGCCTAATATGGGTGGTGGATGCATACAAGTATCTCTCTATGCACTAAAGAGGTTGCGTAAAATCAACACCGGTGAGTATAAATGTGGAAGTGCACATTTACAAGCTCCTTGAGTGCCCTGTTTAGTGTGACATCCGGTGCCACATTAGACACATGATGAGTTCAAATGTGTTTCAGCATATTTTGCAACCTTACTAGGTGCCATGTTCGGTGCCTTTCGTCTGGTGCACATTTCACACTAGTGCATCTTAGGCTCATCATAGGGCCAAATTTGTATGTAGTGCAACACTAGACATGTTCAGTGCTACTGTAGACTTTGAACAACGTGATTTTCGTGTGCTTTTTATTTGTTTTTTTTCCTCCCAACTATGTATGGTCTCTCTTGGATTACCTTGCACACTTTTACACAAGTGTGCAGCACCACACCTAACTAAACTCAACTAGGTCAAGTTACCCATCTCATGCCCTTCTTTATAGTATGACTTAAAAGAAAATAAAGGACGTATCACTAATCTAAGTGTCTAACTTCTCCATTAGCACTTAGAACTAGCTAATCCTTTAACTTCTAGATATTTCTTTTAAATTTTCTAATGATCTTCATCAACTAGGGTATGTAAACCTTTTGAGCCTATTTTCCTAAATCAATGTGACTTATCGTACCTTATAAATGTAAAACATACATTAGTCACAATAATTTTATGTTGTCATTAATTACCAAAACCAACTAGGGGCTAGATATTTTCAATGTCCCCTTTTTAGTTATTTTTTACAACCTATCTCGAGTGTGTGAGAAAATGGTTATGTTTTTAATGAGAACCTTGTCAACTAATTAAGGGGTGTTTATTTGAAGTTCAAATGTATGAGGTCTAGTTATTTATAGAATATAATGAAGAGATTGATTACATATACATGACAAGAAACTTGTTCAAAAAGGATAATAATTGAATACATGAACAATATGGCAATGTATAGAATATGAAAGATACATAAACAATGTCACAAAAACAAGAGTGTGTGCATAAAACATAGCACAAATAATACACACCAAAAGAATGAGAGTATCACACATAAGAAATATAGGCAAGTATAATAAGTGTATCTCTCTAATTGCTAGCTCCCTCTTACTACACACCCCCTAGCTCTCATACACACTCCCCTCTCACCCTTAGCATCAAGCACCAAAAGGAAGTTCATAAACTAAGGATCCTGAGGTGGAGGAGCTATAGACGTGTCCAGTGAACTCAAACTATGATAGGAGATCATCGTCATTTGAGTTGGACGATTGAGCCACTAAAACTATAGGACCTAGAGCAGACTCAAACACTAGTGGAGATATTGAAGCCAGAGCAGGAGGAACTATCTCAACCACTCGAGTCGATAGAGACTGAGCAGGTATGGTCATGGATGGAGCTGTCACAACTATTAGAGTAGGGAGAGGCTCAACTATAGGTACATGCTAAATAGGGATAGTGACTAAAGGTGAAGCCTTTTTATCTCGAGTGACCATAGTAGATGGAGCATGTGGAGCTATAATAATATGGTGGTCTAAATATAAGAGGTTGTTACTAGAAAAGATGTAGGCACAATGTCTAACCCCACTAACTCTACTAGAATAGGTGAAGTGAAATCCAAAGCCATTAGGCAAATCAAAGATATGGATAGAGGCAAACTTAGGCCTTGAAGTCCATTGAACTATATTGCTAGGGCCATAGGAGTTTGTAAAGGAGGCAGATGAGCCATGTGAAGTGGTAGCGGTGGTAAGGAGGCTCTAGACTATTGGAGAAAGTATACAACTGTTGTCCAACAACTGCTGCTAGAACTAACCCTATCGAGCTTTTGTATAGGCTCAAATAGCATAAGCATCTTGTGAGACTATCTCTATTATGCCTCTACCTAGCATCTCTGCTCCTTACAATGCTTGGTGTCTCTGTGCAACTGTTGGCCAACATCCTCTGCTGCTCATTGGTGATGCGTTGCTACTCAATGCAAGTTGCGATTGCTGCTATAGGAGGTGCTCGAGTAGAGAGGTGAGGCGGCCGTCAGTAGTGGGTGGCATTAGAGATGGGGTGCAGATGTAGAGCCATAAGACTCATAATCATGTAGTCTAGGTGGTGGTGCTAGAGGCGATGACGAGGGAACTATTGAAAGTGAAATGTGTCCTTGGGCCATTTCTAAGTGTTTTGGTGATTAAGTGCCTAACACATCATGTTGATCTAACATACAATTATGAGTATGAGCTTAGAGTCAAAGAGAAGCAAATTGAGAGTTGTAAGAACAAATTGCAAACTCTACAATATTGGAGAAACAAAGGTATGATTCTAGCTCTTCATAAATTGGTTTGGTACTAACTATGTTATAGTAAGTGCTAGGGAACTTCTCAAATCGAGAGAAATTCAAATGGAGAAGTTTGGCTAAGTCCAGCCAAACTTGCACCAGCCTCCAGTGCACTGGACTGTCCAGTGTGCACGGGACACCAAACTTGCACTAGCCTGCGGTGCACCGGACTGTCCGATGCCAGGATGACGCACCCAGTGAACATGCCGCTCTCAAGAAAAAGCCAGGGTGTCGTGGCTTGTCGGGGACCATAATTAGGGGTACCCTCAAGACTCCTAATCTCAGCTGGTAACCCCCATCAGCACAAAGCTGCAAAGGCCTGATGGGTACAATTAAGTCAAGGCTTGGTCCACTCAAGGGACACGATCTCGCCTCGCCCGAGCCCAGCCTCGGGCAAGGGCAGCCGAACCCGGAGGATTCACGTCTCGCCCGAGGACCCCCTCAAGCAACGGACACACCTTCGGCTCGCCTGAGGCCCAGTCTTCGCCAAGAAGCAACCTTGGCCAAGTCACCACGCCGACCGACCGTATCGCAGGAGCATTTAATGCAAAGGTGGCCTGACACCTTATCCTGACGCGCGCCCTTCGGTCGATAGAGCCGAAGTGACCGCAGTCACTTCGCCGCTCCACTGACCGGCCTGACAAGAGGACAGCGCCGCCTGCGCCGCTCCGACTGTTGTGCCACTCGACAGAGTGAGGCTAACAGTAGCCAAGTCCGGCCTCAGGCGCCATAGGAAACTCTGCATCGCCCGAAGGGCTCGGACTCGGGCTCAGCCCCGGAAGACGACGAACTCCGCATCGCCCGACCCCAGGGCTCGGACTCGGGCTCAGCCCCGGAAGACGATGAACTCCGCTTCACCCGACCCCAGGGCTCGGACTCGGGCTCGGCCCCAGAAGACGACGAACTCCACTTCGCCCGACCCCAGGGCTCGGACTCGGGCTAAGCCCCGGAAGAAGACGAACTCCGCTTCGCCCGACCCCAGGGCTCGGACTCGGGCTCAGCCCCGGAAGACGACGAACTCCGCATCGCCCGACCCCAGGGCTTGAACTCAGCCCTGGCCTCAACCAACGGTCTCCGCCTCGCCCGACCCAGGGGCTCGGACTCGACCTTGGCCTCGGAAGACAGACTCGACCTCGACCTCAGAGGAGCCTCCACCTCGCCCAACCCAGGGCTCAGACCGACCACGTCACAGGAGGCGCCATCATTACCCTACCCCAAGCTAACTCAGGCTACGGGGAACAAGACCGGCGTCCCATCTGGCTCGCCCCGGTAAACAAGTAATGATGGCGCCCCGCATGCTCTATGACGACGGTGGCTCTCAGCCCCCTTACGGAAGCAAGGAGACGTTAGCAAGGACTCGACAGCCCCGACAGTTGTCCTTCCGCCAGGCTCCAGCGCTCCTCCGACGGCCACGACACCACACGAACCGGGTGCCAAAACCTCTCCGGCTGCCACGATGGCATGTACTCAGGGCACTAGCTCTTCTCTGCTAGACACGTTAGCACACTGCTACACCCCCCATTGTACACCTGGATCCTCTCCTTACGCCTATAAAAGGAAGGTCCAGGGCCCTCTTACAGAGGGTTGGCCGCGCGGGGAAGGACGGGACGGCGCTCGCGTAAGCCTCTCGCTCCCTCCCGCGTGGACGCTTGTAACCCCCTACTGCAAGCGCACCCGACCTGGGCGCGGGACAAACACGAAGGCCGCGGGTTTCCCCTTTTACGCCTGTCTCCCTCCGGCTTTTCCCCCTTCGCGCTCCGTCTCGCGCCGACCCATCTGGGCTGGGGCACGCGGCGACAATTTACTCGTCGGTCCAGGGACCCCCCCGGTTCGAAACGCCGACAGTTGGCGTGCCAGGTAGGGGCCTACTGCGTGTTGACGAACAGCTTCCCGTCAAGCTCCATATGGGTAGTCTCCAGCAACCTTTCCAGCCCGGGACGGTGCTCCGTTTCGGGAGTCTTGAGTTCATGTCCCTCGACGGCAGCTACGACATGATACTCCTTCCTCCGCCGCGCGACAGCGACAATGGCGGTCAACAACCCGCCCGCCGGCGGCGGAATCGACGACGTCTTCCCCACGTGGTGGAAGAACAACATTCGGGCTTGTCCCGTCCCCTCCCCCGCCGACGGAGTAGGAGGCGGGGCAACCAAGGCCAAGCAGGGGGCGGCACCTCGTCGGCTGTCGAGCGAGTCGACGGCGCCGGTGCCCCAACGGGGGGCACGTCGGGCATCGACCTCGCGTCTGAGACGAAGACGGGCGCCGTCTCCCCGCAACACACCAACTCCAAGCAAACGGATGACGCCAGCACATTCGCAAAGGACTTGCTGGGCGTCACCCTCGTACCTGAGACGACGGTGCAGTCTGCCCCTGACGTGACTTCGTCACCGTCCGTCGACCAAGAGGTACCGACCGATTCCCATCTCGTGCCTTTTGGATTCAGCCTTGACCCACCAAGCGACTTCGCTTCGGTGGACGCTCTCATAGAGGCGAGTCCAAACCCTCTAGGGTATCGTATGCGGTCACCCTGGGACCGGCTGACGGCCGTCTCGACCTACGGGCCCTCGGGTTCCGAGGAAGATGACGAGCTCGACTTCTGTAGGGATTTCTCCGGACTTGGTAACCCCAGTGCCATGCGGGACTTTATGACCGCATGCGACTACTGCCTTTCCGACTGTTCCGACGGTAGCTGCAGCCTCGTCGATGAGGACTATGGCCCAAGTCGTGAATGTTTCCACGTCGATCTAGGGGGTCCCGACGAAGGCAACCATCTTGGTATACCGGAGAACGGTGATCCCCCTAGGCTTGTGCCTCGCGTTGACATCCTTCAGGAGCTAGCTGTGGTCCCCGTCCCGGCGGGGGGTCATGACCCACAGCTCGAGCAAATCCGTGAGATACAGGCCAGGCTCGACGAGGGAGCAGGAACACTTGAGCCGTTCCGCCGGGACATCGGGCAGGAATGGGCGGGCCAACCTCCGACCGAAGAAGTGCGTCATCTACCCCAGGGCATCCAGCACCGCATCACTGACGATGTCAGGGTAAGGCCGCCACCGGTTTCCAGTGGGGTCGGCCAGAACCTAGCTGCAGCGGCAATACTTCTCCGCGTGATGCCGGAGCCATCAACCACCGAGGGGCAGCATATCCAGGGAGAGCTCAAGAATCTCCTGGAGGATGCCGCGGTCCGACGAGACAAAAGCTCTGCCTCCCGAAGGCAGGGGTACCCCTCGGAACATCGCGTCGCGACTTCCCGATTCATGCGGGAAGCCTCGGTTCACACCGGGCGCATGCGCAACACAGCGCCTGCGGCCCCGGGTCGCCTCGGCAACGAGCACCATCACCGCAACCGTCGAGCCCACCTCGACGAGAAGGTGCGCCGAGGCTACCACCCTAGGCGTGGGGGACGCTGCGACAGCGGGGAGGATCGGAGTCCCTCGCCCAAACCACCCGGTCCGCAGGCTTTCAGCCGGGCCATACGACGGGCGCCGTTCCCGACCCGGTTCCGAACCCCGACTACTATCACAAAGTACTCGGGGGAGACGAGGCCGGAACTGTGGCTCGCGGACTACCGGCTGGCCTGCCACCTAGGTGGAACGGACGATGACAACCTCATCATCCGCAACCTCCCCCTGTTCCTCTCCGATACCGCTCGGGCCTCGCTGGAGCACCTGCCTCCGGGGCAGATCTCCAACTGGGACGACCTGGTCCAAGCCTTCGCCGGCAATTTCCAGGGCACGTACGTGCGCCCTGGGAACTCCTGGGATCTCCGAAGCTACCGCCAGCAGCCAGGGGAGTCTCTCCGGGACTACATCCGGCGATTCTCGAAGCAGCGCACCGAGCTGCCCAACGTCACCGACTCGGATGTCATCGGCGCGTTCCTCGCCGGCACCACCTGCCGCGACCTGGTGAGCAAGCTGGGTCGCAAGACCCCCACCAGGGCGAGCGAGCTGATGGACATCGCCACCAAGTTCGCCTCTAGCCAGGAGGCGGTTGAGGCCATCTTCCGGAAGGATAAGCAGTCCCAGGGCCGCCCACCGGAAGATGTCCCCGAGGCGTCAACTCAGCGTGGCACCAAGAAGAAAGGCAAGAAGAAGTCGCAAGCGAAACGCGACGCCGCCGACGCGGACCTTGTCGCCGCCGCCGAGTACAAGAACCCTCGGAAACCTCCCGGAGGTGCCAATCTCTTCGACAAGATGCTCAAGGAGCCGTGCCCCTATCATCAGGGGCCCGTCAAGCACACCCTTGAGGAGTGCGCCATGCTTCGGCGCCACTTTCACAAGGCCGGGCCACCTGCGGAAGGTGGCAGGGCCCGCGACGACGATAAGAAGGAGGATCACAAGGCAAGAGAGTTCCCTGAGGTCCACGACTGCTTCATGATCTACGGTGGGCAAGTGGCGAACGCCTCGGCTCGGCACCGCAAGCAAGAGCGTCGGGAGGTCTGCTCGGTAAAGGTGGCGGCGCCAGTCTACCTAGACTGGTCCGACAAGCCCATCACCTTCGACCAGGGCGACCATCCCGACCGCGTGCCGAGCCCGGGGAAATATCCGCTCGTTGTCGACCCCGTCGTCGGCAACGTCATGCTCACCAAGGTCCTCATGGACGGAGGTAGCAGCCTCAACATCATCTACGCCGAGACCCTCGGGCTTCTGCGGGTCGATCTGTCCTCGATCCGGGCAGGCGCTGCGCCTTTTCACGGGATCATCCCCAGGAAACGCGTCCAGCCCCTCGGACAACTCGATCTACCCGTCTGCTTTGGGACACCCTCCAACTTCCAAAGGGAAACCCTCACGTTCGAGGTGGTCGGGTTCCGAGGAACCTACCACGCGGTGTTGGGGAGGCCATGCTACGCCAAGTTCATGGCCGTCCCTAACTACACCTACATCAAGCTCAAGATGTCGGGCCCCAATGGGGTCATCACCGTCGGCCCCACGTACCGACACGCGTACGAATGCGATGTGGAGTGTGTGGAGTACGCCGAGGCCCTCACCGAATCCGAGGCCCTCATTGCCGACCTGGAGAGCCTCTCTAAGGAGGCGCCAGACGTGAAGCTCCACACCGGCAACTTTGAGCCAGCGGAGACGGTTAAGTCCGTCCCTCTCAACCCCAGCAACGACGCCTCCAAGCAGATCCGGATCGGCTCCGAGCTCGACCCCAAATAGGAAGCAGTGCTCGTCGACTTCCTCCGTGCAAATGCCGATGTTTTCGCGTGGAGTCCCTCGGACATGCCCGGCATACCGAGGGATGTCGCCGAGCACTCGCTGGATATCCGAGCTGGAGCCCGACCCGTGAAGCAGCCTCCGCGCCGATTCGACGAAGAAAAGCGCAGAGCCATAGGCGAGGAGATCCACAAGCTAATGGCGGCAGGGTTCATCAAAGAGGTATTCCATCCCGAATGGCTTGCCAACCCTGTGCTTGTGAGAAAGAAAGGAGGGAAATGGCGGATGTGTGTAGACTACACTGGTCTAAACAAAGCATGTCCGAAAGTTCCCTACCCTCTGCCTCGCATCGATCAAATCGTGGATTCCACTGCTGGGTGCGAAACCCTGTCTTTCCTCGATGCCTACTCAGGGTATCACCAAATCAGGATGAAAGAGTCCGACCAGCTCGCGACTTCTTTCATCACACCCTTTGGCATGTACTGCTATGTTACCATGTTGTTCGGTTTGAGGAATGCGGGTGCGACATACCAAAGGTGCATGAACCATGTGTTCGGCGAACACATTGGTCGAGCGGTCAAGGCCTTCGTCGATGACATCGTAGTCAAGACAAGGAAAGCCTCCGACCTCCTTTCTGACCTTGAAACGACATTCTGGTGTCTCAAAGCGAAAGGCGTAAAGCTCAATCCCGAGAAGTGTGTCTTCGAGGTCCCCCGAGGCATGCTCTTGGGGTTCATCGTCTCCGAGCGGGGCATCGAGGCCAACCTGGAGAAAATCGCGGCCATCACCAGCATGGGGCCCATCAAGGACTTGAAAGGCGTACAGAGGGTCACGGGATGTCTTGCGGCTCTGAGCCGTTTCATCTCGCGCCTCGGCGAAAGAGGCCTACCTCTGTACCGCCTCTTAAGAAAGGTCGAGTGCTTCACTTGGACCCCTGAGGCCGAGGAAGCCCTCGGGAACCTGAAGGCGCTCCTCACGAACGCGCCCATCTTGGTGCCCCCCGCTGCCGGAGAAGCCCTCTTGATCTACGTCGCCGCTACCACTCAGGTGGCTAGCGTCGCGATCGTGGTTGAGAGACGAGAAGAAGGGCATGCATTGCCCGTCCAGAGACCAGTCTACTTCATCAGTGAGGTACTGTCCGAGACCAAGATCCACTACCCACAAATTCAGAAGCTGCTGTACGCGGTGATCTTGACGCGGCGGAAGTTGCGACACTACTTCGAGTCTCATCTGGTAACTGTGGTGTCATCCTTCCCCCTGGGGGAGATCATCCAGTGCCGAGAGTCCTCGGGTAGAATTGCAAAGTGGGTGGTGGAAATCATGGGCGAGACGATCTCGTTCGCCCCTCGGAAGGCCATCAAGTCCCAGGTCTTGGTGGACTTTGTGGCTAAATGGGTCGACACCCAGCTCCCAACAGCTCTGTCGGCGTTTCGAGACAGGGGGGTCCCTAAGCCGACGAGTGAGTGTGCTGCGTGCCCCAGCCCAGATGGGTCGAGCGCGTGGGCGAGCGCGAAGGGGGGAGAGGCGAGGTGGCCGGAGTCGAGCGTGAGAGAGGTGGAAGTCCCGCGGCCTTCGTGTTCGTCCCGCGCCCAGGTCAGGTGCGCTTGCAGTAGGGGGGTTACAAACGTCCACGCGGGTGAGGGAAGCGAGCGGCCCCAAGAGAGCGCCTGTCCCGTCCTCGATCCCGCGCGGCCAACCTTCTCTAAGAAGGCCCTGGTCCTCCCTTTTATAGTCGTAAGGAGAGGATCCAGGTGTACAATGGGGGGTGTAGCAGAGTGCTACGTGTCTAGCGGAGAGAGAGCTAGTGCCCTAGGTACATGCCAATGTGGCAGCCGGAGAGATCTTGGCACCTTGCTGGCGTGATGTCGTGGCTGTCGGAGGTGCGACGGAGCCTGGCGGAGGGACAGCTGTTGGAGCGGTCAAGTCCCTGCTGACGTCGTCCTGCTTCCGTAAGAGAGCTGGGGGCCGCCGTCGTCACAGAGCTGGTGGAGCGCCATCATTGCCCATCCGGCAGAGCTGGCCGGATGGGATGCCGGTCTTGTTCTCCGTGACCCGAGTCGATTCGGGGTAGGATGATGATGGCGCTCCCTGTTGACGTGGCGAGTCTGTGCCCTAGGCAGGGTGACGTGGGGGCTCCTCCGAAGCCGAGGTTGAGTCTGTCTTCTGTTGCCGAGGCCGAGCCCAAGCCATGGGGTCGGGCGAGGCGGAAGTCGTTCGGCCGAGGCCAGGGCGGAGTCCGAGCCCTGGGGTCGGGCGAGGCGGAGTTTCGTCGTCTTCCGGGTCTTAGCCAGAGTCCGAGCCCTGGGGTCGGGCGGAGCGGAGTTCGCCGTCTTCCGGGTCTTAGCCCGAGTCCGAGCACTGGGGTCGGGCGGAGCGGAGTTCGCCGTCTTCCGGGTCTTAGCCCGAGTCCGAGCCCTGGGGTCGGGCGGAGCGGAGTTCGCCGTCTTCCGGGTCTTAGCCCGAGTCCGAGCCCTGGGGTCGGGCGGAGCGGAGTTCGCCGTCTTCCGGGTCTTAGCCCGAGTCCGAGCCCTGGGGTCGGGCGGAGCGGAGTTCGCCGTCTTCCGGGTCTTAGCCCGAGTCCGAGCCCTAGGGTCGGGCGGAGCGGAGTTCGCCGTCTTCCGGGTCTTAGCCCGAGTCCGAGCCCTGGGGTCGGGCGGAGCGGAGTTCGCCGTCTTCCGGGTCTTAGCCCGAGTCCGAGCCTTGGGGTCGGGCGGAGCGGAGTTCGCCGTCTTCCGGGTCTTAGCCCGAGTCCGAGCCCTGGGGTCGGGCGGTGCGGAGTTCGCCGTGGCGCCTTTGGCAAGGCCTGACTGCCTGTCAGACTCACTCTGTCGAGCGGCACCGCAGTCGGAGTGGCGCAGGTGGCGCTGTCCTTCTGTCAGACTGGTCAGAGGAGCGGTGGAGTGACGGCGGTCACTTCGGCTCTGCCGGGGGGGCGCGTGTCAGGATAAAGGTGTCAGGCCACCTTTGCGTTAAATGCCCCTGCAATTTGGTCAGTCGGTGTGGCGATTTAGTCAAGGTTGCTTCTGAGCGAAGCCAAGGCCTCGGGCGAGCCGGTGATGTGTCCGCCGTAAAAAGGGGGGCCTCGGGCGAGACGGAAGTCTCTCGAGGTCGGCTGCCCTCGGCCGAGGCTAGGCTCGGGTGAAGCGTGATCGAGTCACTCGTGTGGACTGATCCTTGACTTAATCGTACCCATCAGGCCTTTGCAGCTTTATGCTGATGGGGGTTACCAGCTGAGAATTAGGCGTCTTGAGGGTACCCCTAATTATGGTCCCCGACAGTAGCCCCCGAGCCTCGAAGGGAGTGTTAGCACTCGCTTAGAGGCTTTCGTCGCACTTTTTTGCAAGGGGACCAGCCTTTCTCGGTTGTATTTTGTTTCGGTGGGTGCGCGCGAGCGCACCTGCCGGGTGTAGCCCCCGAGGCCTCAGAGGAGTGGTTACACTCCTTCGAGGTCTTAATACCTTGCGTAATGCTTCGGCTGGTCTGGTCGTTCCCTCATGCGAACTGGTCGTAGCCCGGGTGCACGGTCGGGGCCTAAGCTCTCGGGCTGGTATGTTGACGCTGTCAACGGGTTGGCCGGAGCCGGTTTTTGCGAGAGCAGCCCCCGAGCCTCTGCACAGGGCGAGAGGACGATCAGGGACAGACTCGACTTTTTACATACGCCCCTACGTCACCTTTCCGCAAGGAGGGGGGGAGTGCGCCATGTTACCCTCGATGGGCACCGAACATGGTGTCTCCGGTGAGCTGCAAGCGGGTAATCCGAGTGGACGTCCGTGCCCCGTTCGTTGGGGGTCGGCTAGGGGCCCAGAGGCACGCCCAAAAGTACCTGCGGGTGATTTGCCGGACCCGGTCCCCTGGCGACGGGGTCCGAGGGCTCGATGCCTCCCTCCGATGGGATTCCGTTACAAGATCGTTCCCGCTGGTCTCGGAAATGTCCTAGGGTACCTCGGGAGCGCAGCCCGAGCCTCGGTTATGTATCGAACGTACCCCTGGTCATCCCTCGCTCGGTGTCTGAGGCGACTGTGAACCCTTCGGGGGCCAGCCTTCGAACCCCTGATCAGTAATGGGCGCGGAGCCCGAGTAGCCTGAGGCGGCCATGGAACCCTTCGGGGGGCTGGCCTTCGAACCCCTGACCAGTAGTGGGTGTCGGGCCCACGCGATCTGAGGCGACTGTTGAACCCTTCGGAGGGCCAGCCTTCGAACCCCTGATCAGTAGGGGGGGCTCGGAGCCCGGTTCCTTCGCGGAGAAGGATCCTTTTCGGGGTATCCCCCTTTCCCGGTCCCAGTTGCAAGAGATAGAGAAAGAGGAAAAAGGAAAAGGATACGAAATCGAACGACGTGGCGTACCTTTTCTGACGCGGTTATTACGGCGAAGGCGAAGCGTCGCGCGCTCCTCCCGTCAGAGGCGCCGCCTGTCCCGCCGCGGAGTTAATGCGACGGGGCGAGTGGTTGTCGGGGCGGCCGTTGCGCGTGCGTGATCCGTTCGAGGAACGGGTCACGGGTGCACCGTCTTCACGCCGTGAGAGGAGGCTCTCGCTGTCCCAGGATGGGACGTGAGCCTGGCCGACGACGTGACTGCTGCGCCCGCCCGCCTGCCACCGCCATTACTGCCGGCCCACTTTCGGTCGCTTTGACCGACGCGCCAGGCTGGCGCTGTTGGGTCGTGCGCTGGGTCGTCTCAAGTCACGGCATAGGCTCCACAACCGAAGAGGCGCGACGGTGGCACAAGTGGCGGTGCGGTTGCTTGCATGCAACAACTGGCGCGCCGGTTGCTTGACGCGTGGGCCTGGGCTTCCAAGCTGGCGTGTCAGAAGTCGGAGAAGCGCGTCCAACTGTCGGCGTTGCATGCCGCCTGCATGGCTGCCTGTCCCTTCCGCCCGTTGGTCTGGGCAAAAGTGGGGGGTCGCTTGTAACCGCTGGACGGTCGTGCGCACCACGCGCGGCGGTTTGGCTTCTTCTGCCCTAAGCCGGTTTGCATGACATGCGGGACCCAGCCCCCGAGTCGCAGGGGAGGGCCTTGGAGCGTGTTGGAGAAGACTCAGCCCGCGGCGTCTGGGGGCGCACGTAGGGAGAGTTGCCTTTAAAAGGAGGGAGACTCCTTTCGGAAGGCAACCACGCCTTCTTCCTCCCTTATGCGTCGTGTCTTTCCATCTTCCAAGCCCCCGGATGGGGGGTATCCGCCGCCTTTCCGCCTCCTCGTTGGAGGGACGCAACTCCATGGGAGTTGGTACCTCTCAGCCATCGTTCGGCTTCAAGAATTTTCATCAGCCGGCCCGGCCGCACCCCTACGCCGGCGATCACCCAGGATGGTGACCACCAGTTTCTGGGTGGGGAAGAGCAAGCCGGGCTGCGATCTTGGTCCCACCCTCAGCTTCAAGGATGTTCATCATCCTCGCTGGGGTGGGGGCCACGCTGAGCCGGCGCTCTTCCTTCCGCGCGGGTCCGCGGGTCACCCTTTTCCGCGGCGTTTGGGGGTGGAGGCGCTCGCTGGCCCTGCGGACGGCGCGGACTTAGACAGCGTGGGGCTGATCGACGGCGGGCGTCGTCACCTCCAGCGTGTCGGAGTCGTCGGCCGGGCTTCCGGCGGCCCCTCCTGCCGGAGGGCGACCGTCGCGCCGTGTGCACGGG
Organism: Zea mays; assembly: GCF_902167145.1. NCBI lineage: Eukaryota > Viridiplantae > Streptophyta > Magnoliopsida > Poales > Poaceae > Zea > Zea mays. Next base: position 118,812,689 of record NC_050101.1, on the reverse strand, counting down.
AGGACCGCCCACGATGCCGCGCGCTGTTAGGGCGGCGTTCGTGTTCTGGGGTGGTCCTGCTTTTGCACTGGGACGGCGCCCTCGCGCAGAGGCCGGTGCCCCACTCGTCTGGGAGGATTTGAGTGGGGATCTGTCGGGGGGCTGGTGTCCCCTGCCATCGGCGCCGAGGCGGAAGCGGCTCGAGAAGTCCCCGTCGCCGACGGGATCACTGCCACCACCCGCGCCCCGGGCCACCGTGCCGGCGTGCTTGTCCTCGCCCCTCGAGCGTCGGCGAGGGTGAGGGCAAGATAGCAGCAGCGCCGGCCCACTGTCGCCGTAGTCAGGATGGGCGGCGGCGGGCCACCCGTCGGTCTTCTGTTGCTCCGCAGGCCTTCCCCCTCGGAGTGGGGTTGTTCGTACCTGCGGAGGGGGAACCGGAGTTCCGTTTGTAATGGCACTTCGAATGCCAGTGTTTTTTGTTCATTGTGGCTGTCGGGGCCTGAACATGTACGTAATTTCGGCACGGAGCCGTGTTTTTTCCTCATTTTCGAGCACTAAGTCTCGCCTGTTGATTATCTGAACCGCTTTACCAAGCATGAGTCGCCCCGTGTCAAGGTGACGAGTGAGGTATCCGTATCCCGGAGGCGTAGGAATCCCTCGGCCCGATCGGCCTTGTTGTCTGGGGCTCCTCTAGCTTAGTTAAAGAGACCCCTCGGCCGCCCTTCGATGGGCCGAGGCCAGGGGTAGCGATATCAGTATGAACAGAGGCGGAGTCGGCTCGAGAATGGGAACCTGGTTGGCCGGAGCCTAGTCGTGTTGTCCGTCAGTGGAGCCGACGCCAAAGTCGATCAGCCGAGGCCTCGGGTCGGGCCGGCGCCCTTGGAAGCCGGTTGGCCGAGGCCCCAGGGGTAACCGGCCGAGCCGCCTGCTCGGGCCGGATTCCCGGAGGAGTCCTTGGACCGCGTCGCTGTCCGAGGCTAGGTCGGACTTTGCTGAAGACGTCGTCGATGCCGAGGGTGCTATGGCTCCCTTCGGCGTGAAGACCCGAGCCTGCAGGATCAGATCGTCTTGTAGCGTGTGCCTTCTGCGGCCGCCGAGGCCGGAAAAAACACACCCTCGCCGCGCTTGCGAAGCTGCGTCTTTTTTCCTCTTGTTTCGAGCATCTGGACTCTATCGGTAACAGGGATGTTTGTGTGAGCGAGAGTTGCTTCTCGCGGAAGGGACGAGTGAGGTATCCGTATCCCAGAGGCGTGGGAATCCCTCGGCTCGGTCGGCCTTGCCGTTTACGCGTACTTTCACCCGTTCATGAGGCCCTGTTCCCGACTTAGTCGAGAAAGCTTGAAGGACTGCTTCGGCAGGAGAGCTTCCGAACGTGAAGACTTGTTCAGTCCACGGAGTCGCTTTATCCGAGCGCGAGTTACTTATCGCAGAAGGTGATGAGTGAGGTATCCGTATCCCGGAGGCGTAGGAGTCCCTCGGCTCGGTCAGCCTTGGCTGCTTACGTGTACTCCGTCGTTTCCAGGATCCGCTTTCCGAAGTAGTCAAGCAGCACGAAAGAAATCCTGCTAAAAAGAGATCCTTTTTCGAGGAAAAAATTCAACGCAGAGGGGGTCTCCCCCCTTTTAGCCCCCGAGGGAGGGTCGGGCTTTGCCGAGGCTAGGCCGACCCTTCCTTGACGACTAAACTTGCGTAGGTGCGAGGTATATGAACAACTTGAAAACATCTTAAGGGTAGAAGCGACGTAGCTGTTTGATGTTCCAAGCGTTGTCGTAGATCTCGCCTTGATTGTTGGCCAGCTTGTATGTTCCGGGCTTCAGAACTTTGGCGATGACGAATGGCCCTTCCCAGGGGGGCGTGAGCTTGTGCCTCCCTCGGGCGTCTTGCCGCAGCCGAAGCACCAGATCGCCCACCTGGAGGTCTCGGGATCGGACCCCTCGGGCGTGGTAGCGTCGCAGGGACTGCTGGTACCGCGCCGAGTGCAGTAAGGCCCTGTCCCGAGCCTCCTCCAGCTGGTCCAGCGATTCCTCTCGGCTAGCTTGGTTGCTTTGATCGGTGTAGGCCCTCATCCTCGGGGAGTCGTATTCCAGGTCAGTGGGCAAGATGGCTTCAGCCCCGTAGACCAGGAAAAACGGCGTGAAACCTGTGGCGCGACTCGGCGTCGTCCTTAGGCTCTAGACCACCGAGGGGAGTTCCTTCATCCATCGCTTGCCGAACTTGTTGAGGTCGTTGTAGATCCGAGGCTTGAGCCCTTGTAGAATCATGCCGTTGGCACGCTCTACTTGCCCATTCGACATGGGATGAGCCACGGCGGCCCAGTCCACCCGGATATGGTGATCCTCGCAAAAATCCAAGAATTTTTTGCCGGTGAACTGGGTGCCGTTGTCGGTGATGATGGAGTTCGGGACCCCGAAGCGATGGATGATGTTGGTGAAGAACGCCACCGCCTGCTCGGACCTGATGCTGTTCAGAGGTCGGACCTCGATCCACTTGGAGAATTTGTCGATGGCGACCAGCAGGTGCGTGTAGCCCCCGGGCGCCTTCTGCAAGGGACTGACGAGGTCCAGACCCCATACAGCGAAGGGCCAGGTGATGGGTATTGTCTGCAGAGCCTGAGCGGGCAGGTGGGTCCGCTTCGCATAGAATTGGCACCCTTCGCAGGTGCGGACAATTCTAGTGGCGTCAGCCACCGCCGTTGGCCAGTAGAAGCCTTGTCGGAAAGCATTCCCGACAAGGGCTCGGGGCGCTGCGTGGTGGCCGCAAGCCCCCGAGTGTATTTCTTGCAGCAATTCCCGACCTTCGGCGATGGAGATGCATCGCTGAAGGATGCCCGAGGGGCTGCGATGGTAGAGCTCCTCTTCATCGCCCAGCAAGACGAATGACTTGGCGCGTCGCGCTACCCGCCGAGCCTCGACTTGGCCGAGGGGTAGCTCTCCTCGACGGAGATATTGCAGGTACGGGGCCTGCCAATCCCGATCTGGCGTGGCCCCGCTCTGCTCTTCCTCGACGTCCAGTGCCTCGCCCTCGGGGGCCAAGGGTACCTCGGGCTGTGCCGAGGGTGCCTCGGGCTGAGCCGAGGGTGCCTCGGGCTGAGCCGAGGGTACCTCGGGCTCGGGCGCGTCGTCGATCTTGACGGAGGGTTGATGCAGATCCCGGGAGAAGACGTCCGGGGGGACCGTAGTTCGCCCCGAGGCTATTTTAGCCAGCTCGTCTGCAGTTTCGTTGTAGCGCCGAGCGATGTGGTTGAGCTCGAGCCCGAAGAACTTGTCTTCCAGGCGCCGAACCTCGTCGCAGTAGGCCTCCATCTTCGGGTCGCGGCAGTGGGAGTTCTTCATGACTTGGTCGATGACGAGCTGCGAATCACCGCGGGCGTCGAGGCGTCTGACCCCTAGCTCGATGGCGATCCGCAACCCGTTGACCAGAGCTTCGTACTCGGCCACATTGTTGGACGCCGGGAAATGGAGGCGCAGCACGTAGCGCAAGTGCTTTCCGAGGGGCGAGATGAAGAGCAGGCCCGCGCCGGCTCCTGTCTTCATCAGTGACCCGTCGAAAAACATGGTCCAGAGCTCCGGTTGGATCGGAGTCGTCGGCAACTGGGTGTCGACCCATTCGGCCACGAAGTCCGCCAACACCTGGGACTTGATGGCCTTCCGAGGGGCGAACGAGATCGTTTCGCCCATGATTTCCACCGCCCACTTTGCGATCCTGCCCGAGGCCTCTCGGCACTGGATGATCTCCCCCAGGGGGAAGGACGACACCACAGTTACCGGATGAGACTCGAAGTAGTGTCGCAGCTTCCGCCTTGTCAGGATCACAGCATACAGCAGCTTTTGAACTTGTGGGTAGCGGATCTTGGTCTCGGACAGCACTTCGCTGACGAAGTAGACCGGCCTCTGAACGGGCAATGCATGCCCTTCCTCTTGCCTCTCGACTACAATCGCGGCGCTAACCACCTGAGTGGTCGCGGCGACGTAGACCAAGAGGGCTTCTCCATCCGCCGGGGGCACCAAGACATGCGCCTTTGTAAGGAGCGCCTTCAGGTTGCCGAGGGCTTCCTCGGCCTCAGGGGTCCAAGCGAAACACTCGGCCTTCCTTAAGAGGCGGTACAGGGGCAGACCTCTTTCGCCGAGGCGTGAGATGAAGCGGCTCAGGGCCGCGAGGCATCCCATGACCCTCTGTACACCTTTTAAGTCCTTGATGGGTCCCATGCTGGTGATGGCCGCGATCTTCTCCGGGTTGGCTTCAATGCCTCGCTCGGAGACGATGAACCCTAGGAGCATGCCTCGGGGCACCCCGAAGACACACTTCTCAGGATTGAGCTTGACTCCTTTCGCCTTGAGACATCGGAATGTCACTTCAAGGTCGGAGAGGAGGTCGGAAGCCTTCCTTGTCTTGACTACGACGTCATCGACGTAGGCCTCGACTGTGCGACCGATGTGTTCGCCGAACACATGGTTCATGCACCGCTGGTACGTCGCGCCCGCATTCCTCAAACCGAACGGCATGGTGACATAGCAGTACATGCCGAACGGCGTGATGAAAGAAGTCGCGAGCTGGTCGGACTCTTTCATCCGGATCTGGTGATACCCTGAGTAGGCATCGAGGAAGGATAGGGTTTCGCACCCAGCGGTGGAATCCACGATTTGGTCGATGCGAGGCAGAGGGTAGGGAACCTTCGGACATGCTTTGTTGAGACCAGTGTAGTCTACACACATCCGCCATTTCCCCCCTTTCTTCCTCACAAGCACAGGGTTGGCAAGCCATTCGGGATGGAATACCTCTTTGATGAACCCTGCTGCCATTAGCTTGTGGATCTCTTCGCCAATCACTCTGCGCTTTTCCTCGTCGAATCGGCGCAGAGGCTGCCTGACGGGTCGGGCTCCGGCCCGAATATCCAGCGAGTGCTCGGCGACATCCCTCGGTATGCCGGGCATGTCCGAGGGACTCCACGCAAAGACGTCGGAGTTTGCGCGGAGAAAGTCGACGAGCACTGCTTCCTATTTGGGGTCGAGCCCGGAACCGATCCGGACCTGCTTGGAGGTGTCGCCGCCGGGGTCGAGAGGGACGGCCTTAACCGTCTCCGCTGGCTCGAAGTTGCCGGCATGGCGCTTCACGTCTGGCACCTCCTTGGAGAGGTTCTCCAAGTCGGCGATGAGGGCCTCGGACTCGGCGAGGGCCTCAGCGTACTCCATGCACTCCACGTCGCATTCGAACGCGTGTTTGTACGTGGGGCCGACGGTGATGACCCCGTTGGGGCCCGGCATCTTGAGCTTCAGGTAGGTGTAGTTGGGGACGGCCATGAACTTCACGTAGCATGGCCTCCCTAATACGGCGTGGTAGGTTCCTCGGAACACGACCACCTCGAACGTCAGGGTCTCCCTTCGGAAGTTGGAGGGCGTCCCGAAGCAGACGGGGAGGTCGAGTCGCCCGAGGGGCTAGACGCGCTTCCCAGGGATGATCCCGTGGAAGGGCGCAGCGCCTGCTCGGACGGAGGACAAATCGACGCGCAGGAGCTTGAGGGTCTCGGCGTAGATGATGTTGAGGCAGCTGCCCCCATCCATCAGGACCTTGGTGAGCCTGACATCGCCGACAACGGGGTCGACGACGAGCGGGTATTTCCCCGGGCTCGGCACATGGTCGGGGTGGTCGGCCTGGTCGAAGGTGATGGGCTTGTCGGACCAGTCTAGGTAGACTGGCGCCGCCACCTTCACCGAGCAGACCTCCCGGCGCTCTTGCTTGCGGTGCCGAGCCGAGGCATTCGCCGCATGCCCTCCATAGATCATGAAGCAGTCGCGGACCTCGGGGAACTCTCCTGCTGGGTGATCTTCATTCTTGTCGTCGTCGCGGGCCCTGCCACCCTCAGCGGGTGGCCCAGCCCTGTGGAAGTGACGCCGAAGCATAACGCAATCCTCGAGGGTGTGCTTGACGGGCCCCTGATGGTAGGGGCACGGCTCCTTGAGCATCTTGTCGAAGAGGTTCGCACCTCCGGGGGGCTTCCGAGGGTTCTTGTACTCGGCGGCGGCGACAAGGTCCGCGTCAGCGGCGTCGCGTTTCGATTGCGACTTCTTCTTGCCTTTCTTCTTGGCGCCGCGCGGAGCAGACGCCTCGGGAGCCTCTTCCGATGGGCGGCCCTGGGGCTGCTTGTCCTTTCGGAAGATAGCCTCAACCGCCTCCTGGCCAGAGGCGAACTTGGTGGCGATGTCCATCAGCTCGCTCGCCCTGGTGGGGGTCTTGCGGCCCAGCTTGCTCACCAGGTCACGGCATGTGGTGCCGGCGAGGAACGCGCCGATGACATCCGAGTCGGTGATGTTGGGCAGCTCGGTGCGCTGCTTCGAGAATCGCCGGATGTAGTCCCGGAGCGACTCCCCCGGCAGTTGCCGGCAGCTTCGAAGGTCCCAGGAATTCCCGAGGCGCACGTATGTGCCCTGGAAATTGCCAGCGAAGGCTTGGACCAAGTCGTCCCAGTTGGAGATCTGCCCCGGAGGCAGGTGCTCCAACCAGGCGTGAGCAGTGTCGGAGAGGAACAGGGGGAGGTTACGGATGATGAGGTTTTCGTCGTCCGTGCCACCCAGTTGGCAGGCAAGGCGGTAGTCCGCGAGCCACAGTTCCGGTCTCGTTTCCCCCAAGTACTTCGTGATAGTAGTCGGGGGTCGGAACCGGGTCGGGAATGGCGCCCGTCGGATGGCCCGACTGAAGGCCTGCGGACCGGGTGGTTCGGGCGAGGGACTCCGATCCTCCCCGCTGTCGTAGCGCCCCCCACGCCTGGGGTGGTAGCCTCGGCGCACCCTTTCGTCGAGGTGGGCCCGACGGTCGCGCCGATGGTGCTCGTTGCCGAGGTGGCCCGGGGCCGCAGGCGCGGTGTTGCGCGTGCGCCCGGTGTAGACCGAGGCTTCCCACATGAATCGGGAAGTCGCGGCATGAGGTTCCGAGGGATATCCTTGCCTTCGGGAGGCAGTGCTCTCGGCCCGTCGGGCCGCAGCGCCTTCCAGGAGATTCTTGAGCTCTCCCTGGATTCGCCGACCCTCGGTGGTTGATGGCTCCGGCATCGCGCGGAGGAGCATCGCTGCGGCTGCCAGGTTCTGACCAACCCCGCTGGATGCGGGCGGCGGCCTGACCCTGGCATCGTTGGCGACGCGGTGCTGGAGACCTTGGGGCAGGTGACGTATTTCTCCGGCCAGGGGTTGGCCCGCCCATACCTGCCCGACGTCCCGACGGATCGGCTCAAGCGCTCCTGTTCCCTCGTTGAGCCTGGCCTGCGCCTCGCGGACTTGCTCGAGTTGTGGGTCGTAACCCCCCGCCGGAGCGGGGACCACAGCTAGCTCCCGTGGGATGTCGGCGCGAGGCACCAGCCTAGGAAGATCACCGTCCTCCGGCATGCCGAGATGGTTGCCTTCGGAGGGATCCCCTAGCTCGATGTGGAAACATTCGCGGCTTGGGCCGCAGCTCTCGTCGCCAAGGCTGCGGCTTCCATCGGAACAGTCGGATAGGCAGTAGTCACATGCGGTCATGAAGTCCCGCATGGCACTGGGGTTGCCAAGTCCGGAGAAATCCCAACAGATGCTGGGATCGTCATCTTCCTCGGACCCAGAGGGCCCGTAGGTCGAGACGTCCGTCAGCCGGTCCCAAGGCGACCGCATACGAAACCCCAGTGGGGTTGCACTCGCCTCAATGAGAGCGCCCGCCAAAACGAGGTCGTTTGGCGGGTTGAGGCCGAGTCGAAATGACGCAAGATGGGAGTTAGTCGGTACCTTTTGGTCGACGAGGAGCGACGTAGTCACATCGGGGACTGGTTGCACCGTCGTCTCAGGTACAAGGGCAACGTCCTGCAGGCTTTCCGCGAGCGCGCTGGCGTCGTCTTCTTGTTCGGGGTCAGCGTGTCGCGGGGGGACGGCGCTTGCCTCCGTCTTGAACGCGAGGTCGACGTCCGGCGTGCCTTCCGTCGGGGCGTCGGGGGCGTCGATTCGCTCGACGGCCAACGAAGCGCGGCCTCCCGCCTGGCCTTGATGGCCCCGCCTCCTCCTCCGTTGGCGGGGGAGAGGACGGTGCGAGCCCGAATGTTGCTCTTCCACCACGCGGGGAAGATGTCGTCGATTCCGCCGCCGGCGGGCGGGTTGTCGGCCGCCATTGTCGTCGTCGCGCGGCGGTGGAAGAAGTATCATGTCGTAGCTGCCGTCGAAGGACATGAACTCAAGAGTCCCGAAACGAAGCACCGTCCCGGGCCGGAGATGTTGCTGGAGACTGCCCATCTGGAGCTTGACGGGGAGCTGTTCGTCAGCACGCAGCAGGCCCCTACCTGGCGCGCCAACTGTCGGCGTTTCGAGACAGGGGGGTCCCTAAGCCGACGAGTGAGTGTGCTGCGTGCCCCAGCCCAGATGGGTCGAGCGCGTGGGCGAGCGTGAAGGGGGGAGAGGCGAGGTGGCCGGAGTCGAGCGTGAGAGAGGTGGAAGTCCCGCGGCCTTCGTGTTCGTCCCGCGCCCAGGTCAGGTGCGCTTGCAGTAGGGGGGTTACAAGCGTCCACGCGGGTGAGGGAAGCGAGCGGCCCCAAGAGAGCGCCTGTCCCGTCCTCGGTCCCGCGCAGCCAACCTTCTCTAAGAAGGCCCTGGTCCTCCCTTTTATAGTCGTAAGGAGAGGATCCAGGTGTACAATGGGGGGTGTAGCAGAGTGCTACGTGTCTAGCAGAGAGAGAGCTAGTGCCCTAGGTACATGCCAATGTGGCAGCCGGAGAGATCTTGGCACCTTGCTGGCGTGATGTCGTGGCTGTCGGAGGTGCGACGGAGCCTGGCGGAGGGACAGCTGTTGGAGCGGTCAAGTCCCTGCTGACGTCGTCCTGCTTCCGTAAGAGAGCTGGGGGCCGCCGTCGTCACAGAGCTGGTGGAGCGCCATCATTGCCCATCCGGCGGAGCTGGCCGGATGGGATGCCGGTCTTGTTCTCCGTGACCCGAGTCGATTCGGGGTAGGATGATGATGGCGCTCCCTGTTGACGTGGCGGGTCTGTGCCCTAGGCAGGGTGACGTGGGGGCTCCTCCGAAGCCGAGGTTGAGTCTGTCTTCTGTTGCCGAGGCCGAGCCCGAGCCATGGGGTCGGGCGAGGCGGAAGTCGTTCGGCCGAGGCCAGGGCGGAGTCCGAGCCCTGGGGTCGGGCGAGGCGGAGTTTCGTCGTCTTCCGGGTCTTAGCCAGAGTCCGAGCCCTGGGGTCGGGCGGAGCGGAGTTCGCCGTCTTCCGGGTCTTAGCCCGAGTCCGAGCCCTGGGGTCGGGCGGAGCGGAGTTCGCCGTCTTCCGGGTCTTAGCCCGAGTCCGAGCCCTGGGGTCGGGCGGAGCGGAGTTCGCCGTCTTCCGGGTCTTAGCCCGAGTCCGAGCCCTGGGGTCGGGCGGAGCGGAGTTCGCCGTCTTCAGGGTCTTAGCCCGAGTCCGAGCCCTGGGGTCGGGCGGAGCGGAGTTCGCCGTCTTCCGGGTCTTAGCCCGAGTCCGAGCCCTGGGGTTGGGCGGAGCGGAGTTCGCCGTCTTCCGGGTCTTAGCCCGAGTCCGAGCCCTGGGGTCGGGCGGAGCGGAGTTCGCCGTCTTCCGGGTCTTAGCCCGAGTCCGAGCCCTGGGGTCGGGCGGTGCGGAGTTCGCCGTGGCGCCTTTGGCAAGGCCTGACTGCCTGTCAGACTCACTCTGTCGAGCGGCACCGCAGTCGGAGTGGCGCAGGCGGCGCTGTCCTTCTGTCAGACTAGTCAGAGGAGCGGTGGAGTGACGGCGGTCACTTCGGCTCTGCCGGGGGGGCACGTGTCAGGATAAAGGTGTCAGGCCACCTTTGCGTTAAATGCCCCTGCAATTTGGTCAGTCGGTGTGGCGATTTAGTCAAGGTTGCTTCTGAGCGAAGCCAAGGCCTCGGGCGAGCCGGTGATGTGTCCGCCGTAAAAAGGGGGGCCTCGGGCGAGACGGAAGTCTCTCGAGGTCGGCTGCCCTCGGCCGAGGCTAGGCTCGGGTGAAGCGTGATCGAGTCACTCGTGTGGACTGATCCTTGACTTAATCGTACCCATCAGGCCTTTGCAGCTTTATGCTGATGGGGGTTACCAGCTGAGAATTAGGCGTCTTGAGGGTACCCCTAATTATGGTCCCCGACAAGCTCCGATCCAACCGGAACTCTGGACCATGTTTTTCGACGGGTCGCTGATGAAGACAGGAGCAGGCGCGGGCCTGCTCTTCATCTCGCCCCTCGGGAAGCACCTACGCTACGTGCTACGCCTCCATTTCCCGGTGTCCAACAATGTGGCCGAGTATGAGGCTCTGGTCAATGGGTTGCGCATCACCATCGAGCTAGGGGTCCGATGCCTCGACGCTCGCGGTGACTCGCAGCTCGTCATCGACCAAGTCATGAAGAACTCCCACTGCCGCGACCCGAAGATGGAAGCCTACTGCGATGAGGTTCGGCGCCTGGAAGACAAGTTCTACGGGCTCGAGCTCAACCACATCGCCCGACGCTACAACGAGACTGCGGACGAGCTGGCTAAAATAGCCTCGGGGCGAACAACGGTTCCCCCGGACGTCTTCTCCCGAGACCTGCATCAACCCTCCGTCAAGACCGACGACACGCCCGAGCCCGAGAAGGCCTCGGCCCAGCCCGAGGCACCCTCGGCTCTGCTTGAGGCACCCTCGGCTCGGCCCGAGGCACCCTCGGCTCGGCCCGAGGCACCCTCGGCTCGGCCCGAGGTACCCTCGGCCCCCAAGGGTGAGGCACTGCGCGTCGAGGAGGAGCGGAGCGGGGTCACGCCTAATCGAAACAGGCAGACCCCGTACCTGCAATATCTCCACCGAGGAGAGCTGCCCCTCGACCGAGCCGAAGCTCGGCGGTTGGCGCGGCGCGCCAAGTCGTTCGTCTTGCTGGGAGACGGGAAGGAGCTCTACCACCGCAACCCCTCGGGCATCCTCCAGCGATGCATTTCCATCGCCGAAGGCCAGGAGCTCTTACAAGAGATACACTCGGGGGCTTGCGGCCATCACGCAGCGCCTCGAGCCCTTGTTGGAAACGCCTTCCGACAAGGCTTCTACTGGCCGACCGCGGTGGCCGACGCCACTAGAATTGTCCGCACCTGCCAAGGGTGTCAATTCTATGCAAGGCAGACCCACCTGCCCGCTCAGGCTCTGCAGACCATACCCATCACCTGGTCGTTTGCTGTGTGGGGTCTGGACCTCGTCGGCCCCTTGCAGAAGGCACCCGGGGGCTACACGCACCTGCTGGTCGCCATCGACAAATTCTCCAAGTGGATCGAGGTCCGACCCCTAAACAGCATCAGGTCCGAACAGGCGGTGGCGTTCTTCACCAACATCATCCATCGCTTTGGGGTCCCGAACTCCATCATCACCGACAACGGCACCCAGTTCATCGGCAGAAAGTTCCTGGACTTCTGCGAGGATCACCACATCCGGGTGGACTGGGCCGCCGTGGCTCACCCCATGACGAATGGGCAAGTAGAGCGTGCTAACGGCATGATCCTGCAAGGGCTCTAGCTGCGGATCTACAACGACCTCAACAAGTTCGGCAAGCGATGGATGAAGGAGCTCCCCTCGGTGGTCTGGAGTCTGAGGACAACGCCGAGCCGAGCCACGGGCTTCACACCGTTCTTTCTAGTCTATGGGGCCGAGGCCATCTTGCCCATAGACTTAGAATACGGTTCCCCGAGGGCGAGGGCCTACGATGACCAAAGCAATCGAGCTAACCAAGAAGACTCACTGGACCAGCTGGAGGAGGCTCGGGACATGGCCTTGCTACACTCGGCGCGGTATCAGCAGTCCCTGCGATGCTACCACGCCCGAGGGGTTCGGTCCCGAGACCTCCAGGTGGGCGACTTGGTGCTTCGGCTGCGACAAGACGCCCGAGGGCGACACAAGCTCACGCCTCCCTGGGAAGAGCCGTTCGTCATCGCCAAGGTTCTGAAGCCCGGGACATACAAGCTGGCCAACAGTCAAGGCGAGGTCTACAACAACGCTTGGAACATCCGACAGCTACGTCGCTTCTACCCTTAAGATGCTTTCAAGTCGTTCGTACACTTCGTTCACACACAAAGTCTAACCATCAAGGAAGGGTCAGCCTTGCCTCGGCAAAGCCCGACCCTCCCTCGGGGGCTACACCCGCCGGAAGGTGGAAAGACGCGATGCATAAGGGAGCGCGAAGACATGTTTGCCTTTCAAGGGGGTCACCCTCCTTTTAAAGGCAACTCCCCCCACTTGCGTCCTTAGCCATCGCAGGCTGAGCCTTCTCCAACATGCTCCAAGGTCCTCCCCCTACGACACGGGGGCTGGGTCCCACACGTCATGCAAGCTGGCCCAGGGCAGAAGAAGCCAAACCGCCGCGCGCGGTGCGCGCAACTACCCAGCGGTTACAAGCATTCCTCCACTTTCGCCTAGACCAGCGGGTGAAAGGGCGGACAGCCATGCAGTCGGCATGCAACCGCGCCAAGTGGGCGCACCCCTTCAACTCCAACGCGCCCAGCATGGAGGCCCAGGCCCACACGTCATGCAACCGGCGCGCCGGTTGCTACGTGCGAGCAACTGCACCGCCCCTCGCGCCACTACCGTGCCTCCTCGACTGCGGAACCAGTACCGCGACTCGAGGCAACCCTGCGTATGACCCAACAGTGCCAGCCAGGCGCATCGGTCACGGGCCAGTCAGCCGCGAGAGAAGGCGCGACGGTCGATGCGGCCAAAAATGGGCCGGCAGTAATGGCGGTGGCAGGCGGGCGGAAGCAGCGGTCACGTCGTCAGCCAAGCTCACGTCCCCTCATGGGACAGCGAGAGAACCCTCTTGAAAGTCACCTAGAGGGGGGTGAATAGGGCGAAACTGAAATTCTCAAAAATAATCACAACTACAAGCCGGGTTAGCGTTAGAAATATAATCGAGTCCACGAGAGAGGGTGCAAAACAAATCGCAAGCAAATAAAGAGTGTGACACGCAGATTTGTTTTACCGAGGTTCGGTTCTTGCGAACCTACTCCCCGTTGAGTGGTCACAAAGATCGGGTCTCTTTCAACCCTTTCCCTCTCTCAAACGGTCCCTCGGACCGAGCGAGCTTTTCTTCTCTATCACTTGGAACACAAAGTTCCCACAAGGACCACCACAAGATTGGTGTATCTTGCCTCAATTACAAGTGAGTTTGATCGCAATGAAGAATCAACGAAAGAAGAAAGCAATCCAAGCGCAAGAGCTCGAAAGAACACAAGGAAATCTCTCTCACTAATCACTAGGGCGTTGTGCGGAGTTTGGAGAGGATTTGATCACTTGGGTGTGTCTAGAATTGAATGCTAGAGCTCTTGTAAGTAGTTGAAGTGGGAAAACTTGTATGTCTTGAATGTGGGGTGGTTGGGGGTATTTATAGCCCCAACCACCAAACTAGCCGTTTGGTGGGGCTGTCTGTCGCATGGTGCACCGGACAGTCCGGTGCGCCAGCCACGTCACCAAGGCCGTTGGGTTTTGACCGTTGGAGCTCTGTCTTCTGGGCCCGCCTGGATGTTCGGTGGCACATCGGACATGTACTATAGAGTGTCCGGTGCGCCACTTCGCGCGTGCCTGACTTCTGCGCGCTCTGGCGCGCATTTAATGCCTGTGCAGGTGACCGTTGGCGCGAAGTAGTCGTTGCCCCGCTGGCTCACCGGACAGTCCGGTGCACACCGGACATGTCCGGTGAATCATAGCGGAGCGAATTCCCAAAGTTGGCGAGTTCCTGAGACGCCCTTCCTTGGAGCACCGGATAGTCCGGTGAATTATAGCGAACCGCCTCTGGATTTTCCCGAAGGTGAAGAGTTCAGCGTGAAGTCCCCTGGTGCATCGGACACTGTCCGGTGGCACACCGGACAGTCCGGTGCGCCAGACCAGGGCACACTTCGGTTATCCCTTGCTCTCTTTGTTGAACCCAATACTTGGTCTTTTTATTGGCTAAGTGTAAACCTTTGGCACCTGTATAACTTATGCACTATAGCAAAACTAGTTAGTCCAATTATTTGTGTTGGGCAATTCAACCACAAAAATCATTTAGGAAATAGGTGTAAGCATAATTCCCTTTCAATCTCCCCCTTTTTGGTGATTGATGCCAACACAAACCAAAGCAAATATAGAAGTGCATAATTGAACTAGCTTGCATAATGTAAGTGCAAAGGTTGCTTGGAATTGAGCCAATATAAATACTTATAAGATATGCATGGATTGTTTCTTTAATTTTTGACATTTTGGACCACGCTTGCACCACATGTTTTGTTTTTGCAAATTCTTTTGTAAATCCTTTTCAAGGTCCTTTTGCAAATATTCAAAGGTAAATGAATAAGATTTTGCGAAGCATTTTCAAGATTTGAAACTTTCTCCCCCTGTATGAAATGCCTTTCCTTTGACTAAACAAAACTCCCCCTAGATGAAATCATCCTCTTAGTGTTCAAGAGGGGTTTGATATTGATTTTGAAAATACTATTCTCTCTCCCTTTTTGAACATAATAGGACACCAATTTGAAATTTCCAATTGAAAATCATTTTTTAAAATTAGATGGTGGTACGGTCCTTTTGCTTTGGGCTAATACTTTCTCCCCCTTTGGCATGAATCGCCAAAAACGGAGTCATTAGAGCCCTTAGAATTACTTTCTCCCCCTTTGGTCATAAATAAGTGAGTAAAGATTATACCAAAGACGAAGTCCTTTTTTTCAAAGATGGAGAGTTGCTCGGAGTGACCGCGAAGGATGAGTTACGGAGTGGAAGCCCTTTGTTTTCGCCGAAAACTCCAATTCCCTTTCAATACACCTATGACTTGGTTTGAAATAGACTTGAAAACACATTAGTCATAGCATATGAAAGAGACATGATCAAAGGTATATGAATGAGCTATGTGTGCAAATCAACAAAAGAAGTTCCTAGAATCAAGAATATTTAGCTTATGCCTAAGTTTGTTAAAAGTTTGTTCATCAAGAGGCTTGGTAAAGATATCGGCTAATTGTTCTCTAGTATTAATGTATGAAATCTCGATATCTCCCTTTTGTTGGTGATCCCTTAGAAAATGATACCGAATGGCTATGTGTTTAGTGCGGCTATGCTCAACGGGATTATCCGCCATGCGGATCGCACTCTCATTATCACATAGAAGAGGAACTTTGGTTAGTTTGTAACCATAGTCCCTAAGGGTTTGCCTCATACAAAGTAGTTGCGCGCAACAATGGCCTAGTACAATGTACTCGTCTTCGGCGGTAGAAAGAGCAACGGAATTTTGCTTCTTTGAAGCCCAAGACACCAAGGATCTTCCCAAGAACTGGCAAGTCCCCGATGTGCTCTTTCTATTGATTTTACACCCCGCCCAATCGGCATCGAAATAACCAATTAAATCAAAAGTGGATCCCCTAGGATACCAAAGCCCAAACTTAGGAGTATAAACTAAATATCTCAAGATTCGTTTTACGGCGTAAGGTGAGCTTCCTTAGGGTCGGCTTGGAATCTTGCACACATGCATACGGAAAGCATAATATCCGGTCGAGATGCACATAAATATAGCAAAGAGCCTATCATCGACCGGTATACCTTTTGATCGACGGATTTACCTCCCTCGTCGAGGTCGACATGCCCATTGGTTCCCATGGGTGTCTTGATGGGTTTGGCATCCTTCATTTCAAACTTGGTTAGAATATCTTGAGTATACTTCGTTTGGCTTAGGAAGGTGTCCTCTTGGAGTTGCTTTACTTGAAATCCTAAGAAATACTTCAACTCCCCCATCATAGACATCTCGAATTTTTGTGTCATGATCCTACTAAATTCTTCACATGTAGACTCGTTAGTAGACCCAAATATAATATCATCAACGTAAATTTGGCATACAAACAAGTCATTTTCAAGAGTTTTAGTAAATAAAGTAGGATCGGCCTTTCCGACTTTGAATCCGTTAGTGATAAGGAAATCTCTAAGGCATTCATACCATGCTCTTGGGGCTTGCTTGAGCCCATAAAGTGCCTTAGAGAGTTTATAGACATGGTTAGGATACTCACTATCTTCAAAGCCGGGAGGTTGCTCAACATAGACCTCTTCCTTGATTGGTCCATTGAGGAAGGCACTCTTCACGTCCATTTGGTAAAGCTTGAAGCCATGGTAAGTAGCATAGGCTAATAATATTCGAATTGACTCAAGCCTAGCTACGGGTGCATAGGTTTCACCGAAATCCAAACCTTCGACTTGGGAGTATCCTTTGGCCACAAGTCGTGCTTTGTTCCTTGTCACCACACCATGCTCATCTTGCTTGTTGCGGAGACCCATTTGGTTCCTACAACATTTTTATTAGGACGTGGAACTAAATGCCATACCTCATTCCTAGTGAAGTTGTTGAGCTCCTCTTGCATCGCCACCACCCAATCCGAATCTTGAAGTGCTTCCTCTACCCTGTGTGGCTCAATAGAGGAAACAAAAGAGTAATGCTCACAAAAATGTGCAACACGAGATCTAGTGGTTACCCCCTTATGAATGTCGCCGAGGATGGTGTCAACGGGGTGATCTCGTTGGATTGCTTGGTGGACTCTTGGGTGTGGCGGCCTTTGTTCTTCATCCTCCTTGTCTTGATCATTCGCATCTCCCCCTTGATCATTGCCATCATCTTGAGGTGGCTCATTTGCTTGATCTTCTCCTTCATCCATTTGAGCCTCATCCTCATTTTGAGTTGGTGGGGATGCTTGCGTGGAGGAGGATGGTTGATCTTGTGCATTTGGCGGCTCTTCGGATTCCTTTGGACACACATCCCCAATGGACATGTTCCTTAGCGCGATGCACGAAGCCTCTTCAATACCTATCTCATCAAGATCAACTTGCTCTACTTGAGAGCCGTTAGTCTCATCAAACACAACGTCACAAGAAACTTCAACTTGTCCAGTGGACTTGTTAAAGACTCTATATGCCCTTGTGTTTGAATCATATCCTAGTAAAAAGCCTTCTACAGTCTTAGGAGCAAATTTAGATTTTCTACCTCTTTTAACAAGAATAAAGCATTTGCTACCAAAGACTCTAAAATATGAAATGTTGGGCTTTTTACCGGTTAGGAGTTCGTATGATGTCTTCTTGAGGATTCGGTGTAGATATAATCGGTTGATGGCGTAGCAATCGGTGTTAACCGCCTCGGCCCAAAACCGATCCGAAGTCTTGTACTCATCAAGCATGGTTCTTGCCATGTCCAATAGAGTTCTATTCTTCCTCTCCACTATACCATTTTGTTGAGGGGTGTAGGGAGAAGAGAACTCATGCTTGATGCCCTCCTCCTCAAGGAAGCCTTCAATTTGAGAGTTCTTGAACTCCGTCCCATTGTCGCTTCTAATTTTCTTGATCCTTAAGCCGAACTCATTTTGAGCCCGTCTCAAGAATCCCTTTAAGGTTTCTTGGGTGTGAGATTTTTCCTGTAAAAAGAACACCCAAGTGAAGCGAGAATAATCATCCACAATAACTAGACAGTACTTACTCCCGTCGATGCTTATGTAAGCGATCGGGCCGAATAGATCTATGTGTAGGAGCTCCAGTGGCCTGTCGGTCGTCATGATGTTCTTGTGTATGGTGGGCACCAACTTGTTTCCCTGCTTGGCATGCGCTACAAATCCTGTCTTTCTCAAAATGAACATTTGTTAATCCTAAAATGTGTTCCCCCTTTAGAAGCTTATGAAGATTCTTCATTCCAACATGGGCTAGTCGGCGGTGCCATAGCCAACCCATGTTAGTCTTAGCAATTAAGCAAGTGTCGAGTTCAGCTCTATCAAAATCTACCAAGTATAGCTGACCCTCTAACACTCCCTTAAATGTTATTGAATCATCACTTCTTCTAAAGACAGTGACACCTACATCAGTGAATAGACAGCTGTAGCCCATTTTGCATAATTGAGATACAGAAAGCAAATTGTAATCTAAAGAATCTATAAGAAAAACATTGGAAATAGAATGGTCAGGAGATATAGCAATTTTACCAAGACCTTTGACCAAACCTTGATTTCCATCCCCGAATGTGATAGCTTGTTGGGGATCCTGGTTTTTCTCATAGGAGGAGAACATCTTTTTCTCCCCTGTCATGTGGTTTGTGCACCCGCTGTCGATAATCCAACTTGAGCCCCCGGATGCATAAACCTACAAAACATGTTTAGTTCTTGACTTTAGGTACCCAAATGGTTTTGGGTCCTTTGGCATTAGAAACAAGAACTTTGGGTACCCTAACACATGTCTTTGACCCCTTGTGCTTGCCCCCAACATATTTGGCAACTACCTTGCCGGATTTGTTAGTTAACACATATGATGCATCAAAAGTTTTAAATGAAATGTCATGATCATTTGATGCACTAGGAGTTTTCTTCTTAGGCAACTTAGCACGGGTTGGTTGCCTAGAACTAGATGTCTCACCCTTATACATAAAAGCATGGTTAGGGCCAGAGTGAGACTTCCTAGAATGAATTCTTTTAATTTTGTCCTCAGGATAACCGGCAGGGTATAAAATGTAACCCTCGTTATCCTGAGGCATGGGAGCCTTGCCCTTAACAAAGTTGGATAATTTCTTAGGAGGGGCACTAAGTTTAACATTGCCTCCCTGTTGGAAGCCAATGCCATCCTTGATGCCAGGGCGTCTCCCACTATAGAGCATACTTCTAGCAAATTTAATTTTTTCGTTCTCTAAGTTATGCTCGGCAATCTTAGCATCTAGTTTTGCTATATGATCATTTTGTTGTTTAATTAAAGCCATGTGATCATGTATAGCATTAATATCAACATCTCTACATCTAGTACAAATAGAAGTGTGCTCAACGGTAGATGTAGAGGGTTTGCAAGATTTCAATTCTACAACCTTAGCATGCAATATATCATTTTTAGTTCTAAGGTCCAAAATTGTAACATTGCAAACATCTAATTCTTTAACCTTAGCAAGCAATTTTTCATTTTCATTTCTAAGGCTAACAAGAGATATGTTCAATTCTTCAATCTTAGCAAGCAAATTATCATTATCATTTCTAAGATTGGGAATTGAAACATTACAAGCAATAGAATCAACCTTAGCTAACAAATTAGAATTCTCATTTCTAAGGTTGTCTATAGTCTCATGGCAAGTGCTTAGCTCACTAGATAATTTTTCACATTTTTCAACTTCTAGAGCATAAGCATTTTTAACTTTAACATGCTTTTTGTTTTCCTTGATTAGGAAGTCCTCTTGGGAGTCCAAGAGATCATCCTTCTCATGGATGGCACTAATTAATTCATTTAATTTCTCCTTTTGTTGCATGTTTAAGTTGGCAAAAAGAGTGCGCAAGTTATCCTCCTCATCACTACATTTTCATCACTAGAGGATTCATATCTAGTGGAGGATTTAGATTTAACCTTCTTCTTTTTGCCATCCTTTGCCATGAGGCACTTGTGGCCGACGTTGGGGAAGAGAAGTCCCTTGGTGACGGCGATGTTGGCGGCGTCCTCGTCGTCGGAGGAGTCGCTAGAGATTTCGTCGGAGTCCCACTCCCGACAAACATGGGCATCGCCGCCCCTCTTCTTGTAGTATGTCTTCTTCTCCTTTCTTCTCCCCTTCTTGTTGTCGCCCCTGTCACTGTCACTAGATATAGGACATTTTGCAATAAAATGACCGGGCTTACCACATTTGTAACACACTTTCTTGGAGCGAGGTTTGTAGTCTTTCCCCCTCCTTTGTTTGAGGATTTGGCGGAAGCTCTTGATGACGAGCGCCATTTCCTCATTGTCGAGCTTGGAGGCATCGATTGGTTGTCTACTTGGTGTAGACTCCTCCTTCTTCTCCTTCGTTGCCTTAAATGCGACCGGTTGTGCCTCGGACATGGAGGGGCCGTCAAGCTCGTTGATCTTTTGTGAGCCCTTGATCATAAATTCAAAGCTCACAAAATTCCCGATTACTTCCTCGGGAGTCATTAGAGTATATCTTGGGTTGCCACGAATTAATTGTACTTGAGTAGGGTTAAGGAAAATAAGAGATCTTAGAATAACCTTAACCACCTCGTGGTCATCCCACTTTTTGCTCCCGAGGTTGCGCACTTGGTTCACCAAGGTTTTGAGCCGGTTGTACATGTCTTGTGGCTCCTCCCCTTGGCGTAGAGGGAAGCGACCGAGCTCCCCCTCGATCGTTTCCCGCTTGGTGATCTTGGTGAGTTCATCACCCTCGTGCGCCGTCTTGAGCACGTCCCAAACTTCCTTGGCGCTTTTTAGTCCTTGCACCTTGTTGTACTCCTCCCTACTTAGAGAGGCAAGGAGTATGGTTGTGGCTTGGGAGTTGAAGTGCTCAATTTGGGCCACTTTGTCCTCATCATAATCCTCATCCCCTACGGATGGTACCTGTGCTCCAAACTCAACAACATTCCATATACTTTTGTGGAGTGAGGTTAGATGAAATTTCATTAAATCACTCCACCTAGCATAATCTTCACCGTCAAAGGTTGGCGGTTTGCCTAATGGAACGAAAAGTAATGGAGTATGTCTAGAGGTACGAGGATAATGTAAGGGGATCTTACTAAACTTCTTGCGCTCATGGCGCTTAGAAGTTATGGAGAGCGCGTCGGAGCCGGAGGTAGAAGGTGATGAAGTGTCGGTCTCGTAGTAGACTACCTTCCTCATCTTCTTTATTTTGTCGCCACTCCGATGCGACTTGTGAGAAGAAGTCTTCTTCTCCTTCTTCTTCTCCCTCTTTTTCTCCTTGTTGCGGGACTCTCTTGATGAAGCCTTCCCGTGGCTTGTAGCGGGCTTGTCGCCGGTCTCCATCTCCTTCTTGGCGAGTTCTCCCGACATCACTTCGAGCGGTTAGGCTCTAATGAAGCACCGGCTCAGATACCAATTGAAAGTCGCCTAGAGGGGGGTGAATAGGGCGAAACTGAAATTCTCAAAAATAATCACAACTACAAGCCGGGTTAGCGTTAAAAATATAATCGAGTCCACGAGAGAGGGTGTAAAACAAATCGCAAGCAAATAAAGAGTGTGACACGCGGATTTGTTTTACCGAGGTTCGGTTCTTGCGAACCTACTCCCCGTTGAGGTGGTCACAAAGACCGGGTCTCTTTCAACCCTTTCCCTCTCTCAAACGGTCCCTCGGACCGAGTGAGCTTTTCTTCTCTATCACTTGGAACACAAAGTTCCCACAAGGACCACCACAAGATTGGTGTCTCTTGCCTCAATTACAAGTGAGTTTGATCGCAATGAAGAATCAACGAAAGAAGAAAGCAATCCAAGCGCAAGAGCTCGAAAGAACACAAGGAAATCTCTCTCACTAATCACTAGGGCGTTGTGCGGAGTTTGGAGAGGATTTGATCACTTGGGTGTGTCTAGAATTGAATGCTAGAGCTCTTGTAAGTAGTTGAAGTGGGAAAACTTGGATGTCTTGAATGTGGGGTGGTTGGGTGTATTTATAGCCCCAACCACCAAACTAGCCGTTTGGTGGGGCTGCCTGTCGCATGGTGCACCGCGCCAGCCACGTCACTAAGGCCGTTGGGTTTTGACCGTTGGAGCTCTGTCTTCTGGGCCCGCCTGGATGTCCGGTGGCACACCGGACATGTACTGTAGAGTGTCCGGTGCGCCACTTCGCGCGTGCCTAACTTCTACGCGCTCTGGTGCGCATTTAATGCCTCTGAAGGTGACCGTTGGCGCGAAGTAGTCGTTGCCCCGCTGGCTCACCGGACAGTCTGGTGCACACCGGACATGTCCGGTGAATTATAGCGGAGCGAATTCCCGAAGCTGGCGAGTTCCTGAGACGCCCTTCCTTGGAGCACCGGACACTGTCCGGTGTACACCGGACAGTCCGGTGAATTATAGCGAACCGCCTCTGGATTTTCCCGAAGGTGAAGAGTTCAGCGTGAAGTCCCCTGGTGCACCGGACACTGTTCGGTGGCACACCGGATAGTCCGGTGCGCCAGACCAGGGCACACTTCGGTTATCCCTTGCTCTCTTTGTTGAACCCAATACTTTGTCTTTTTATTGGCTAAGTGTGAACCTTTGGCACCTGTATAACTTATGCACTATAGCAAAACTAGTTAGTCCAATTATTTGTGTTGGGCAATTCAACCACCAAAATCATTTAGGAAATAGGTGTAAGCCTAATTCCCTTTCACCTCTCCCACGGCGTGAAGACAGCGCGCCCGTGTTCCGTTCCTCGAACGGCTCGCGCACGCGCAACAGCTGCCCCGTGAACTACTCGCCCTGTCGCATTAACTCCGCGGCGGGACAGGCGGCACCTTTGGCAGGAGAAGCGGGCGGCGCTTCACCTCTGCCATAATGACCGCGTCAAAAAGGTGTGCCACGTCATTCGATTTCGTATCCTTTTCCTCTTTCTCTCTCTTACAACAGGGACCGGGAAAGGGGATATCCCGAAAGGGATCCTTCTCCGCGAAGGAAACGGGCCCCGAGCCCCCCTACTGATCAGAGGTTCGAAGGCTGGCCCCTCGGAGGGGTTCAACAGCCGCCTCAGAGCGCTCGGGCTCCGCGCCCACTACTGGTCAGAGGTTCAAAGGCCGGCCCCTCGGAAGGGTTCAACGACCGCCTCAGGCCACTTGGGCTCCACGCCCACTACTGATCAGGGGTTCGTAGGCTGGCCCTCGAAGGGTTCACAGCCGCCTCAGACGCAGAGTGAGGGATGACCCTGGGTACGTTCGATACATAACCAAGGCTCGGGCTACGCTCCCGAGGTACCCTAGGACATTTCCAAGACCAGCAGGAACGATCTTGTAAAGGAATCCCATCAGAGGGAGGCATCGAGCCCTCGGACCCCGTCAAAAGAGGACCAGGTCCGGCAAATCACCCGCATGTACTTTTGGAGCACGCCTCCGGGCCTCTAGCCGACCCCTAACAAATGGGGCACGGGCGTCCACTCGGATTACCCGCTAGCAGCTCACTGGAGACACCATGTTTGGCGCCCTCCAAGGGCAACATGGCGCTTTCCCCCCCCCTCCTCCTTGCGGAAAGGCGACGCAGGGGCGTATGTAAAAAAGTCGAGTCTGTCCTTGACCGTCCTCTCGCTCTGTGCGGAGGCTCGGGGGCTGCTCTCGCAAACCCGGCTCCGGCCAAACCGTTGACAGCATCAACATACCAGCCCGAGAACTTGGGACCCGACCGTGCACCCGGGCTACGGCCAGCTCGCATGAGGGAACAACCAGACCGGCCGAAGCATCGCAAAACGCATTAAGACCTCGAAGGAGTCAAACCACTCCTCCGAGGCCTCGGGGGCTACACCCGGCGGGTGCGCTCGCACGCACCCACCGGAACAAAACGCAACCGAGAAAGGTCGGTCCCCTTGCAAAAAAATGCGACAAAAGCCTCCAAGCGAGTATTAACACTCCCTTCGAGGCTTGGGGGCTACTATCGGGGACCATAATTAGGGGTACCCTCAAGACTCCTAATCTCAGCTGGTAACCCCCATCAGCACAAAGCTGCAAAGGCCTGATGGATACAATTAAGTTAAGGCTCGGTCCACTCAAGGGACACGATCTCGCCTCGCCCGAGCCCAGCCTCGGGCAAGGGCAGCCGACCCCGGAGGATTCACGTCTCGCCCGAGGACCCCCTCAAGCAACGGACACACCTTCGGCTCGCCCGAGGCCCAGTCTTCGCCAAGAAGCAACCTTGGCCAAGTCGCCACGCCGACCGACCGTATCGCAGGAGCATTTAATGCAAAGGTGGCTTGACACCTTATCCTGACGCGCGCCCTTCGGTCGACAGAGCCGAAGTGACCGCAGTCACTTTGCCGCTCCACTGACCGGCCTGACAAGAGGACAGCGCCGCCTGCGCCGCTCCGACTGTTGTGCCACTCGACAGAGTGAGGCTGACAGCAGCCAAGTCCGGCCTCAGGCGCCATAGGAAACTCTGCATCGCCCGAAGGGCTCGGACTCGGGCTCAGCCCCAGAAGACGACGAACTCCGCATTGCCCGACCTTAGGGCTCGGACTCGGGCTCAGCCTCGGAAGACGACGAACTCCGCTTCGCCCGACCCCAGGGCTCGGACTCGGGCTCGGCCCCAGAAGACGACGAACTCCGCTTCGCCCGACCCCAGGGCTCGGACTCGGGCTCAGCCCCGGAAGACGACGAACTCCGCTTCGCCCGACCCCAGGGCTCGGACTCAGCCCTGGCCTCAACCGACGGTCTCCGCCTCGCCCGATCCAGGGGCTCGGACTCGACCTCGGCCTCGGAAGACAGACTCGACCTCGGAGGAGCCTCCACCTCGCCCAACCCAGGGCTCGGACCGACCACGTCACAGGAGGCGCCATCATTACCCTACCCCAAGCTAACTCAGGCTACGGGGAACAAGACCGGCGTCCCATCTGGCTCGCCCCGGTAAACAAGTAATGATGGCGCCCCGCATGCTCTATGACGACGGCGGCTCTCAGCCCCCTTACGGAAGCAAGGAGACGTCAGCAAGGACTCGATAGCCCTGACAGCTGTCCTTCCGCCAGGCTCCAGCGCTCCTCCGACGGCCACGACACCACACGAACCGGGTGCCAAAACCTCTCCGGCTGCCACGATGGCATGTACTCAGGGCACTAGCTCTTCTCTGCTAGACACGTTAGCACACTGCTACACCCCCCATTGTACACCTGGATCCTCTCCTTACGCCTATAAAAGGAAGGTCCAGTGCCCTCTTACAGGGGGTTGGCCGCGCGGGGAAGGACGGGACGGCGCTCGCGTAAGCCTCTCGCTCCCTCCCGCGTGGACGCTTGTAACCCCCTACTGCAAGCGCACCCGACCTGGGCGCGGGACAAACACGAAGGCCACGGGTTTCCCCTTTTACACATGTCTCCCTCCGGCTTTTCCCCCCTTCGCGCTCCGTCTCGCGCCGACCCATCTGGGCTGGGGCACGCGGTGACAATTTACTCGTCGATCCAGGGACCCCCCGGGTTCGAAACGCCGACATGGCTATAATTCACCGGACTGTCTGGTGTGTGAGTCGCGCACTCAGCCAACGGTCGACAGCGTGATCAGCGGGTGCCACATATGCCCAGCCAACGGTCACTAGGCCGCACCGGACTGTCTAGTGTGCCATGGGACCAGAGGCTAACAACGGTCGGCTTTGCCAAACAAGGAAGGGAATCACACACTGTTTACTGTCTGGTGTGCACTGGATAGTCTGGTGCACCTGCGGATAGAAGGCAACCAGGGCCTTCCAAATGAAGCTCCAATGGCTCATAGGTCTCTTGGGGCTATAAAAAGGACCCCTAGGCGCATGGAGCAGAATACCAAGCATCCTTTGAATAGCCTACGACACTGATACACTGCGACCATGGTGAAGCTTTGATAGTTTGAGATTCGAGCATGTGTTTGAGCTGTAATTCCGCTGTGTTGTCTCTTATGCTCCTCTCTCGACTTGTGTGCGTGTGTTGCTTTGATTTTGTCTCTTGTGTGTGTGTTTCTAATCCTCCTTACTCTTGTGGTTTATTTGAGATCAACTGTGTAAGACGTGAGAGACTCGAATTTGTGGAGATTCCTCACAACGGGAAAATCTTGAGATAAGAAAGAAAATCATGGTACTCAAGTTGATCAGTGGATCACTCGAGAGAGGTTGAGTGCAACTCTCGTCCACTGCGACACCACAACATGGATTAGGCAAGCATTTTACGCTTGACCGAACCATGGTGCTCAAGTTGTACCAGTCATCCCCGGACCTCACAAATCTCTATATACATGATGTCTCTTCACGACACTCTATACATGATGTCTCTTAACTGCATTTATGATTCAGAGTCTCAGGGTTGTATCTTACAGTATTTTAGTTGTCTCTTGTACTTAGAAAACCAAAACGAAGTCTCAGGGGAACATGTACAAGCCCATTTAATATGGGGGTCTCTTGAGGTGTCTCTAAATGGTTATTTGAAAAGGTCAAGAAACAAGCTTTCCGCAAAGAGCCTATCTCTTCACCACTCTCCATATATGTTGTCTCTTAATTGTATTTATGATATAAAGTCTCAGGGTTGTACCATATGCAGTCTCTTAGCTGTTTTTTGTACTTGGAAAACCGAACCAGCGTTGGGTTGCATATGCCCTTAACGTAGGTTGTACTAGTGGTAAGATGGTGTTATTATAGGAATAAAATTGATTTGGAAGAAATACTTTGGCCTTTAATATTAGGAAGAGAATATATTGTTATAGTGTATTAGAGGAGTTAGGTATAGAGAAAGATAGATAGAGCCCCTAAAGCATTTTGATCGTTTTAAATGGTGTTTTAAATAGCGGGATAAGGAATTTATCCTGAGCCTTCTCAAAAGTGTAAATATCTAGATATATCGGCCGCTACAACCGGCTATTTAAAACCTTTATTTTGATAAATAAAAAGTTAGCCAAAAGAATTTCTTAATTCTCTAATATTAGAGATATTGATATAGATTATTGTTATCCATCTTTATATCCTTATTTCTATTTCCATATTTGTATGTTTGTTTTTATATGTCTATTATTTATATTTCTGTTCATATGTCTAATTCCATATTTAAACAAATAAAAAAGAGGTCAGAGATAATAAAAACAAAATCAAATACGGTTGTGTTGTCGGAGCGTAAGACGCGACAGACAAATAGAAAGGTAGAAATAATAATAGATTAAGTTAGCGTAGAAAATATATAATAGAAATTCTTTAATATATAGATATAGATCTAGAACTATATATATATATACCTATATCTATCTATCTATAATATATCTCTCTATATATCATATATAATTAAATATGTATAAATGTATTATGTATATA
The DNA here is from genome assembly GCF_902167145.1 of Zea mays. Taxonomy (NCBI): domain Eukaryota; kingdom Viridiplantae; phylum Streptophyta; class Magnoliopsida; order Poales; family Poaceae; genus Zea; species Zea mays. The sequence goes on along the minus strand of NC_050101.1, from coordinate 118,786,028 downwards.
CACACACATGATTGTATCCTGTTGGTCGACATGGGCACCAGAGGTGTAGCGCTAGTCGCCGCCGCCCTCGGCGTGGTGGTGGTCACGAGGCTATGGACAGTGCTGGTGGTGCGCCTGGTGTGGCGGCCGTACACCGTCGCAAGAGCGTTCACGCGGCAGGGCATCCGCGGGCCGCCGTATCGGCTCTTCACGGGCAACAGCAAAGAGGCCATGGCGATGCGGGCGGCGACGAGCGGCGACACGCTGGACCTGAGCTCCCACGACTTCATCCCGCTCGTGATGCCGCAGTACCGCGCGTGGATGTCACTCTATGGTGCGCAATACATGCAAATAATGGAGCAAGAGTTTCGAATTCTGACAGGTTTTTGGCTGTCATCGTGATAAATGAAACGGTTGGCTCTTGTTGTTCAGGCAAGGTGTTCCTGACGTGGTCCGGCTTGACTACTCCGGCGCTGTTCGTGGGACGCTATGACATGGTGAAGCGGGTCCTCTTTGACAAGACCGGGTTGTACGGCAAGACGGACCCGGGCCCCATTATACTGTCTCTGCTTGGGAGGGGCCTCGTCTTCTCCGACGGCGAGTACTGGTCGCGCCACCGCCGCGTCGTGCACCCGGCGTTCGCCATGGACAAGCTCAAGTCGATGACGGGGTCGATGGTCGCGTGCGCGGCGGAGGTGATCCGGGCGTGGGAGGCGCTCGCCGTGGCGAGAGGGGAGGAGGAGGTGACAGTGGAGGTGGCGCAGCAGTTCACGGAGCTCACCGCCGACGTGATCTCGCACACTGCATTCGGCAGCAGCTACCGACAGGGGAAGGCGGCGTTCCTGGCGCAGCGGGAGCTCCAGTCCATCGCCTTCGCCTCCTTGAACAGCGCGCGTGTGCCGGGCATGCAGTACCTGCCCACCAAGGCCAACGCGCGCCGGTGGCAGCTCGAGCGCACGGTGCGGGGCACGCTCATGGCCATCATCGACGAGCGCCTAGCTGCCGCACAGGAGGCGAGGGGTTACGGTACCGACCTGCTCGGCCTCATGTTGGAGGCCAATAATGGCGGCGGCGACGGCAAGAGTCCGCAGCAGGCCATGAGCATGGACGAGATCATCGAAGAGTGCAAGACCTTCTTTTTCGCCGGCCACAACACGACCTCGCAGCTCCTCGCCTGGGCCACGTTCCTCCTCGGCACGCACCCTGAGTGGCAGCAGCGGCTCAGGGAGGAGGTGATCCGGGAGTGCGGCGGCGCCGAGGTGCTCCTCCACGGCGATGCCCTCAACAAGCTCAAGCTCGTGAGCCTCCTCGATACACCTTAAGCTTAATCTAGCTAGGCAGCACGGTGACAGCTGCCGGCGAGCGTGCGTCACGGTCACGGCACGGCCATGTTGTTATATATGTGGTTTCGCAGGTGACGATGGTGCTGTACGAGACAGTCCGGCTGTACGGCGGGGCGACGATCATCGCAAGGCAGGCAACGGCGGACGCGGACCTCTGCGGCGTGAAGGTGCCCAAGGCCACCATCCTGTTGATCCCGATCGCGATGCTTCACCGCGACGAGGAGGTGTGGGGCGCGGACGCCGGCGACTTCAACCCGCTCCGGTTCCGGGACGGCGTGGGCAGGGTGGCGGCGCACCCGAACGCGCTGCTGTCCTTCTCCCTGGGCCCTCGGTCGTGCATCGGGCAGGACTTCGCGATGCTGGAGGCCAAGGCCACGCTGGCGCTCATCCTGCGGCGTTTCGCGTTTGAGGTGGCGCCGGAGTACGTGCATGCACCGGCCGACTTTTTGACGCTGCAGCCGTCCAAGGGGCTCCCCGTCGTGCTCAAGCTATTGGATCTGTAGTAGAAGAGAGGATCAGAAGCCACCGTTGTCACAGCTTCCATTTGAACTAAAAGTAGGAGTATAAATTTCATACAACGTTCATCTGTGAGAGTTGTGACCTGCCAAGTCAATAATTGGGCTTTTCCGCTTTTATCCTCATCTGCACTGTGTTTCCTCAGTTCGGTTGTCCTCTGCAGTGTGTTTCCTCAGTTTCGTTATCGTATTTCACAGTGGGACTAATCTGTCTCTCCTACAATTATAGTTAGTCAAACGGGCCAGGCACTATTAGTTACGGTACTATTAGACACTATTATTAATCGTGTTGTTCCGTGTCGTGTCAGTACTAGACTACTAGTACCTAACTATCGGCACATGCACTACACTATAGTGCATGATCGTGCCGTGTCGGCACTATACGGCTCTAGCACCTAATAGTGCTTGTGCCAACCTAATCATTGTTTCACTTTAATAGCTCAAAAATACAAAAAAAATCTTTAAGATTATACATATAATTTTAAAACTTGAACATTTATACCATTATAAAGTGAATTTATTATGTTTAAAATCATAACAAAATCACAATTCACTATCGCATGTGTCGGGGACCATAATTAGGGGTACCCTCAAGACTCCTAATTCTCAGCTGGTAACCCCCATCAGCATAAAGCTGCAAAGGCCTGATGGGTGCGACTAAGTCAGGGATCAGTCCATTCGAGCGACTCGATCACGCCTCGCCCGAGCCTAGCCTCGGACAAGGGCAGCCGACCCCGGAGGATTTCCGTCTCGCCCGAGGCCCCCCTCCAACGGCGAACATATTTCCGGCTCGCCCGAGGCCCTGCCTTCGCCAAGAAGCAACCCTGACTAAATCGCCGCACCGACCGACCAAATCGTAGGAGCCTTAAATGCAAAGGTGGCCTGACACCTTTATCCTGACGCGCGCCCCCCGGCAGAGCCGAAGTGACCGCCGTCACTTCGCCGCTCCACTGACCGGCCTGACAGAAGGACAGCGCCGCCTGCGCCACTCCGACTGCAGTGCCACTTGACAGAGTGAGACTGACAGGCAGTCAGGCCCTGCCGAAGGCACCATAGGAAACTCCGCTCCGCCCGACCCAGGGCTCGGACTCGGGCTAAGTCCCGGAAGACGGCGAACTCCGCTCCGCCCGACCCAGGGCTCGGACTCGGGCTAAGTCCCGGAAGACGGCGAACTCCGCTCCGCCCGACCCAGGGCTCGGACTCGGGCTATGTCCCGGAAGACGGCGAACTCCGCTCCGCCCGACCCAGGGCTCGGACTCGGGCTAAGTCCCGGAAGACGGCAAACTCCGCTCCGCCCGACCCAGGGCTCAGACTCGGGCTAAGTCCCGGAAGACGACGAACTCCGCTCCGCCCGACCCAGGGCTCGGACTCGGGCTAAGTCCCGGAAGACGGCGAACTCCGCTCCGCCCGACCCAGGGCTCGGACTCGGACTCAGCCCCAGAAGACGACGAACTCCGCTTCGCCCGACCCCAGGGCTCGGACTCCGCCCTGGCCTCAGCCGACGGCCTCCGCCTCGCCCGACCCAGGGGCTCGGACTCGACCTCGGCCACGGAAGACAGACTCGACCTCGGCTTCGGAGGAGCTTCCACATCGCCCAACCTAGGGCGCAGGACAGCCACGTCAACAGGAGGCACCATCATCACCCTACCCCGAGCTGACTCGGGTCGCAGGGAACAAGACCGGTGTCCCATCTGACTAGCTCCGCCAGATAGGCAATGATGGCGTCCCGCGTACTCTATGACGACGGCGGCTCTCAGCCCCCTTACGAAAGCAAGAGGACGTCAGCAAGGACTCAACCGCTCCGACAGCTGTCCCTCCGCCAGGCTCCATCGCTCCTCCGACGGCCACGACATCACACCAGCTGGGTGCCAAAATCTCTCCGGCTGCCACAACGGCATGTACTTAGGGCGCTAGCTCTCCTCCGCTAGACACGTAGCACTCTGCTACACCCCCCATTGTACACCTGGATCCTCTCCTTATGCCTATAAAAGGAAGGACCAGGGCCCTCTTAGAGAGGGTTGGCCGCGCGGGGATGAGGACGAGACAGTCGCTCGCTTGGGACGCTTGTAACCCCCTACTGCAAGCGCACCCGACCTGGGCGCGGGACGAACACGAAGGCCGCGGGATTCCCACCTCTCTCACGCCGGACTCCAGCCGCCTCGCTCTCCCCCCTTCGCGCTCGCCCTCACGCTCGACCCATCTGGGCTGGGGCATGCGGCGACATTCACTCGTCGGCCCAGGGACCCCCCGGTCTCGAAACGCCGACAGTTGGCGCGCCAGGTAGGGGCCTGCTGCGTGTTGACGAACAGCTTCCCGTCAAGCTCCAGATGGGCAGTCTCCAGCAACCTCTCCAACCCGGGACGGTGCTCCGTTTCGGGAGTCTTGAGTTCATGTCCCTCGACGGCGGCTACGACATGATACTCCTTCCACCGCCGCGCGACAACGATAATGGCGACCGACAGCCCGCCCGCCGGCGGCGGAATCGACGACGTCTTCCCCGCGTGGTGGAAGAACAACCTTCGAACTCGTCCCGCCTTCTTCCCCGCCGACGGAGGGGAAGGCAGGGCAACCAAGGCCAAGCAGGAGACAGCGCCTCGTCGGCTGTCGAGCGAGTCGACAGCGCCGGCACCCCAACGGGGGGCGCACCGGGTATCGACTTCGCACTTGAGACAAAGACGAGCGCCGTCTCCCCGCGACACGCCAATCCCGAGCAAGCGGACGACGCCAGCACGCTCGCGGAAAGCTTGCTGGACGTCACCCTCGTACCTGAGACGACGGTGCAGTCAGTCCCCGACATGACTTTATCGCCGCTCGTCGACCAAGAGGTACCGACCGATTCCCATCCCACGTCATTTGGATTCAGCCTCAACCCGCCTAGCGACCTCGCTTTGGCGGGCGCTCTCGTAGAGGCGAGTCCAAACCCTCTGGGGTTTCGCATGCGGTCGCCTTGGGACCGGCTGACGGACGTCTCGACCTACGGGCCCTCTGGGTCCGAGGAAGACGACGAGCCCAGCATCTGCTGGGATTTCTCTGGACTTGGCAACCCCAGTGCCATGCGGGACTTCATGACCGCATGTGACTACTGCCTCTCCGACTGTTCCGACGGTAGCTGCAGCCTTGGCTACGAGGACTGCGGCCCAAGCCGCGAATGTTTCCACGTCGATCTAGGGGGTCCCTCCGAAGGCAACCATCTCGGCATGCCGGAGGACGGTGATCTCCCTAGGCCGGTGCCCCGCGTTGACATCCCACGGGAGCTAGCTGTGGTCCCCGTTCAGTCGGGGGGCCATGACCCATAGCTCGAGCAAATCCGCGGGGTGCAGGCCAGGCTCGACGAGGGAGCAGGAGCGCTTGAGCCGATCCGCCGGGACGTCGGGCAGGCATGGGCGGGCCAACCCCCGGCCGGAGAAATACGTCATCTGCCCCAGGGCTTCCAGCACCGCGTCGCCGACGACGTCAGGGTCAGGCCGCCACCCGCATCCAGTGGGGTCGGCCAGAACCTGGCTGCAGCAGCGATGCTTCTCCGCGCGATGCCGGAGCCATCAACCACCGAGGGCCGGCGAATCCAGGGGGAGCTCAAGAATCTCCTAGAAGGCACTGCGGTCCGACGGGTCGAGAGCTCTGCCTCCCGAAGGCAGGGGTACCCCTCGGAACCTCATGCCGCGACTTCCCGATTCATGCGGGAAGCCTCGGTCTACACCGGGCGCACGCGCAACACCGCGCCTGCGGCCCCGGGCCGCCTCGGCAACGAGCACCATCACCGCGACCGTCGGGCCCACCTCGACGAGAGGGTGCGCCGAGGCTACCACCCCAGGCGTGGGGGACGCTACGACAGCGGGGAGGATCGGAGTCCCTCGCCCGAACCGCCCGGTCCGCAGGCCTTCAGCCGGGCCATCCGACGGGCACCGTTCCCGACCCGGTTCCGACCCTCGACTACTATCACAAAGTACTCGGGGGAGACGAGACCGGAACTGTGGCTCGCGGACTACCGTCTGGCCTGCCAACTAGGTGGAACGGACGATGACAACCTCATCATCCGCAACCTCCCCCTGTTCCTCTCCGACACCGCTCGCGCCTGGTTGGAGCACCTGCCTCCGGTGCAGATCTCCAACTGGGACGACCTAGTCCAAGCCTTCGCCGGCAATTTCCAGGGCACGTACGTGCGCCCCGGGAATTCCTGGGACCTCCGAAGCTGTCGGCAGCAGCCGGGAGAGTCTCTCCGGGACTACATCCGGCGATTCTCGAAGCAGCACACCGAGCTGCCCAACATCACCGACTCGGATGTCATCGGCGTGTTCCTCGCCGGCACCACCTGCCGCGACCTGGTGAGCAAGTTGGGTCGCAAGACCCCCACCAGGGCGAGCGAGCTGATGGACATCGCCACCAAGTTCGCCTCCAGCCAGGAAGTGGTCGAGGCTATCCTCCGGAAGGACAAGCAGCCCCAGGGCCGCCCACCGGAAGATGCTCCCGAGGTGTCGACTTAGCGTGGCGCCAAGAAGAAAGGCAAGAAGAAGTCGCAAGCGAAACGCGGCGCCACCGACGCGGACCTTGTCGCCGCCGCCGAGTACAAGAACCCTCGGAAACCCCCCGGAGGTGCCAACCTCTTCGACAAGATGCTCAAGGAGCCGTGCCCCTATCACCAGGGGCCCGTCAAGCACACCCTTGAGGAGTGCGTCATGCTTCGGCGCCACTTCCACAGGGCCGGGCCACCCTCGGAGGGTGGCAGGGCCCGCGACGACGACAAGAAGGAAGATCACCCAGCAGGAGGGTTCCCCGAGGTCCGCGACTGCTTCGTGATCTATGGTGGGCAAGCGGCGAATGCCTCGGCTCGGCACCGCAAGCAAGAGCGCCGGGAGGTCTGCGCGGTGAAGGTGGCGGCGCCAGTCTACCTAGACTGGTCCAACAAGCCCATCACCTTCGACCAAGCCGACCACCCTGACCACGTGCCGAGCCCGGGGAAATACCCGCTCGTCGTCGACCCCGTCATCGGCGACGTCAGGCTCACCAAGGTCCTCATGGACGGAGGCAACAGCCTCAACATCATCTACGCCGAGACCCTCGGGCTCCTGCGTGTCGATTTGTCCTCCGTCCGAGCAGGCGCTGCGCCCTTCCATGGGATCATTCCCGGGAAGCGCGTCCAGCCCCTCGGACAACTCGACCTCCCCGTCTGCTTCGAAACACCCTCCAACTTCTGAAGGGAGACCCTGACGTTCGAGGTGGTCGGGTTCTGAGGAACCTACCACACGGTACTGGGAAGACCATGCTACGCGAAGTTCAAGGTCGTCCCCAACTACACCTACCTGAAGCTCAAGATGCCGGGCCCAACGGGGTCATCACCGTCGGCCCCACGTACAAACACGCGTTCGAATGCGACGTGGAGTGCGCGGAGTACGCCGAGGCCCTCGCCGAGTCCGAGGCCCTCATCGCCAACCTGGAAAGCCTCTCTAAGGAGGTGCCAGACGTGAAGCGTCATGCCGGCAACTTCGAGCCAGTGGAGACGGTTAAGGCCATCCCCCTCGACCCCAGTGGCGACGCTACCAAGCAGATCCGGATCGGCTCCGGGCTCGATCCCAAATAGGAAGCAGTGCTCGTCGACTTTCTCCGCGCAAACGCCGACGTCTTCGCGTGGAGTCCCTCGGACATGCCCGGCATACTGAGGGATGTCGCCGAGCACTCCCTGGACATTCGAGCCGGAGCCCGACCCGTCAAGCAGCCTCTGCGCCGATTCGACGAAGAGAAGCGCAGAGCCATAGGCGAGGAGATCCACAAGCTAATGGCGGCAGGGTTCATCAAAGAGGTATTCCATCCCGAATGGCTTGCCAACCCTGTGCTTGTGAGAAAGAAAGGGGGGAAATGGCGGATGTGTGTAGACTACACTGGTCTCAACAAAGCATGTCCGAAGGTTCCCTACCCTCTGCCTCGCATCGATCAAATCGTGGATTCCACTGCTGGGTGCGAAACCCTGTCTTTCCTCGATGCCTACTCAGGGTATCATCAAATCAGGATGAAAGAGTCCGACCAGCTCGTGACTTCTTTCATCACGCCCTTCGGCATGTACTGCTATGTCACCATGCCGTTCGGCTTGAGGAATGCGGGCACGACGTACCAGCGGTGCATGAACCATGTGTTCGGCGAACACATTGGCCGCACGGTCGAGGCCTACATCGATGACATCGTAGTCAAGACGAGGAAAGCTTCTGACCTCCTTTCCGACCTTGAAGTGACATTCCGATGCCTCAAGGCGAAAGGCGTCAAGCTTAATCCCGAGAAGTGTGTCTTCGGAGTGCCCCGAGGCATGCTCTTGGGGTTCATCGTCTCCGAGCGGGGCATCGAAGCCAACCCGGAGAAGATTGCAGCCATCACCAGCATGGGGCCCATCAAGGACTTGAAAGGCGTACAGAGGGTCATGGGATGTCTCGCGGCTCTGAGCCGTTTCATCTCACGCCTCGGCGAAAGAGGTCTACCTCTGTACCGCCTCTTAAGGAAGGCCGAGTGCTTCACTTGGACCCCCGAGGCCGAGGAAGCTCTCAGGAACTTGAAGGCGCTCCTCACAAAGGCGCCTATCTTGGTGCCTCCAGCTGCCGGAGAAGCCCTCTTGGTCTACGTCGCCGCGACCACTCAGGTGGTTAGCGCCGCGATTGTGGTCGAGAGGCAAGAAGAGGGGCATGCATTGCCCGTTCAGAGGCCAGTTTACTTCGTCAGCGAGGTACTGTCCGAAACCAAGGTCCGCTACCCACAAGTTCAGAAGCTGCTGTATGCAGTGATCCTGACACGGCGGAAGTTGCGACACTACTTCGAGTCTCATCCGGTAACTGTGGTGTCATCCTTCCCCCTGGGTGAGATCATCCAGTGCCGAGAGGCCTCGGGTAGGATTGCAAAGTGGGCGGTGGAAATCATGGGCGAGACAATCTCATTCGCCCCTCGGAAGGCCATCAAGTCCCAGGTTTTGGCGGACTTCGTGGCCGAATGGGTCGACACCCAGCTACCGACGGCTCCGGTCCAACCGGAGCTCTGGACCATGTTTTTCGACGGGTCGCTGATGAAGACGGGAGCCGGCGCAGGCCTACTCTTCATCTCGCCCCTCGGGAAACACCTACGTTATGTGTTACGCCTCCATTTCCCGGCGTCCAACAATGTGGCTGAGTATGAGGCTCTGGTCAACGGGTTGCGGATCGCCATCGAGCTAGGGGTCCGGCGCCTCGACGCCCGCGGTGACTCGCAGCTCGTCATCGACCAAGTCATGAAGAACTCCCACTGCCACGACCCGAAGATGGAGGCCTACTGCGATGAGGTTCGGCGCTTGGAGGACAAGTTCTACGGGCTCGAGCTCAACCACATCGCTCGGCGCTACAACGAGACTGCAAACGAACTGGCTAAAATAGCCTCGGGGCGAACAACGGTTCCCCTGGACGCCTTCTCCCGGGATCTGCACCAACCTTCCGTCAAGATCGACGATACGCCCGACCCTGAGGTGCCCTCGGCCCAGTCCGAGGTACCCTCGGCACAGCCCGAGGCACCCTCAGCTCGGCCCGAGGCGACCTCGGTTCAGCCCGAGGTACCCTCGGCCCCCGAGGCTGAGGCACTGCGCATCGAGGAGGAGCGAAGCGGGGCCACGCCTGATCAAAACTGGCAGACCCCGTACCTGCAATATCTCCACCAAGGAGAGCTACCCCTCGACCGAGCCGAGGCTCGGCGGGTGGCGCGGCGCGCCAAGTCGTTCGTCTTGCTGGGTGATGAGAAGGAGCTCTACCACCGTAGCCCCTCAGGCATCCTCCAGCGATGCATCTCCGTCGCCGAAGGTCAGGAACTCCTGCGAGAGATACACTCGGGGGCTTGCGGCCATCACGCAGCGCCTCGAGCCCTTGTCGGGAATGCTTTCCGACAAGGCTTCTACTGGCCGACGGCGGTGGCCGACGCCACTAGAATTATCCGCACCTACGAAGGGTGTCAATTCTATGCGAAGCAGACCCACCTGCCCGCTCAGGCTCTACAGACGATACCCATCACCTGGCCCTTTGCTGTGTGGGGGTCTGGACCTCGTCGGCCCCTTGCAGAAGGCGCCCGGGGGCTACACGCACCTGCTGGTCGCCATCGACAAATTCTCCAAGTGGATCGAGGTCCGACCTCTGAACAACATCAGGTCCGAGCAGGCGGTGGCGTTCTTCACCAACATCATCCATCGCTTCGGGGTCCCAAACTCCATCATCACCGACAACGGCACCCAGTTCACCGGCAGAAAGTTCTTGGACTTCTGCGAGGATCACCACATCCGGGTGGACTGGGCCGCCGTGGCTCATCCCATGTCAAATGGGCAAGTAGAGCATGCCAACGGCATGATTCTACAAGGGCTCAAGCCTCGGATCTACAACGACCTCAACAAGTTCGGCAAGCGATGCATGAAGGAACTCCCCTCGGTGGTCTGGAGCCTGAGGACAACGCCGAGCCGAGCCACGGGTTTCACGCCGTTCTTCCTAGTCTACGGGGCCGAGGCTGTCTTGCCCACAGACCTGGAATACGGCTCCCCGAGGATGAGGGCCTACAGCGATCAAAGCAACCAAGCTAGCCGAGAAGACTCGCTGGACCAGCTGGAAGAGGCTCGGGACAAGGCCTTACTACACTCGGCGCGGTACCAGCAGTCCCTGCGACGCTACCACGCGTGAGGGGTCCGGTCCCGAGACCTCCAGGTGGGCGACCTGGTGCTTCGGCTGCGACAAGACGCCCAAGGGAGGCACAAGCTCACGCCCCCCTGGGAGGGACCGTTCGTCATCGCCAAGGTTCTGAAGCCCGGAACGTACAAGCTGGCCAACAGTCAAGGCGAGGTCTACGGCAACACTTGGAACATCCAACAGCTATGTCGCTTCTACCCTTAAGATGTTTTCAAGTTGTTCATATACCTCGCACCCACGCAAAGTTTAGTCATCAAGGAAGGGTCGGCCTCGCCTCGGCAAAGCCCGACCCTCCCTCGGGGGCTAAAAGGAGGGGAACCCCCTCTGCGTTGAAATTCTCCTCGAAAAAAGATCTCTTCTGCCAGAATATCTTTCGTGCTTTTTGACTACTTCGAAAAGTGGATCCTGAAAACGACGGAGTACACGTAAGCAGCCAAGGCTGACCGAGCCGAGGGACTCCTACGCCTCCGGGATACGGATACCTCACTCATCACCTTCTGCGATAAGTAACTCACGTTCGGATAAGTGATTCCGCGGACCGAACAAGTCTTCACGTTCGGAAGCTCTTCTGCCAAAGCGATCCTTCGAGCCTTCTCGACTGAGTCGGTGACAGAGCCTCATGGATGGGTAAAAGTGCACGTAAGCGGCAAGGCCGACCGAGCCGAGGGACTCCTACGCCTCCGGGATACGGATACCTCACTCATCACCTTCCGCGAGAAGCAACTCTCGCTCGCACAAACATCCCTGTTGCCGACAAAAAAGTCCAGATACTCGAAACAAGAGGAAAAGAGACGCAGCTTTACAACACAGCGAGGGTGTGTGTTCTGGCCTCGGCGGCCGTAGGAGGCACACGCTACAAGACAATCTGATCCTGCAGGCTCGGGTCTTGACGCTGGAAGGGGACAGCAGCACCCTCGGCATCGACGACACCTTCGGCGAGGTCCGACCTAGCCTCGGACGGCGACGCGGTCCGAGGATCTCCGCTCTAAAGGACGACGTCATCACCACGCCCGGGCAATCGCTGCCAGGGTCTTCTCCGGGAATCCGGCCCGAGCAGGCGGCCCGGCCGGTTGCCCCGGGGCCTCGGTCAGCCGTCCTCCGAGGGCGCCAGCCCGACCCGAGGCGTCGGCTGGTCAACTCCAGCGTCGGTCCCGCTAACGGACGACCCGGCTAGGCTCCGGCCAACCAGGTTTCATTTTCGAGCCAACTCTGCCCCTGTTCATGCTGATATCGCTACCCCTGGCCTCGGCTCATCCAAGAGCGGCCAAGGGGTCCCTTTAACTAAGCTAGAGGAGCCTCGGACAACAAGGCCGACCGAGCCGAGGGACTCCTACGCCTCCGGGATACGGATACCTCACTCGTCACCTTGACACGGGGCGACTCACGCTTGGTGAAGCGGTTCAGACAACCAACAGTCGAGTCTTAGTGCTCGAAAATGAGGAAAAAACACGGCTCCGTGCCAAAATTACATACATGTTCAGGCCTCGACAGCCACAATGAACAAAAACACTGGCATTCAAAGTGCCATTACAAACGGAACTCCGGTTCCCCCTCCGCAGGTACGAACAACCCCACTCGATGGGGGAGGGCCTGCGGAGCAACAGAAGACTGACGGGCGGCTCGCCGCCGCCCGCTCTGACAGCAACAACAACGACCCCCGGTCCGGGTGGCCGAACTGCAGCAGCGCAGGCCTCAGGGTGGGCGCTGCTGCAATCTTGCCCTCGCCCATGCCGACGCTCGAGGGGCGAGGACAAGTACAAAGAGCCGGAGGCCCGAAGCGCGGATGGTGGCGGTGATCCCGTCGGCGACGGGGACTTCTCGAGCCGCCTCCACCTCGGCACCGACGACAGGGGCCGTCAGCCCTCCGGCAGATCCCCACTCAGATCCTCCCGGACGAGTGGGGCACCGACCTCCGCGCGGAGGCGCCATACCGGTGCAAAGGCAGGACCGCCCCAGAACACGAACGCCGCCCTAGCAGCGCGCGACATCTTGGGCGGTCCTCCCGTGCACACGGCGCGGCAGCCGCCTTCCGGCAGGAGGGGCCACCGGGAGCCAAGCCGACGAGCTCGACACGCTGGGGCTGACGACGCCCGCTGTCGACCAGCCCCGCGTTGTCGAAGTCCGACCCGCCCGCAGGGCCAGCGAGCGCCCTCTCCCTCGAACACCGCAGGAGAGGGTGACCCACGAACCCGCGCGGGAGGTAGAGCTCCGGCTCAGCCCGGCCTCCACCCCAGCGAGGATGATGAACATCCTTGAAGCTGAGGGTGGGACCAAGATCGCAGCCCGGCTTGCTTCTCCCCACCCAGGGGCTGGTGGTCGCCGCCTTGGGTGACCGCCGGCGGGGGGTACAGCCGGGCTGGCTGAAGAAAATCCTTGAAGCCGAACGATGGCTGAAAGGTACCAACTCCCGCGGAGTTACGTTCCCCCGACGACAAGGCAGAAAGACGGCGGGTATCCCCCATCCGGGGGCTTGGAAGGTGGAAAGACACGATGCATGAGGGAGCACGAAGACATGGTCGCCTTCCAAGGGGGTCACCCTCCTTTTAAAGGCGACTATCCCTACTTGTGTCCCCAGCCGTCACGGGCTGAGTCTTCTCCAACACGCTCCAAGGCCCTCCCCTGTGGCGCGGGGGCTGGGTCCCACATGTCATGCAAGCCGGCTCAGAGCAGAAGAAGCCAAACCGCCGTGCGCGGTGCGCACAACCGCCCAGCGGTTACAAGTGACCCTCCACTTTTGCCCAGACCAACGGGCGAAAGGGGCGGGCAGCCATGCAGGCGGCATGCAACCGTGCCAAGTGGGCGCGCTTCTCCGACTCCCAACACGCCCAGCATGGAGGCCCAGGCCCACGCGTCATGCAACCGGCGCGCCGAATGCTTCGTGCATGCGACTGCACCGCCACTTGCGCCACCACCGCGCCTCCTCGATTGCGGAACCAATACCGCGACTCGAGGCGACCAGGCGCACGACCCAGCAGCGCCAGCCTGGCGCGGCGGTCAGTGCAGCCAAAAATGGGCCGGCAGTAATGACGGTGGCAGGCAGGCGGGAGCAGCGGTCACGTCGTCAGCCTAGCTCACGACCCATCCGGGGGCAGTGAGAGAACCCTCTCTCACGGCGTGAAGACAACGCGCCCGTGTTCCGTTCCTCGAACGGCTCGCGCACACGCAACCGCCGCCCCGCCAACCACTCGCCCCGTCGCATTGACTCCGCGGCGGGACAGGCGGCGCCTTTGGCAGGAGAAGCGGGCGACGCTTCGCCTTCGCCATAATGACCGCGTCAGTAAAGGTACGCCGCGTCGTTCGATTTCGTATCCTTTTCCTTTTTTCCTCTTTCTCTCTCTTGCAACAGGGATCGGGAAAGGGGGAAACCCCGAAAGGGATCCTTCCTCGTGAAGGAACCAGGCTCCGAGCCTCCCTACTGATCAAAGGTTCGAAGGTTGGCCCCTCGGAAGGGTTCGACAGCCGCCTCAGATCACGTGGGCCCTACACCCAATGGTCAGAGGTTCGAAGGCCGGCCCCTCGGAAGGGTTCAACGACCGCCTCAGGCTACACGGGCTCCGCGCCCATTACTGATCAGGGGTTCGAAGGCTGGCCCCCGAAGGGTTCACAGCCGCCTCAGACGCCGAGCGAGGGATGACCATGGGTACGTTCGATACATAACCAAGGCTCGGGCTGCGCTCCCGAGGTACCCTAGGACATTTCCGAGACCAGCGGGAACGATCTTGTAACGGAATCCCATCAGAGGGAGGCATCGAGCCCTCGGACCCCGTCGCCAGGGGACCGGGTCCGGCAGATCACCCGCAGGTACTTTTGGGCGTGCCTCTGGGCCCCTAGCCGACCCCTAACGAACGGGGCACGGACGTCCACTCGGATTACCCGCTTGCAGCTCACCGGAGACACCATGTTCGGCGCCCATCGAGGGCAACATGACGCTTCCCCCCCCTCCTCCTTGCGGAAAGGCGACGCAGGGGCGTATGTAAAAAAGCCGAGTCTGTCCCTGATCGCCCTCTCGCCCTGAGCAGAGGCTCGGGGGCTGCTCTCGCAAACCCGGCTCCGGCCGAACCGTTGACAGCGTCAACATACCAGCCCAAGAAATTGGGACCCGACCGTACACCCGGGCTACGGCCAGCTCGCATGAGGGAACAACCAGACCAGCCGAAGCATTACGCGAGGCATTAAGACCTCGAAGGAGTGAAACCACTCCTCCGAGGCCTCGGGGGCTACACCCGGCGGGTGCGCTCGCGCGCACCCACCGGAACAAAACGCAACCGAGAAAGGCTGGTCCCCTTGCAAAAAAGTGCGACGAAAGCCTCCAAGCGAGTGCTAACACTCCCTTCGAGGCTCGGGGGCTACTGTCGGGGACCATAATTAGGGGTACCCTCAAGACTCCTAATTCTCAGCTGGTAACCCCCATCAGCATAAAGCTGCAAAGGCCTGATGGGTGCGACTAAGTCAGGGATCAGTCCATTCGAGCGACTCGATCACGCCTCGCCCGAGCCTAGCCTCGGACAAGGGCAGCCGACCCTGGAGGATTTCCGTCTCGCCCGAGGCCCCCTCCAACGGCGAACATATTTCTGGCTCGCCCGAGGCCCTGCCTTCGCCAAGAAGCAACCCTGACTAAATCGCCGCACCGACCGACCAAATCGCAGGAGCCTTAAATGCAAAGGTGGACTGACACCTTTATCCTGACGCGCGCCCCCCGGCAGAGCCGAAGTGACCGCCGTCACTTCGCCGCTCCACTGACCGGCCTGACAGAAGGACAGCGCCGCCTGCGCCACTCCGACTGCAGTGCCACTTGACAGAGTGAGACTGACAGGCAGTCAGGCCCTGCCGAAGGCACCATAGGAAACTCCGCTCCGCCCGACCCAGGGCTCGGACTCGGGCTAAGTCCCGGAAGACGGCGAACTCCGCTCCGCCCGACCCAGGGCTCGGACTCGGGCTAAGTCCCGGAAGACGGTGAACTCCGCTCCGCCCGACCCAGGGCTCAGACTCGGGCTAAGTCCCGGAAGACGGCGAACTCCGCTCCGCCCGACCCAGGGCTCGGACTCGGGCTAAGTCCCGGAAGACGGTGAACTCCGCTCCGCCCGACCCAGGGCTCGGACTCGGACTCAGCCCCAGAAGACGACGAACTCCGCTTCGCCCGACCCCAGGGCTCGGACTCCGCCCTGGCCTCAGCCGACGGCCTCCGCCTCGCCCGACCCAGGGGCTCGGACTCGACCTCGGCCACGGAAGACAGACTCGACCTCGGCCACGGAAGACAGACTCGACCTCGGCTTCGGAGGAGCTTCCACATCGCCCAACCTAGGGCGCAGGCCAGCCACGTCAACAGGAGGCGCCATCATCACCCTACCCCGAGCTGACTCGGGCCGCAGGGAACAAGACCGGCGTCCCATCTGGCTAGCTCTGACAGATAGGCAATGATGGCGTCCCGCGTACTCTGTGACGACGGCGGCTCTCAGCCCCCTTACGGAAGCAAGAGGACGTCAGCAAGGACTCAACCGCTCCGACAGCTGTCCCTCCGCCAGGCTCCATCGCTCCTCCGACGGCCACGACATCACACCAGCTGGGTGCCAAAATCTCTCCGGCTGCCACAACGGCATGTACTTAGGGCGCTAGCTCTCCTCCGCTAGACACGTAGCACTCTGCTACACCCCCCCATTGTACACCTGGATCCTCTCCTTACGCCTATAAAAGGAAGGACCAGGGCCCTCTTAGAGAGGGTTGGCCGCGCGGGGACGAGGACGAGACAGGCGCTCGCTTGGGGGCCACTCGCTCCCTCTCCCGCGTGGACGCTTGTAACCCCCTACTGCAAGCGCACCCGACCTGGGTGCGGGACGAACACGAAGGCCGCGGGATTCCCACCTCTCTCACGCCGGACTCCGGCTGCCTCGCTCTCCCCCCTTCGCGCTCGCCCTCGCGCTCGACCCATCTGAGCTGGGGCACGCGGCGACATTCACTCGTCGGCCCAGGGACCCCCGGTCTCGAAACGCCGACAGCATGCACACATCACAAGTGACGGCCCAAACATAACACTAGAGTACTAGACCCATGTCGTGTCGTCACTGAAACTATCCACATGATTGGATGCCTACTTAGTGGGTGCACTGCACCCGCGAAGCATTAAAGTATCATCGGTTTGGTTCAATGTTCCACGCATACAGGCCACACACATACAAAATTGGGGTCTCATGTAGGCCGTGTGCTCGAGGGGCGTACAAGCTCGTCCTGTGTGGACGTATGCATATGCACAAAAATCGAGATAATTTTAATTTGTTTTTTATATGTTTTAATTTAAAAATTTAATCAACAAACCGATTTTATATTTATGTTTTTGAGATTTTTATAAACAAAACTAGACTACTCATGATGTGTAATATTTAAAATTTTATTTATGCATTCTTCTGTATTACAAGTTTTGATGTAGACAACCAAACATATTTGTATTTGTCCTGAATGTAACAATTCAAACAACCAAATAAAATCATATGCATGAATCTAGCTTGTCCACAAAGAGTTTGGCTCCTCACGTAAGGCTACTACGGTGCAACAACCAATCACGCAGTATATGAATCGTGCTCGTGTCGTACCGAAGGTCGTGTCGTGATTAGTGCCGGCTCATTTAGCATGGCCCACTTAACCATCTATACCTAAAATATAGTGCAGTGTGATATCTAAATTTTGCATTAAAATATAATACGCTCCTTGATCGTATCAATGCCTAGATTTGGTAAGGTTTGCTAAAAATAAAACCATTATTTAAGGAGGAAGCACTTTAATTGAATTTAATTCCTTTTAAGATATTCTAAAAGTTTTAAAGTTCACTTCATTCCATAATGAAGGGAGTATAATATTGTGATTTTGTGAAAATGTATCTTGTGCACATAAGGGATCCATGCACATATTAAATTTGGGTCTTTCGTCTAACAATCGACGTAACAAAAGTTACTCTCTTGGTGCATGTCGTTGATATTGTGTGTCGGAATCAATAATTTCGCATAAGAAAGCTCCCACAAGCCACATATATGAGTCTAGTTATGCTCCTCACCGTATTCTAGAAACCTATCCCCTTTCTCTTTAATTACAATTTTGTTAAGCTCTTCTACAATTTCTATCCCGCTTCGTTGCTTTGGGACCCATTTATGACGATGGTGCCCTTCGTAAACACTTTTCCCTACCTTTTAAAGTGGCGATCCAAGGGTAGAAAACATCTATGGCATCGAAGTAACAGATCCTCCCATCAGCACCAAGACGGAAACAATATGTATCTTTATCACAAATAGGACATGTCAATCTTCCATGCACGCTCCACCCAGCAAAAAATGTCGCAAGCTATAAAATCATTTACCAAGAACAAATATTCAACTTGAAGATTGAATTTCTATTTCTTGAAGCAATCATAGGCTCCCACTCCTTCCTGTAGCTTCTCCAGCTCTTCAATCAATGGTTCAAGCATCAAATTGAGGCGTATGCCAAGATACTCAGGCCTAGGTATAATAAGACATGGGAAAATAAACTCATATTTCATGCTAATATAAGGTGGAAGGTTATGCGAGATGGCAAAGAGAAGCTAGCATGAGTAGGACACAACGATTATATTGAAAGGTGTGAAACCATCATTTTTCAAGCTAATATGAACATTTCTTGCATCGCTGGCGAGTTCTAGATTAAAGGAGTCAAGAGACTTCCATGCATCGCCATCTGACAGGTGCACCATTAACACATTTTTTTGTACGATCTTTGTGCCACCTCATGTGATATCGATCTTCCTCGAGAGAAACAAATGTTTCACTATAGGAGTGAGAAGCATGTATCAAAGATGCTTATGTGCAACCTTTGTCACCACCTTCCCCTATCTTCGTTTACAACCTCCACATACTTTAACTTGTCATATTTTAAGCACTTTTATGTTCTCTTTCATGTTCCTTACAAAAGAACATGTAGTTGTCCTAGCACACATCAATGTTCACATACTTCATATTGAGACCTTTAAGCAATTTCTTGAATTGGTACATATCTTTGGGCATCTTATGACCCATCAGAAGAACCTCACTAATCAAATCCACTAGCTCCTTGTAATAATTGATTAAGAATACAAACTTGGACTTGATTGCCATCAGCCTGGTCACGAATTTGAGAATGGTGATCTTGATGTGCTTGTGTACAGGATCTTCTAATGCTATGAGGAGGTCGAAGAACTTATGACCCTCAAATGTAGGTGAAATCATGACAATCTGGGTCCAATTTAGGCAAAAGATCCTCAACATATGGTCCATCTTATCAACATCTTCACCGTCATCCACTTTTGGTTGTGCCGCTCTTTCACGACGTGACACCCTGTGGAGATACTAGACCTCATAGGCTGGCACAAAACCGTTGGTGTATATGTCTCGTGTGACTTGACTCTTGTTGTGGTACAACATATTTCTGCAATTGTGACAAATTAGATGCACGGTCCACAAACTTCTGGGTCTTGGCAAACCACTCACGTGCACGTGAGTGAAGCCCACCATTCCTAAAACCAGCATACATCCAATCACGACTATCACCCATACCAACTGTATACGAGTAAGAACTGTGCATGAGATTTTTCACTTTTCTACATATCACGACCATATATCTATAGGTAATTTATAGTATGTCCTAAGTTGATAGGAGAAGGTGGACAATTCGCTTGCTCCCTCCAAGTCCTATTAATTGTCATTTAGGACAACGACATTGTCTCCATAATATATCTTTGACCAACGTTTTTTTTTGTTAGAATACAAATGAACTCTTAATATGTTTATACTTTTATACACTATACCACGGAACATTATTTGCAACTTATGGTCTGTCGGTAAAATCAGTTTTACCGACGAACTATAGGTCGGTAAAGACCTTTACCGACGGACCACGAACGTCGTTGCAAGCTGTGTCGGTAAAACTTTTACCGACCGACCGTTGTTTTACCGACTTATCTTCCGTCGCTAAAAGAGAAGTTTTACCGACGCTTCATCATTTGGTAATAATAGTATTACCGACTCTCTAAGAGTTGCAGCTGCCACGATTTACGGACGCTTCATCAGTTGGTAATAATAGTATTACCGACTCTCTAAGAGTCACTAATTGTGTAGATTACCGACCAACAATTCGTTGCCGCAGATATTACCAACCAACAATCCATTGCATTCATACAAATAGATTATTATAAGGACACTTAATGCTCATACACTTCACTAATCTTTCATGAGGTAACATATTGCACATGTTGCACACAAATTAATGGTCTTTCAATATCCATCGATCATATATTAACATCATTAGTAACATAATGTTTGCAATACATCGAACTAGTCCATAGGTTGCAATATCACATTACATAACTCAAAAGCTAGTCCACGGTATTACAATAACTCAATTCCTTCACGTTGTTGTACGCAACATACGCAACAAAAGCTCCAAAAGAAATGCAAGACCGAAGAACCATGTCCACGGTTGGTTGTAACATGATCTGATACTAACATTGTCCATTTCCTGAAAAAATATAACCATGTGTAAGAAACTTATGAATCAATTGCCGGGAACAAGAGGTACTGGTACATTGCAGTAACCAAAAAACTGAACTCCAAATGAAATAAAAAATGCAGCAACCATAGCCCATGATAAAATTTGAAAGTTCATAACTATAAAATGAAATTATAGCTTGCTGCACAGCACACACACCATAACTATAAACTGAAATTATAGCTTGCAGCATAGTAGCAGTACACAGCCATAGAGGATAGAGCATGATATAATACCAAAAGTGTAGCTCATAATTCAAAAAAAAACATCCAGCAGGCAGCATCAATCATCCATAAACATTATAGCTTGTTGCACAGCACACACACACAGAACCATAAGTCCATAACTCCATAAGACCATAGCCATAAGAGTATAAAGACCATAAGCTTGCTATCTTGCTGCACACACACACTCAGCACTTCAGTTCAGTCTGCACTCAGCAATCAGACCTTCAGAAGTTCAGATCACCTGTCCTGTCCACACTCACACGCCATTCTGCATAACACACACACACTCACAGTCTCACACTGCATAACACACACACACACACACTCACACGCCAGATCACCTGTCTTATCCACCAGACAGCACACCAGATCACCAATTCACCAGCATTGCTTAACACACAGTCACACTCACACAGTCACACACCAAATCCATTACTGTACTACTATTTTGAAAACGCCAAACCATATCTGCCTATATCCGTTTGGCGTTCAAATAAGCTTAGCAAATAAGTCAGCAAAGAAAAAACCATGGAGATATGGTTAGTAGTAGTAGAGTCAAAGATCCGGTTCTACACTATATCAGGAAAGAAAATGCCAAACAGATATGGTTAAAAACAGCAAATAAGTCACCAAGCTAGGGCCATTAAGAGTAGTAGTAGAGTCAAATACCTGAAATGTTAGGTGATGTGTTAGGTGTTGCTGATGCCTTGTTGATGACCTTCAGCTGTCAAAGTTAGGATCTGTCAGTAGGTACTCATTAATCAAAAAAGAAAGATATCAAAGTTTCGTTTATTACTTTCTTGTATGGCCATGCAAGCGACATCATGTGAGCAGTAGCCATAGTTTGCATATCATCGTAGGGACGAGCCAACACTGCATCTCTTTTCAGGACACAAGTCACAACAACTTCACAAAATTGCCTTCCAATGGGCAGATCTGCAACTATGGTACTCGGATTAGTTGAAACTATTATTCCTTTGGCCACAGGTTGATCCGATCTCAACAAAGCATATAATATGGCTTCTCTTCCAACCTGATACAAGCGATAAACACAAAATTAGAAGCATGATAAGGATAATACTGGTTAGAAGGATGAAAGTATTACCAAAGAATTATGTTTAGAATGAGAAGCATCATTAGTGCCTGGTGCAGTGCTTGGTGCAATTGTGTCCTCATCATTACAATCGTCATCTCCATATGCATTATCTTCATCACCATGTTCTAACCTTGAATTCTGTTACAAACATTTGGTGAATTATGAGTAAATCGGAAGATAAACATTACTTTGTGTAACAACAAAGAAAATTTATACCACATTTTGACGTGATGTGGAACCATGCTGTGACATGGGCCCTTCACTTGCCCTGTCTAGTTGTGCCCTTTCCTCAATTTCTGCCTGCAATTGAAGTATGCGTTTTTCTAGAGCAGCCTTGTCCTTTTCAGCTTTGGTACGAGCCAGAATCTCCATTTGTAGTCTTGTTGGTGCATAACCCTTCAACCCAGGGGTGCCAATATCTTGAGGAGTTGGGCCTAAACCCACAGCACGGATATATCCTTTTGGCTCTTTCTCTCCACAAACAAGAGCAAATACATCACCTTCCTGAATTGTTTTCTCCTTTAACTCTGGATATACTTGGACAACATCTTTAAGTTTATTCTATGAAATAAACACATGTTATTTATTCTGTCTAAATAGTATTACTAACACTTAGGAAAAAGACTTACGATAATTGGCTCTGCCTGAATTGAAGGAACACCATTTTTTCTTGTATGGGTTTTGATAAAGGTTTCATCTCTTCGTGGGGGGCGTCCTAGTTTCATAGCCTAGAAATGGTTAAGACAAAAGTCTGAGTAGTACTAGATAGATTGCTCATATCAAAAAATCGGAGTTCGATAATTAGTACTACTGGACATATTGCAAAAAAATCGGAGTTCGATAATTACCAAAAATATGAGTACAATAATTAGTAAGACAGATTAAACATACCAATTTATGCTCTGAACATGCAAAGCTCACACTACCAGATGTATGGAGCAATTGTACCTTTTGCCGGCTTACTTTTCCAGCTTTCGAACGAGCCTAGGACATAGCAGAAGTGTTTAAGAACTGAAAATATACATGTTGACAGCTACACTTTGCACATATAAAGATGTTTGTTACCTGAAATTCAGAAGTCAACCAATATTCATAGAGAAATTTCCAATCAGCGTCACTAATACTTGACCCCTTTTAATACTTGACAAAATAATTTCTTCTCAGCATGACTCATTGAGTAGGGTGCAGGAGGTAAATAAAATTGGTTATGTTCTAGTTCAACTGGATGAAGATCACTTCTAATTCCTAATTCTTGAAGATCCAAGCGAGCATTCAAATCATCCTTAGATTTTCCAGCAATGTCCAATAAAGTGTTAATTATGTTGTCACATACATTCTTCTCTATGTGCATGGCATCAAAATTATATCGGACCATCAAATCCTTCCAATATGGAAGGATGAACCAAATAGTTCTCCTTTTCAAAAAGACTAATGGTTCACCGTCCTTACGTTTCTGATATTTTGTGGGCTTACGAGATGGGTCCTTGCCATAAACTGTTTTTAGATCTTTGGTGCATTCCAAAATTTCCTCTCCTAAAAGAGGAACAGGTGTCGGACTTAGCTCTTCGCCACCAAATGAATCAACATCAAACCTAAATGGGTGTTCTGGATGCAAGAACCTGCGGTGTCCCATGTAACAAGACTTGCAACCATTTCCAAGTCTAAGGGAATAGAGCAAGGAGT
This sequence comes from Zea mays, assembly GCF_902167145.1. NCBI lineage: Eukaryota > Viridiplantae > Streptophyta > Magnoliopsida > Poales > Poaceae > Zea > Zea mays. Next base: position 118,762,982 of record NC_050101.1, on the reverse strand, counting down.
GGCAGTCGGGACACGCTGCTTCACCAGATGTGACAAATCCGGATACACTACCTAGACCAGGGAAATCAGTGATGGTCCAAAGTATTGCAGCACGCAATTGAAAGTATTCACCCTTCGAAGCATCATAAGTTCTCACACCATTAACAAACAAATCAAGCAGGTCATAAACAAGTGGCTGAAAATATACATCCATATCACTTCCAGCAGAAGATCGGCCAGGAATCAGCACAGACAAGATAAAATTTGTATCCTTCATGCACATTGAAGGTGGAAAGTTGAATGGAATCAGAATGCCTGGCCAAATACTATAACTAAGTTTCATAGTCCTATAGGGATTGAAACCATCGGTAGCAAATGCTAGACGGATATTTCGGCTATCAGCAGCAAATTCGGGATGTTTTTTATCAAAATCCTTCCATAGGGGGGAATCTGCAGGATGCCTAAGCAAACCATCATTTATTCGGTGTTCATCATGCCACCTTGTGAGACTTGCAGTTTTGGAGGACACAAATAATCTTTGAAGTCTTTTCTTGATAGGAAAGTAACGAAGAACTTTCTTAGGAATTTTGTACTCACGCTTTCCGTCCAAACTCATCTTTTCTGATTTCCAGCGTGAAACATTACATTTCGGACATGAATTAGAGTTTTCATGCTCCTTCCAGTAAAGAATGCAATCGTTCTCGCATGCATGGATAGAAGTGTACCCAACTCCCACTGATTTCACTAATTTCTTAGCTTCATGAAAGTTTCTAGGAAGTGCTGAACCCTTAGGCAACGCATCAACAAGTAGATCAACCAACAAATTAAAACTTCTATCCGTCCATCCTCCAAGAAGTTTTATGTGAAGTAAACGAACTAGAAAGCGTAGCTTTGAGTACTTATTGCAACCTGGGTACAATTCTTGACTGTTGTCTGCTGCTAGCCTACGAATGGTAGCTACATCTTTATCAAATGGATCAAAAGACCCATCATCTTCCATATCTCCTCTATCATCTAAACCACATGCTAAATCCTTAATCAACTCAGATATGTCATCTTCTTCGTCATGCACCTCAATGAACTCAGGGACATCACCATTTTCATTGTTCAATACAGAGGAACTAGCTTCTCCATGTAAGGTCCATGTTCTATACCCTTTTAAAAATCCATCACAAATCAAGTGTTCTCGAACTTCAATAGCCTCCCGCCAAAATGAGTTGACACACTTCCTACAAGGGCATAAAATCTTGCTTCCTACCGCTGAATTTTTTAATGCAAAAGCTAGAAAACTATTCACCCCTTGTGTATAGGCCTTTGTCTCCCTACATGCAATTTCTATGTTAAATATCAAGATAACCACGTAGCACATTTTTTTAGTTATTGTGAAAAAAAGTTGTATTGTACCTAGCCACATTGTCGATCCACGATTTATCCATGTGTGTTATTACGGATATGATAGAGCTTCTAAGAACATATAACAAGCATAAAAACTTTGCTGCATACACTCAAAGATAATGAACAAACACACAATTGAACCGGAAACAAGGTAAATTAGTTGAACTTACCTTACACTAGAGCTCGACAATCTCCTAGTTGTTTTTGGATTTTCTGAACTACAACACCTTCCTTTCCTTGCTGCCCCTGCCGTACCAAAGATTTGTAGGATCTTGTGTTTATTATCAGCTATTCTTATGCTAACATATCAGCTACATAACAAGAAGAAGGAAAAAACAAGTTTGCAGTGAACTCACACGAATCTGTTTTGCTAGGCTTAATATTGCAAGAACCTTGAACCAACTTTTAATCCTGCATGCAAGAAAGAACAAAAATGTTGAATACATGCTAGAGAAAAAAATGTTGCAAGCTAGAGAAAAAAAATGCAGCCAGCATGAACTGAAGGTTATAAGCTAGAGAAAAAATGTAGTCACCAACACATACATTGATCCTGGTACCATCATGAACTGAAGGTTACAAGCTAGACTAGAGGGAAAAATACAGCCAGTAGTGCATCAGTAATCTTGCTCATGCTATCATCATTAAGCTTAAGGAAGAACATATGCAACTATCCTCATGATCCTTCAATCACTGCCTTACATTTCGTGTTGCATCAGTGGCAATCAAAACCAGTAGTGCGTGCTCAGTACTTTAACACTACCAACCAGTAGTGGCAAACATGAAACTAATAAGCATGACCTACTGGAACTTATACTCACTGCAAGAAATTACATTAGTGTTCAACGTCTGGTAGTCTGGTTCATTGCCTGTCCATGCTGGTTCAGTTCTAAGACCATGAAGGCTGAAGGCCAGGACAATGTCCATCTCTCTAGGCGATATATGAAATCCTCAGGTCAGGTGGAAGTGCAACGCACAGCCTTCTTGGCTTTGGCTCAGACTAAGCTTAGAACACGTACTGCCATAAAGATGAAGCTTGTTTCTTAAGGTAGCAGTTTTGCATTTTAAAACAGATTATGCCCATAAGGCATCAAGCAAAATGTTGAATTACAAAAAGAAGAAAACTATTTAAGAAGCCTAACATTTAAGTTGTGCAGACTCTTCCTATGTTAGTAGATCAGCAAGATAAAAAGATCAGAGTAATTGCTACATAACTACAGGAAGGGAATAAAGTTTGTTGTGGACTCACACAAATCTCTGTTTTGTTAGGCTTAATCCTGCAAGGACCTAGAACAACCTTTAAATCCTGCAGATAAGAAAGAACAAAAATGTTAAATCAATGCTCCAAGATAAACACAAATTTGAGAGAGGAAATCGCTAGGGAATAGCCATAGACGAGTTCAGTGATGCTCCAGCATGAATTCCCCCAAGGAAAATTTCTTCAATCACACTCAAATCCTACGAACAGAAATTCCCCCAAAGTTTACCAAAAAACAGGAAGGGAAATCACGATTCCACAGGCAAATGACACCAAAGGGGGCAGCGTGATGGAGGGGCGCGACACGATGGAGGTGGCGGCGGGATTATTGAGGCAGGCAGATCTATGGAGGGGGTGGCAGGATGGACGATGGCGGCGGGATTTTGTGGCGCGCAGGCGGCGCTATGGAGGGGACGCGCGGGCGGCGCTGTGGAGGGGGCGTGCGGGCGGCGCTATGGAGGGGACGCGCGGGCGGCGCTCGGCGCTGTGGAGGGGGCGTGCGGGCGGCGCTATGGAGGGGACGCGCGGGCGGCGCTGTGGAGGGGGCGTGCGGGCGGCGCGGTGGGAGTTAGGAGAAGGGGGCGGGCGGCTGGATTTTGGAGGGGGCCGTCGCGGCGATTTGGTTGGGAGGAACGCGCGTAATAATTTGGCGGCACGCGGTTGGGTTGCGCCAATATATTTACCGACCGAACGAGCGATGTCTTTACCATTTTTACCGACGGATCTCCCAACGCTAAATATAAGAGATTTACCGACCGTCCCGCCGTTGCAAAAACTGGTATTACCAACCAACCATGTGTCGGCTGTTTTTACCGACCAACCTTTGGTAGCTAACAAAGGTCGGTAAAAATCCTCCGTGGTATAGTGATAAAAGTACTTTTTAAGATAAATCGGTGCATATAAATATTAGGTTTCAAAACTAAATAACAAAATAGTTATTTGTAGTCAAAGTTTTATAAGTTTGACTTGAACCTTGTCTAAAACGACAATTAATAGGATACTGGATGGATTTGATACCGTATTAAGTTACATGCATCAACCATTACAATCCAAAAGATTAAATTCATAGGAGAAGATACACAATTCACTTATATTATATTCTAATACACATATCATAAGAGGTGTATATTAGAAATTAAATCAACAGGTTAAAAACCATTTTATTCTTTAAAATAGCTATAGCTATAGATATAGATATACATATATCTATAGATATAAATAGATGTAGATACATATATGTACAGAATTACAGATACAGGATATAGATACAGATAGAGATACATACGTGCACCGGCGCACATAGAGACCACCACGACATCACATGCCAGTATCCTTCTTCGATCGTATCCTGTTGCTCGACATGGGCACCGGAGGTGTAGGGCTGGTAGCCGCCGCCCTCACCGTGGTGGTGGTTACGATGCTGTGGACGGTGCTGGTGCGCCTGGTGTGGCGACCGTACGCCGTCGCGAGGGCGTTCGCGCGGCAGGGCATCCACGGGCCGCCGTACCGGGTCTTCGTGGGCAGTAGCAAGGAGGTTCAGGCGATGCGGGCGGCGACGAGCGGCGACACAATGGACCGGACCTCCCACGACTTCATCCCGCGCGTGATGCCGCAGTACCACGCGTGGATGACACTCTACGGTATGCGAAGCAAATGAGTTCCGAATTCTGACAAGATCTACGGTTGGCTCTTTAATTTGCTGTGTGTGTTCAGGCAAGGTGTTCCTGATGTGGTCCGGCTCGACTCCGACGCTGGCCGTGGGCAGCTACGACATGGTAAAGCGGGTCCTCTTCGACAAGTCCGGGCTGTACAGCAAGACGGACCCGGGACCCACTATCCTGTCCTTGATGGGGATGGGTCTCACCTTCACCAACGGCGAGGACTGGTCGCGTCACCGCCGCGTCGTGCACCCGGCGTTCACCATGGACAAGCTCAAGTCGATGACGGGGGCGATGGTGGCGTGCGCCGCGGAGCTGATCCGGGCGTGGGAAGCGCGCGCCGCGGCTAGAGGGGAGAAGGTGACGACGGTGGAGGTGGGGCAGCAGTTCAAGGAGCTCACCGCCGACGTGATCTCGCAGACGGCGTTCGGCAGCAGCTACAGACAGGGGAAGGAGGTGTTCGTGGCGCAGTGGGAGCTCCAGTACATCGCCTTCAGCGTCTTCAACAACGTGCGCGTGCCGGGCATGCAGTACGTGCCCACCAAGGCCAACATGCGCCGGTGGCAGCTAGAGCGCACGGTGCGGGGCACGCTCATGGCCATCATCGACGAGCGCCTTGCCGCTGCAAAGGAGGGGTGGGGTTACGGCAGCGACCTGCTCGGCCTCATGCTGGAGGCCAACAACGCCGGCGATGACGGCAAGGGGCAGCAGACCATGAGCATGGACGAGATCATCGACGAGTGCAAGACCTTCTTCTTCGCCGGCCATGACACGACCTCACATCTCCTCACCTGGGCCATGTTCCTCCTCGGCACGCACCTCGAGTGGCAGCAGCGGCTCAGGGAGGAGGTCATCCAGGAGTGCGGCAGCGCCGAGGTGCCGCTCGACGGCGACGCCCTCAACAAGCTCAAGCTCGTGAGCCTCCTCAGTCCTCCACCTTAAGCTTAGGCTAGCTAGCAGGTGTATGTCCTGTCCGCACGGTGACCGTTACCGAGCGTGCGTCACGGCCATGTTCTTGTGCGGTTTCGCAGGTAACGATGGTGCTGTACGAGACGCTCCGGCTGTACGGCGCGGCAACGATGGTCGGGAGGCAGGCGACGGCGGACACGGACCTCTGCGGCGTGAAGGTGCCCAAGGGCACCATCATCTTCATCCCGGTCGCGATGCTCCACCGCGACGAGGAGGTGTGGGGTGAGGACGTCGGCGTGTTCAACCCGCTCCGGTTCCGGGACGGCATAGGCAGGGCGGCGGCGCACCCGAACGCGCTGCTGTGCTTCTCCTTGGGCCCGCGGTCGTGCATCGGGCAGAACTTCGCGATGCTCGAGGCGAAGGCCACGATGGCGCTGATCCTGCGGCGGTTCGAGTTCGAGGTGGCGCCGGAGTACGTTCACGCGCCGGTTGACATCCTGACGCTGCAGCCGTCCAAAGGGCTCCCGGTCGTGCTCAAGCTCTTGGATGCCAGTACAAAAGATTGGAAGCCATCACAAGCTCCGTCCAAATGTCCTACAATGCTCATGTGACCTGCCAAGTCATTGATTAGGCTTCTATCCTGCGGTGTGTGTTGTCTCAGACTTGTTATCGTATTCCATTTTTCTGACCAAGTTATCGTATTTCATAGTGGAACTAAAGATTGTGATTTTGGGGATGGAGGCTTCATATATGTGGTGTGGCACTTCGACACAAAGAAAAAAAACGGGTTGTTGCGTGGTTGCCCCTGTTGCATGATTATGTTTTTGTCTCTCTTTTTTAAAAATGAACAATCAGTTTGTCTCTATTCCATTATTAGCACTTTACGGTATTAACTCAGTCCGCAATAAGACATCTATACCATTGCACCATGGAAAAAGTCTTTGTGTTGACGCTTTTTCGGAGCGCCAATCACTCTAGAAGAACCGGCGGCGGTGCCCTCTGCACAGGGGCGGACGGTCCGCGCGCAGGGGCCGGACGGTCCGCGGCCTGGTGCGAGGCGGCGGCGCTCTCTGGTCAGACGCGGACGGTCCGTGGCACAGGGCCGGACGGTCCGCGACCTGGTGCAGGAGCTCGGGTTCCCTGCCTGACAGCCGGACGGTCCGCGCCCTAGGGCCGGACGGTCCGCGCGTGCGCAGGGGCGGCGGTAGATCGCCGACGGCGCCTGGATCTCGCTCCCGGGAGGGACCCCGTCGGGGAGGAGAGATCCTAGGAGTTGTCTAGGCTCGGGCAGGCCGACCTAGACCCCTCTAATCGACGTAGAGTCGAGGAGAGGCGGAGAATTTGGGGATTGGAATACTAAACTAGGGCTAAACTAGAACTAGACTAGAACTACTCCTAATGCATAAGGTAAAAACGAGTAATAGACTTGATTTGTTCGATTGTTGGGGGTTCAATCGGCCGTAGCCCTTCATCTATATAAAGGGGGAGGTCTGGATCCGCTTCCAACTGATTTCCGAGTTAATCCCGCGATTTTAGGTAACAAATCCCGCGAGAAACTAGGAACCCTAACTGACTCTGCGCACGCGCGGACCGTCCGCGCCACCACCGCGGACGGTCCGGACCGCGGACCGTCCGGCCTCCGGGCCGGACCGTCCGCACGGTCATTTTGGGTTCGAACACTTTGTATGCCACAAAATTTTATACTCATTTCTTGTGTGCCACTGAGTGACATATAGGTAATTTTTTTATGTATGACATGTGGGACCAGTGGCACACAAGAAATAAGTATATTTTCCGATGGCATACAGGGAATTGCCCTTTGCACCATTACCTCTCCTTTTATTAACGGTTCCTATTTTAATATGAAAGATTGGAACATAATTATAACATAAATTCAACCATAAAATTTGAAAATCAGTATTTTAACTTTGAATTTAAATTATTTCAAAACTGATGAAAACAAATTCAATTTAACATTAAATTTTGGAAAATGACAAGATTTTAATTATACCTTTTAAAATATTTAGATTTTAATATATTTTCAAAAATATAAATAAAATATTGTTATCTTTGTCAAAATTTAATGTCAAAAATATAGCCAGCTTTATGTTATTATTATACTCCAAACTTTCTTATCAAAGTAGAGTCAAATTTGCAAACAGATAATAACAAGAGTAATGGTGCAAGGTTATGAATATCTTTTGCGAGCTAAGTTAATATCGTTGTAAGGGAATAGGTAGACACACTTACCGTACCATCCAAAAAACTTGCAAGTAAGATAACATAGATCATTACCACTAGACGTGCAGCGCAATGGAAGAAGAGTTGTAGTAGCATCCAACATAGAAACGTGTCAATAAAGAGGAAGTAGCCAATCACGATCGCCTCCTCCTCCACAACTGATCAGCACAGCAATCGTAATCACGCCTCCACGTAGTTCACACGTACGGGGAGGAATGTCATACGCCGGTGTGCGAGCACTGTGCACGGAACGAGGGTCTTACGATCAGGTTCAAGAGAAGTGATGGCTAGGGTTTGCACCTGTGGTGGGATGACATAACCATATCCCCTTCCCATATATTTATAAAGCCCGTTAAACCACTAATCCCAATACAAGTTGGACTCTAATATGAGTTGTTTATGATTAGATCTTGGGCATATCTCCAATAATGACACACATGTGGACCAATCAAAACATGCCATATTGCTAAAGTTGATTGGTACCTACCACATCGACCAATGAGGGTCGGTCTATGTATGCGCACAATCGGCGTCGTCATGACCGTCTAATGGATTGGCTAGCATCATCGATGGGTACCGACTGTAACACGGTCCAATACGGTCGATTTCAACTCGACCGACCGGTTGACAACCCCATCGAGCATCAACCGATGGCGGAACCAATCAGCATTAGGATCGACGTGATCGATACACTGACCGCTTGGTGACAACTAGGTGTTATCGACCTAGGTTGAAACAAATCTAAAAGTTACCAACACTTATATCAGTTTAATTTTTGAATAACACATATAAAATTGCAAAATATATAATGGCACGTACGGAGATAAGACTCAAATAAAGCTCTCATCCGCATCTCAAGAAACAATAACATTCTAGCTTAGCACCTAGGTTACGGTCAGTATATATAACCATGCAAAACATTGTTTTGTATTGCATACTATACTATTTATATAATAGAGTTTGAAATAGTATATGAAATGGATAAGGCTACTGAAGATAGCCTTAAATCCACTTAGTTTTTTAATAACACATAATATTGCAAAAATGTACTACATCCGTTCTTAAATATATGACGCCGTTGGTTTTTTAAAAAAAATTGATCACTCGTCTTATTCATCAAATTGTGAAATATTATTTATTTTATTATAATTTGTTTTATCACTTAAGGTAGTTCGAGGGTAACTTGAAATTTTAGATTTTTAAATAAATATTTTGAATAAGACGAGTGATTAAAGTTTTTTAAAAAAACAATGGTGGTATATATTTAAAAACGAAGGGAGTATAATGTACGCGTACAGGGAAAAGACTCGAATAAATCCTTCCTGCGTCTTACAAGGATGCAATTCTAGCTTTAAGTAAAAGATTGTAAACCATTTAAGATTTAAATAATTTATCTTTAAAATACACAATTTTATATCACTAAATAAGTGTAAAATCGTTTCACCTACTTATATCATAAAAATTAGTATTTTTATAAATTAGATAGATTAAACTTATTTGATTTGGTAGTCTAAAGTGTCTTTTGTTTTAAACAGTGGTACTAACCTTAGCACCCGAACTTTGCATCTCGCGAACCAGCGGAAAAATTGTCAATTACAAGTTTAGTATTACTACTCTATTAGTATTGTGTATCAAAATAAGCATGTAGCCGTCCTAGCTCAGTCGGTAGAGCGCACGGCTTTTAACCGTGTGGTCGTGGGTTCAAATCCCACGGACGGCGTTTTTTTTTAGTTTTTTTCTTTCACAAAAAAACATATAAAAAGTAAATACCTGACACCTTCAAACAAAACATATACAGTACACACCCCACGCAGCTTGCACTTTGTTTTTTGTTTCCTGCATTAACTGCAACACTTGCACGGGTTTCCGCGCCTGTGAATCGACGCCGCCGCATCGTTGTTGACTGCTTTCCCGAGAAGCGAGAAGAACCATATATCCGAGATGTCTAAAACTATCAGCGTTCATATACTAAGATAATATTCTATTCTCGTCAGCAAATTTTTTTACTCTATATCATAATCTATCGTAATTATATTTACTCTATATATCAACCATGTATCAACTAATACATATTATATTATTTTTTCTCCTATCGCTGCACCACCTTATAATGTCCAAGCGCTCGAGGTGTGGTATAGAGTAGCTGTCGCATGAGTCATGACCCTGTATATAGCGCTCTATCAGATCTACTGTAAGCTAGTGTGTGGTATAGAGTGCGCCGCTGCAGCTGTTTTTCTACTCTATACTGTTGGGTCTATGCTTGGTCGCCGAAGGTCTTATAGGAAGAAGCGGTCTTCGGCTGAAGCTGTTTGTATAAGATGGCCGAAGGTTCCTCTTCGTGAAGCTTCGGTATTACAAACCGACTTAAAGATAGAATGACCTTCTAGTCCATAAAGGTCTGAGTCAATGTTGTAAGCTTTTAAAAGGGGCATACTTGTAATTCCTCACAGGCTGCGTCCTGTGCCTATAAATAGTGAACAGTATTTCTTTACTGTTCACGCTTTTTGGAAATTGCAATCGCATCTTCCGGAAACCAACCTTTGTCAAGGCAGAGGTATTATTGTGTTCAATGATTCAATATATTAAGTAAATATAATATAATTCGTCTATGATCTATTTACCCTTTTATACCCTTTGTCTTATGTTATCTTATACAATCTATTGAAATTTTATTACGAAGATTTGAGCTTCGTAATTATATTCTCATCAACCTTCGTCCAAGGCTCATTATCCTTAAGGGAATAATGTTTCATGGACGGAGGACGTTAACATTTAACATTTTATGTTGCCTTGTTCTTAATTCATAGCATTTGAGAACAAGTCTCCAACATTGGCGCCCACCTCCGGTGAACTCACTTCCACTTTTTGAGCTGATGGCTTCGTTCAATGATCAAGCTGGAGCTGCTTCGGACCCGAAGCTGGTGCTCCCGATTACAGGTGGTTCGTCCTCAGAGCCAGCCAACAAGAAACAGAAGAAAGAAGCACAGAGAAGGGTACAACATGTTGGGGTGCAAGGACCCTTCATCAAGTCAAGATGGTCTCACATTCCTATTACCTTCTCCCAAGAGGACCTTCAGCTCAAGGATTACCCACACAACGATGCCATGGTTATCTCTTGTGTTATCAAAGGATTTCTGGTCCACAATGTCTTGGTCGACACAGGTAGTGCAGCTGATATCATATTTGCTAAGGCCTTCAGACAAATGCAAGAGCCAGAAGATAAGATTCATGATGCTACACATCCTCTCTGTGGCTTCGGAGGAAGACAAATTGTAGCGCTAGGCAAGATCACCATGTCAGTGACCTTCGGGTTCATCAACAACACCAGAACTGAGCAAGTTGTGTTTGACATTGTTGACATGGAATACCCTTACAATGCAATTATTGGTCGTGGCACCCTCAATGCTTTCGAAGCAATTCTTCATCCTGCTTATCTCTGCATGAAGATACCTTCGGATCAAGGACCCATCGCTATTCATGGAAGTCAGGAAGCTGCCAGAAGGGCCGAAGGAAACTGGACTGACTCAAAAGCAATCCATAACATAGATGGAGCTGAAGCTTGTGAACAATACAAATTCAGAAGGGAGAAAGCAGCTTCAGCAGATCAGCCGAAGCCCATGCTCTTATGTGAGGACATAGCAGAGCAGAAGGTGCTGTTGGGCTCTCAATTATCCGAAGAACAAGAGAAAACCTTGATAAGGTTTTTGTTCAACAACAAAGATGTTTTTGCATGGTCAGCCAATGATCTCTGCGGAGTTAATAGGGATGTTATTGAGCACTCGCTCAATGTTGATCCATCCTTCAGACCCAGAAAGCAGAGGCTTCGGAAAATGTCAGATGATAAGGCCGAAGGTGCTCGTAACGAAGTCAAAAGACTCCTCAGTGCAGGAGTTATCAGAGAAGTAAAGTACCCAGAATGGCTAGCTAACACTGTCATGGTAAAAAAGGCCAATGGCAAGTGGCGAATGTGTATCGATTTTACAGATCTTAACAAGGCTTGTCCGAAGGATGAATTCTCATTGCCAAGGATAGACTCTTTAGTTGATGCAGCAGCTTCTTCAGAGCTCATGAGTCTGTTAGACTGTTATTCAGGCTACCACCAAATCTGGATGAAGAAGGAAGATGAGCCGAAGACTAGCTTTATAACCCCAAGTGGCACATATTGCTATCTTCGGATGCCTGAGGGGCTCAAAAACGCTGGAGGAAGTTTCAGCAGAATGACTGCGAAGGTTCTCCAGTCTCAGATAGGCAGGAATGTGTTAACTTATGTTGATGATATCATTGTAAAAAGCACGAAGCAGGAGAATCATATTGCTGATTTGCAGGAGACCTTCGCCAGTTTCAGGCAAGCTGGCTTAAAGTTGAATCCAGAAAAATGCGTCTTCGGAGTAAAGAAGGGGAAATTTCTTGGATGCTTGGTTTCAACAAAGGGAATTGAAGCTAATCCAAGTAAAATTGAAGCTATACTTCGGATGGAGCCACCAACTACAAAAAAGGGGGCTCAAAGATTGACAGGAATGTTGGCATCTCTCAATAGATTCATATTCAGATCAGCAGAGAGAAACTTACCATTCTTCGAAGTGCTGAAGTCAGACGAAGTCTTTCAGTGGGGACCAATCCAGCAGAAGGCCTTTGAAGAGCTGAAACAATATTTGATAGATCTAACAGCATTAACTCCACCTACGCCAGGGGCTCCTTTGTTATTATATGTGGCAGCTTCGCACTCAGCGGTAAGTGCAGCACTTGTCCAGGAGAAGCTTGATGGCCAAGTCAAGAAGCAAGTCCCAGTGTATTTTGTATCTGAAGTTCTTAGTATATCAAAGAAAAACTACACAGAATTAGAGAAAGTGTTATATGCTGTTTTGATGGCATCCAGGAAGCTTCGACACTATTTTCAAGCTTACAACATAATTGTTCCTTCTTCACAACCTCTGAAGGATATTATGAGGAACCGAGAAGCTACTGGAAGGATTGGAAAATGGGCTGCAGAGCTCAACGAATTTTGTATTGAATATGTTCATAGATCTTCGATTCAGTCCCAGGCGTTAGCAGACTTCATTGCTGACTGGACGCCAGGGGCTCAGGAGGAAGAAACAAATAAAGACGCCGAAGCATGGACAGTGTTTTGCGATGGGTCTTGGGGAACCTTCGGAGCGGGAGCGGCTGCTGTGTTGGTTTCACCTTCCAAAGTTAAAACTTGCTATGCTGCAAAACTTGATTTTAGTTGCACAAATAACATTGCCGAGTACGAAGCCTTGCTTCTGGGTCTTCGGAAGCTAAAAGCAATGGGGATCAGAAGGGCCATACTTAAAACTGATTCCCAGGTTGTTTTGGGTCATATTGACAAGAGTTGCAAGGCTAAAGATCCGAAGCTTGAAAAATATCTGGATATGGTTCGAAGAGTTGAAGCTTCCTTCGAAGGATTTTCTGTCAAAAATATCCCTCGAGGACAAAATGAGCATGCTGATTTGCTAGCTAAGTCAGCAGCACAGGGGCTGCCCCTACCTTCGGATGTGTTCTTCGAAACAATAAAAGCACCTTCGGTGGAACTTCTTGAAAGAGCAGTCCTCAATATATCTCCTGTTTATAGCGAAGATTGGAGAACTGAAATCATCTCTTACCTACAGGGTAAATTTCTTTCAGATGACGAAATTTATAACAGGAGGATAGAGGCAAGAGCTCGTCCATATGTCATAATAGAAGGGGAGTTGTACAAGCATGGAGTTTGTGCTCCGCTACTCAAGTGTTTATCTAGGACCGAAGGCATAGAGTTGATGAAAGAAATACATGCAGGCCTGTGTGGATCTCACATTGGATCTAGGCCGTTACTTGGAAAAGTTTTCCGTCAGGGGTTTTATTGGCCGAAGGCAGCTTCGGATGCGGCGGAATTAGTTCAAAAGTGCGAAGGTTGTCAGAAATGTGCAAGAGATCAAAAACAACCTTCGTCCTTAACACAGCATACAACCCATCTGGCCATTGCAAAGGTGGGGCCTTGACTTGTTAGGTCCGTTACCACCGGCCCAAGGGAACCTAAGATATGTTGTAGTGGCGGTAGAATATTTTTCTAAATGGATTGAGGCAAAGCCTTTAGCCACAATAACTTCGGCCACTGTCCAAAAGTTTTTCTGGCAGAATATTGTTTGTCGTTTCGGGGTACCAAAGGCTATCACTGTGGATAATGGAACACAGTTTGACTCCGAAGCTTTCAGGGATTTCTGTGATCAAATTGGTACGAAGATCCATTTTGCATCAGTCAGGCATCCGGAGTCAAACGGACTCGTTGAAAGAGCCAATGGCATTATAATGACAGGAATAATGAAGTTAATCTTCAATCAACCCAGGGGAAAGTGGCCAGATCAGTTAACCAAAGTGGTGTGGAGCCACAATACAACAACATCAAGGTCTACAGGCTTTACTCCATTCAAGTTATTATTCGGTGACGAAGCAATAACTCCGGAGGAAGCTAAAACCGGATCAATAAGAGTAGTAGCTTCGGCAGAATCAGGTTCCGAAGCTGCTTATTCTGTGGAAAAAGATGCTTTAGAAGGGATCAGGCTGCAAGCCGTGGAGAACATCAATAAATATCAAGCCGAAACAATCAAATGGCGAGATAGAAAGGTTCGGCTAAAGAATATTGAGCCAGGACATTTGGTGCTTCGGAGAGTGGCCAACCCAGAAACAGTGGGCAAGTTGCAGTTGAAATGGGATGGACCTTTCTTAGTAGCATCTTCGTCAAGACCCGGTTCATACAGATTGAAGGATATGGACGGCAACGACATTCCTAGATCTTGGAATGCGGATGAGCTTCGGCGATATTATGTATAACTCGATGTAATTTTTCATGTTTTTTATTTTTCTTTCATGGCACCCTTTTCCTTTCTGAAGGGGGAGAAAGGTTTTTAATGGGGCCATCACATGTAATTTCCTTTTTTAGTTCTATAAGAGCAAAATCCCCCAAGGAATGTAAATGTAAAAGCTGAGAGCGCACCATCGAGTGCCGAAAAGTAAAGGCGAAGAAGCTCCAAAGTCGTTCCTAAGGGAATGCAGAGCTTACAGCGAAAAGTCAACGCTGATTCCGCCAAAAGTAAAGGCGAAGAAGCTCCAAAGTCGTTCCTAAGGGAATGCAGAGCTTACAGCGAAAAGTCAACGCTGATTACGCCGAAAGTAAAAGGCGAAGAAGCTCCAAAGTCGTTCCTAAGGGAATGCAGAGCTGATGTGTGATTGTTTCTAAGGAAATAATGGCTGAGAGTATGGCTTCGGATACGCGTTTGGACATTCATTTGCACATCACATTACATCATAGCATTTGCATTCATAAACATTCATCCAGGCATATGTAGGATAATCATCATCATGGCATAAGTGGTTGCTTCGGCAAAAAGAAAAAAAAAGGGGGAAGAAAGAGCTTCGTGTACAAAAAGGAGAGCTTCGGAAAAGAAGGAAAATGTTGTTTTCTATGCTTCGCTGCGTACGAAAAGAAGGGAAGGTGTTTTTTTCGCCTTCGGCTCAAAAAAGAAAATTTCGTCCACATCAAAGCACTTCTCATACATCAATGGAAGGATAAGGATATATTACAAGGTATGAACAGAATTCATTAAAGACAAGTTTTAGTTACATTTACAAAAGTTATCTCAAAAGTTTCTCAAGCACTGTCTACAGTCTACTATTTAATCTCCAAGGAGCTTCAGCTTCGGCATCATTTTTTAATCATCAGCTTCGGCTTCGTCATCCTACATGAATAAGGTTGTTGTAAGTCAAAATCGAACTTAAAGGAAGAAGGTAAGCACAAGGTATGATTTCTTACTGGTTCAAGATGACTCCGAGCTTCGTCTCCAGCCTTTTCTCGCCCACCTTTTGTCCATATCATTTTTACAAATCTATTAGAGATACTTCGGGCGAGATCAGGAATGTCATCTAGGATTGATGGTGATAAAGTGAAATTTGGCCTATTGACAATCTTTCCATGATCGCAGCCAGCTTTTAGGAAAGCTGCAGCAGTGCCCCGAGAAGCTACCCAGGCACAGAAGTCACCGTGCCCAGCTATGACTTCGTCGAGCTCGTCAATCTCACCCTCAATATGTTCGAAGGTCTTCGGTAGATCTTCAGCTGAGGGGGTGAATTTTTCACTGCTGGCTCCAACTGAGTGGAAAATTTTTCTTAATCGTTGAATGCATTTGTTGCTAAATTCCAAACATTTTTCTTGAAGGCTCGTCAATAGTTTTCTCAAATCTGAATTTTGTTGAGCTTCGGCTTCAAGTTTTGCATTAAGATCTTGCTTTTCTCGTTCGAACTGCTCAGATTGGCGGAGAAGCTTCGTGTTCAGTTCTGTTATTTTTGCTTCGGCTTCCGCCAATAAACCTTCGGTTGCCTGGAGCTCAAAGTTCTTTTTCTCGATAGCATCTGATTGCTCCTTTATTCTGCTTTCCAAATTTTCAATTATAACTTCGTGCTTCTTGTCTTCAAAATCTTGCTGCATTTTCAAGGCTTTGCTCAACAGCATACTCTGCACGAAAACAACCTTCGTCAGACATGTTTTCATTATTAGAAACAATAAAAGTTAAGGGAAAAGTAGTTCACCTTGAAATTGGAATAAAATAAACTACCAACGATATGTTGTCGTCGGTAGCGGCTGATGTCTGTTTCTAGCTTCGGAAAACCGATACTCTTTGACAGAGTACCGATAACTTTGGCTCCAGTTTGATCTCGAATACAATCTAATTTTTCATCATCAATGCCTCCGAAGAGGAGTGCTCCAGGTTTGTATCCACAGGATTTGGCATACTCTCTAAGCTCTTCTATTTCAGCTTTTGACAGTTTTTCTCCAACTAAATTCTGGAACATGAAGGCTTCGTTTTCTGAAGCTTCATCAGCAATTTCCTTCCCTTTCCCCGACGTTGCGGTCGCGGCCTCTTCGGCGGCGGTGGTAGCTTCTTCTGCAGCCATGTCTAGCAGTATTTTGTCAATGTGTTCGATTGTGCTCTCCAGGTTTAAATCTTCAGCTGAGGCAGCTTCGGCAGCCGCGACCTCCGAAGGTGTAATTTCAATATCTGTCCCTTCCGCAGCCGCTGGTGTTTTCTGAGCTGAAGCTCTTGGCGGTGTCTTGTCAATTACCTCTGTTACATCGATGATCCTCTGTCTCTTTACTTTAGTCGTTTTCTTCATTTTTTCGGGCTCCTTTTCCTTCTGAAAAAACTTTGTCAGTTGAGGCCCCAATGTACTTAGCTTCGCAGGCAGGGATTCAGTCATTACCTTCAAGATTGCCTCCACATCAGTGGCAGAGGGTGATGCGGGGGATTTTTCTTCGTCGGATATTTTTTGTTTCGGAGAAGACGCTTTCCTCTTCTTTGGAATTTTCTTCTTTGGTGTCTCTTTTTCATCTTCATTTGAGGCTTCGGTTATCCTTTTCCTTTTCTGGCCTCCGGCACCTTTGTTCAGATTTTCATAGTCAGGGTATTCAAAACCCAAGGCGTCCAGCACTCGGTTCAGTCTTCGCTTCGGACGGGTGCCGAAGGCCGCAGTCATCAATTGATCTTCTTTTTTGGAATAATTGCCAAGTATTTCATTGCACATTACTTCAATTGTATCTAGCCACTCTTGGCAAGGTGCTTTAAAGTACTTCTTAAACTTGAAATAGTAAGGTAAACGTACAAGTTCACCTTCTTTCTTCTCCCCCTTTAGCTTCGGCATTTCCCATTCTTTCAAACTGGGAAAAACTTTGAAAGCCAAAAACTCCTGAACCAAGTCCCTTGTACTGATATGCTCTGCAATAATTCTGAATTCATTCATTGCTTGTTGTGTTGGACCTTCGGGTGTCATGTTGCAGCGAGGTCGGGTTTCTCTGAAGATTAGTTCGAGTGGACTTTGCACAAGCTTCTCCTTGTCGTCATCAACCTTGACATAGAACCACTCCGACTTCCAGCCTGCTGCCCATTTGCTTCGATAGCTGATTACAGGAAACTTTGTGGTTTTTCGATAGGCGAAGTTATAGCAACCAAAATTGTCGTGCAATCCATCCTTTCTAGCCTTCGTCTGATAATGCAGCTCGTGAACCCGGCAAAAGCTGTCCGCAAATGGCTCCACCGCTTGGCTTCGGAGTGCCCAGATATAAACGCTAAGCCTAACGATAGCGTTAGGGGTCAGCTGGTGAAAATAGATACCGAACCTCTTCAGTACCTCTGCAATAATCCCATGTAGGGGGAATCTTAATCCAGCCTTTAGAAAGCTTTTGAAAATAACAATTTCATCCTTCTCCGGCTTTGGGGTAGTCTCTTCTCCCCCGAAGCGTAGTAGCTTTTTCTGATTTTCATTAAAAAAGCCTGACTTTACCATCTTGGACAGATCAGCCTTCGAAACAGTAGATTTCCCGAAGTCCAAGTGGCTGGGCTTGCTTGGCATGGCAATGCGATAATCATCTTCGGGATCAGTTTCCTCAATATCTTCTTCTTCTGCTTCAGCGATTACTTGTTCTGCTTGTTCTGCATCATCACTAGGGATCTTTTCCGAAGTCACCAGCCCGGATCATTGCATGGCTTCGGAGATGGGAACAGTCTCTGAAGCTTCAGTTTCGCCCCCCTCACGTTCAACCCTGGCGGTAGAACGCACTCTGGCCATTTAATTATGAATTTGTGGAAATTTAATACTTTCTCCTTCCGAAGTTTTTTCTGACGAAGCAGGCTTCAAACTGGAGCTTCGTTCGATTCCGACAGACAAGCTTCGGCGATGGTTAAAAATTTTGGCAGCAAAACAGTGCAAATAGCAATGAATGTTGTGGTAACTTCACACCTACTCGTCTGTTTATATAGTACTGCAGGTAAGAAGGCGAAGCGCCAGGATTTTTACACCAGGCGGACACCCGCTCGCACTCGCTGCGTGGTGGACCGCAGAGACCAAACAGTAACTCTGCAAGGTGGGGCCGCTACACGCTGGGAAATTGAATCGTTTCTCGACAACGAGCTCAGGGAAGGTGTTTTTTAGACCTTCGGCGCTCCGAAGCTTAAGAGACTTTTTTCACGGATCAAGCTCGTTACGAAAAACGATCTAGCACCGCGAAAGGGGCTACTGTTGGGTCTATGCTTCGTCGCCGAAGGTCTTATAGGAAGAAGCGGTCTTCGGCTGAAGCTGTTTGTATAAGATGGCCGAAGGTTCCTCTTCGTGAAGCTTCGGTATTACAAACCGACTTAAAGATAGAATGACCTTCTAGTCCATAAAGGTCTGAGTCAATGTTGTAAGCTTTTAAAAGGGGCATACTTGTAATTCCTCGCAGGCTGCGTCCTGTGCCTATAAATAGTGAACAGTATTCCTTTACTGTTCACGCTTTTTGGAAATTGCAATCGCATCTTCCGGAAACCAACCTTTGTCAAGGCAGAGGTATTATTGTGTTCAATGATTCAATATATTAAGTAAATATAATATAATTCGTCTATGATCTATTTACCCTTTTATACCCTTTGTCTTATGTTATCTTATACAATCTATTGAAATTTTATTACGAAGATTTGAGCTTCGTAATTATATTCTCATCAACCTTCGTCCAAGGCTCATTATCCTTAAGGGAATAATGTTTCATGGACGGAGGACGTTAACATTTAACATTTTATGTTGCCTTGTTCTTAATTCATAGCATTTGAGAACAAGTCTCCAACATATACTGATGTAGCGTAGCGCTTGCATCTCTTCAATGCAAACAGTCTAAAGTGGGTATTTGTAAAAAAAAGTATAGAGCTGGCAATGGTTTAGGTCGGGTGGAGCAACAACCCACCGCGATCGCATCCGTGAAGACTACTGAAACCCGCCCACGAATGCACTCGCGGGTGCAATTCCAAAATCCGCACTCAAACCCATCGAATTTTGGGTGGATTTCGGTTAACCCGCGAGTTTTACTGAGTGTACACTTTTAAATAATAATTGACCAATACACAATTAAATAGCAACAATAGTTGAGTTATATGTATGAATTTTAAGCCTTTTCACGTTTAGCATCAACAAATATTTCATGAAACATTATCCAAGTTACTTATTCAAAATAATTACTATTGTATCTTAATTATTTTTGCGTAAAATAAAGAATCAACTAAATTTCGGGTCACCCACGTGTTGAAATAGAAACCCACACCCGCGAAACTTCGGGTCGGCTGCGGATTACACACGCGGGTCAAAATCTTCACCCGCACCCGTCGGGTTTTGGTTTTGCAGGTTAAAATCGACATGCCTAGTCTCTGACTCGTAACAAATAGTAACGGACGCATTCACATCCATTGTACGAATATGTCATCTGTTATATCAATATGATGCTCTACAGGCACATTTACTTCTTCATTTATTAATAGGATACATTTATATACACTCCATTGTATAATAGAGTTACTTAGTTGTCACTTGTGCTTTAAGAACCGTTTTAATGTCTTTCCACTATACATACCCTGATGTTGGCTTGAGATAAGAGTTAGAACCTCACTATAGACACTATTATTATTTAACTTGCTCCTACCTACATTGCCTTTTTATCCCCTCGATCTCACCCCTCTCGTAGAGGCCATGATCGGTCTTCTAAGTACAAGAGATAATTCAGAGACCGCAAGTCCAAGCCTTAAATACAATTAAAAGATAATATGTACGTAAAATTGTAAAGAGATGAGCTCTCGTCTCTTTTATTTTTTTAATTAACACCATAAAGACGTTTCAAGACACCTCATATTAAATGGGGGCATATACAACCTTGTACATCCCGGGCATATACAACCTCATTTAATATAATAAAAGTCCAAATTATTTCCCTCACCTATGGACAATATTCACATAATCCTCTGAAGTATTTTTATTCATTTTACTCCCACGCTCCTTTTAGTTGGTTCAATTTACCCCTTAACAAAATTTGTCTTTTATTTCTTTGTGAATAAATCGATTTTTTATTTCAAAATTTATTGGTTAGTAGATGATAGCATAATTTAGTCTAGAAAAAATATATTATGATTTTTATAATTATTTTGGTATGTTAGGGATAAGATAAAAAATTTAATGGTACAAAACTAAATACAAAATAATGATGAAAATTCCTTATCGTGTTTTTCTTACATAATTTACTATGTTCTTAATCATCTCAGAAAATATAGAGAAATGAAAAAACAAATTTTCCCCTAATAAGATTTACCTTTTTGTTTTTTCTATGTACAAGTGGAATTTTGAGTTCAGATTTTTGAGGAGATTGAGATCATCAAAACTTATGTTATAAAAATATGTTAACAATTTTTATCATTATTTAATATGTGTCTCTCGAAGGGTCTCTAAAGGGTTAACTGACTAAAATATAAGAAACAATGTATTTGTAAAGAGTCTGTCTCTATACGTAATATCTCTTAATTGTATTTATGATCCAGATTCCAAACACTCAAGGTTAAATCATGTAGTCTCTTAGCTATCTCCTGTACTTGGAAAATCGATCTAAGGTCTCTAGGTTGTACATACCATAAGTCTTAACTGAAAAGAGTACAAGAGACAGTTTCTTTGTGAAAAAATTGTCTCTACATGACTCTCTATACATATTATCTCTTAACTATATTTATGATCTAAGGGCTCAGGGTTTGAAAGTTGCCTAGAGGGGGTGAATAGGCAAGCAGAAACTTTTTCAACAAAAACTAGAAACGAACTGGGTAAACCAGTTCAGCCGGTGTCAAAATCGGTTCAACCGGTTTGCACGAGCTCAACTAAAGAATGAGATATAAAACTGAATTGATCTCGAAATTCACCTAGTTAACTTTAGAAATGAGATGTTCTAGATTATCCACATGGTTCAAAGTAGTAGATCTGAGAAGGGCACTTCTCAAAATCCACATACCAAAAAGATATAAACAAATCTTCCATGGAATGGTGAGACAACGAAGAACACAAACAAACACAATGAGCAAGAACACAAGAGACACAAGATTTATCCCGAGGTTCGGTCACACCACCGAGGTGCCCTACTGCCTCGTTGAGGCGCCCACAAAGAGCCGGGTCTCTTTAAACCCTAATCCCCCCTTTGCCGACCACAAAGGTCAAGCCCACACACTAATCTTTGCTCACACGAGCGGGTAATACAAACTTTCTTATGGTCTTCCACAAGATTTGGAGACTCAAAAGAGACACCTAGTCGTCTAGGAGCTAGAAGCTCCAAGAGTAATGAATCCACAAAGAACTCAATGTAGTACCAAAGCTCGAATCAAGAAAATCAAGAAGGATTTAGAGATGAAGCACAAAAAACTCATAGCTCTTCAATCTCACTCAAAGATTTCTCTCCAAAGATTTGAAATGGGAGAGGCAAGAGGTGTGAGAGAGAGAGTGGGAGGTGTTTCTCAAGTTAGAAATGGAGTTTCGGTCGTGCTCTTGTGTGGGGAGAGAGGTAGGAGTGAGTATATATAAGCGGGGCTTCAAAACTAGTCGTCAGGCTGATTTTTGCTGTGGAGGACAGGTTTAACCGCCCCTAGGGCCGATCCAACCGCCTGGTGCAGGCTAATAGACAGTCTACCAGTCAGACTGCCAGACTGCAGGTTAGACTAGAAAACAGGTCCTGACACCAGTTGAACCGCCCCTAGGGTCGGTTCAACCGCCTGGTGGTCAGACTGACTGACTAGTCTGCCAGTCAGGAGGTCATACCGGTTAGGTGACCCTGACACCGGTTGACCGCCCTAGGGTCGGTTCAACCAGTTTTTACCAGTGAGGTCCGGGGAAAAAACCCCGGTTAAACTTTCCTTGGACCCCGGTTGAACTTGCCTAGACCTCGGTTGAACTTGTCCTAGACCCCGGCTGAACCTGTGCTGGACCCCGGTGGAACTCAAGAAGCAAATTGATGAGTTGTTAGAGAAAGGCTACATCAGGCCAAGTACCTCACCTTGGGCAACTCCAGTATTATTTGTGGAAAAGAAGGATGGCACGAAGAGGATGTGCATTGATTACAGAGCTTTGAATGAAGTCACCGTCAAGAACAAGTACCCTCTGCCTCGAATTGAAGACTTATTTGATCAGTTGAGAGGAGCCAGTGTGTTCTCAAAGATAGATCTGAGGTCAGGTTACCATCAGCTCAGAATCTGACCCGCAGATATATCGAAGACATCATTCATCACTAAATATGGACTATATGAGTTCATGGTTATGTCATTCGGATTGACGAACGCGCCAGCTTACTTCATGTACCTGATGAACAGTGTGTTCATGGACTATCTCGACAAGTTCGTAGTGGTGTTCATTGATGATATTCTTATATATTTCCGGAATGAGCAAGAGCGTGAGGAACATTTGAGGAAAGTACTTCAGAGGCTACGAGATTGCCAGTTGTACGCCAAGCTTAGCAAGTGCGAGTTCTGGATCAGCAAAGTTCTGTTCTTGGGTCATATTATAAAACGAGATGGACTAGCTGTGGATCCAAAGAAGGTAGCAGCGATTCTGGACTGGAAAGCACCAAAAGATGTCCGAGGAATCAAAAGTTTCATTGGAATGGCCGGTTATTATCGGCGTTTCATTGAAGGTTTCTCCAAGATTGTCAGGCCAATGACAGCCTTACTAGCAAATAAGGTTGAGTTCAGGTGGACCCCAGCGTGCCAAGAATCATTTGAAATGTTGAAGCAGAAGTTGACAACAGCACCAGTATTGGTTCTACCAGATGTTCACAAGCCATTCTCAGTATATTGTGATGCTTCGTACACCGGACTGGGATGTGTGTTAATGCAGCAAGGGAAAGTAGTGGCATACTAGTCCCAACAATTGAAAGTTCATGAGAAGAATTACCCCACTCATGATCTAGAGCTAGCAGCAGTGGCTCATGCACTGAAGACCTAGAGACATTATCTTTATGGGTAGAAGTGTGATATCTACACGGACCACAAGAGCCTCAAGTACATATTCACTCAGTCAGAGTTAAACATGAGGCAGCGAAGATGGCTAGAATTGGTCAAAGACTATGAGCTGGAGATCCATTATCACCTAGGCAAAGCAAATGTGGTTGCTGATGCTCTGAGCAGGAAGAGTCAAGTCAATATGTTGGCCGCTCGTCCGATGTCGTTCGAGCTAGCGAAGGAATTCGATAGGCTGAGTCTCGGATTTCTGAACAACACTCAAGGAGTGACAATTGAGCTAGAGCCCACTCTGGAGCGAGACATTAGGAAAGGTCAGAAGGATGATGAGAAGATCAACGAGATCCGGCAGTTAATCATCGATGGGAAAGGCCTAGATTTCCGTGAAGATGCAGAAGGAGTGGTATGGTTCAAGGACAGGTTGTGCGTTCCTGACATCAAATCGATCCGGGAACTCATTCTCAAGGAAGCTCATGAGACAGCGTACTCTATACACCCTGGTAGCGAGAAAATGTACCAAGACCTAAAGAAGAGATTCTGGTGGTACGGTATGAAAAGAGAAATAGCAGAGTATGTGGCCAGATGCGGCAGTTGTCAGAGGATCAAGGCAGAACATTAGAGACCCGCAGGTTTGTTGCAGCCGTTGCAGATTCCGCAGTGGAAATGGGATGAGATTGGGATGAACTTTATAGTTCATGTGCCCCGCACTCGAGCTGGTTATGACTCCATCTGGATAGTAGTGGACCATTTAACAAAGGCGACCCATTTCATACTAGTCAAGACCACCTATAACAGTGTGGTGTTGGCAGAATTATACATGTCTCGGATTGTGTGCTTGCATGGTATTCCAAAGAAGATAATATCGGACAGAGGCACCCAGTTTACCTCTTACTTTTGGCAGCAGCTACATGAAGCTTTGGGTACACACTTGAAATTCAGTTCAGCTTATCACCCGCATACAGATGGTCAGACTAAGAGAACCAACCAGATTCTTGAGGATATGTTGAGAGCTTGTGCTTTGCAAGACAAGTTAGGTTGGGACAAGAGGCTACCGTATGCAGAATTCTCCTACAACAACAACTATCAAGCTAGTATGAAGATGTCACCATTCGAAGCGCTTTATGGGAGGAATTGCAGAACTCCGTTGCATTGGGACCAACCCGGCGAAAGACAGGTGTTCGGTCCAGAGATTTTGCTTGAAGCCAAACAGAATATCTGGATGGTCCAGGAAAATCTGAAGGCAGCGCAGTCCAGACAGTGAAGCTATGATGACACTAGAAGAAGGGAACTCAGTTTTGAAGTGGGAGACTACGTCTATTTGAAAGTGTCACCCATCAGAGGAACCAAAAGGTTTGGAGTCAAAGGCAAGCTAGCACCTCGCTATATCGGGCCGTATCAGATTCAAGCAAGACGTGGAGAAGTGGCTTATCAACTCAGCTTACCGGAGAATCTATCCGCAGTGCATGATGTGTTTCACGTGTCGCAGTTGAAGAAATGCTTACAAATACTAGAAGAGCAGTTGCCAATGGAAGACCTTGAAGTTCAAGAGGATCTGACATACATTGAGAAGCCAACGCAAATTTTGGAGACAACAGATCGGGTCACTCGGAGGAACACCATCAGAATGTGCAAAGTGAAATGGGGGCATCACTTAGAAGAAGAAGCAACCTGGGAAAGAGAAGATGATCTGAGAGCCAAGTACCCTGAACTCTTTGCTAGCTAGCCCTGAATCTCGAGGGCGAGATTCTTTTAAGGGGGATAGGTCTGTAACACCCTGAATTTGGGGGTATCAAATTTCTTTCTTATGATCATTGAAAGTCGCCTAGAGGGGGGTGAATAGGCAAATCTGAAATTTATAAAGTTCAAGCACAACTACAAGCTGGGGTTAGCGTTAGAAATATAATCGAGTCCGAAAGAGAGGACGAAAACAAATCACAAGCAAATAAGGCGGATGACACGGTGATTTGTTTTACCGAGGTTCGGTTCTTGCAAACCTACTCCCCGTTGAGGTGGTCACAAAGACCGGGTCTCTTTCAACCCTTTCCCTCTCTCACACGGTCACCTAGACCGAGTGAGCTTCTCTTCTCAATCAATCGGGACACTAAGTCCCCACAAGGACCACCACACAATTGGTGTCTCTTGCCTTGATTACAATTGAGTTGGAAACAAGAAAGAAGGAAGAAGAAAAGCAATCCAAGCGCAAGAACTCAAATAAACACAATTGTCTCTCTCACTAGTCACTATTTGATTGGAATGATCTTTGGACTTGGGAGAGGATTTGATCTCTTTGTTTGTGTCTTGAAATGAAGTCTAGAGCTCTTGTATGAGGTTTGATGGCTGAAAACTTGGATGCATTGAAGTGTGGTGGTTGGGGGTATTTATAGCCCCAACCACCAAAAGAACCGTTGGTCAGGGCTTCTGTCGTATGGCGCACAGGACACTGTCCGGTGCGCCAGCCACGTCACCAGGCCGTTAGGGTTCGACTGTTGGAGCTTCTGACAAGTGGGCCACCGGACAGTTCGGTGGTGCACCAGACAGTCACTATTCACTGTCCAGTGCGCATTCGGGCGCTGCTCTGACTTCTGCGCGCGCAGGCGCGCACTGTTCACTGTTCCTCTGCAGACAACCGTTGGCGCGAAGTAGCTGTTGCTCCGCTGGCACACCGGACAGTCCGGTGCTACACCGGACGGTTCGGTGAATTATAGCGGAGCGGCTCCCCGAAAACCCGAAGCTGGCAAGTTCAGAGTCAGTCCTCCCTGGTGCACCGGACAGTCCGGTGCGCCAGTCCAGGGCTGCCTTCGGTTAACTTTGCTCCTCTGTTTTGAACCCTTTCTTTTATCTTTGTATTGGTTTGTTGTGAACCTTTGGCACCTGTAGAACATATATTCTAGTGCAAACTAGTTAGTCCAATAATTTGTGTTGGGCAATTCAACCACCAAAATTCATATAGGAAAAGGTTTGACCCTATTTCCCTTTCAATCTCCCCCTTTTTGGTGATTGATGCCAACATAAACCAAAGCAAATATAAAAGTGCAGAATTGAACTAGTTTGCATAAGGTAAGTGCAAAGGTTGCTTGGAATGAAACCAATAAACTTATTTCAATAGATATGCATGGATTGTTTTCTTCTTATTTAAAATTTTGGACCACGCTTGCACCACTAGTTTTGTTTTTGCAAATTCTTTGTAAAATTCTTTTCAAAAACCTTTTGCAAATAGTCAAAGTTACATGAATAAGATTGAAAGAAGCATTTTTAAGATTTGAAATTTTCTCCCCCTGTTTCAAATGTTTTTCCTTTGACTCAAACAAAACTCTCCCTCAAAGAAATTCTCCTCTTAGTGTTCAAGAGGATTTTTACAAGGTTTGAAGATACTACTTTCTCCCCCTTTTTTGAACACAATAAGATACCAATTTAAAAACTTTATTTTTAAAATTTGGTGGTGGTGCGGTCTTTTTTCGGTGGTGGTGCAGTCCTTTTGCTTTGGGCTCATACTTTCTCCCCTTTGGCATGAATCGCCAAAAACGGATACTTGTGAGTGAAATACAAGCCCTTGTTCAAACTTTCTCCCCCTTTGGTAAATAATATAGGAGTGAAGATTATACCAAA
This sequence comes from Zea mays, assembly GCF_902167145.1. NCBI lineage: Eukaryota > Viridiplantae > Streptophyta > Magnoliopsida > Poales > Poaceae > Zea > Zea mays. Next base: position 118,736,118 of record NC_050101.1, on the reverse strand, counting down.
TTGGAGAACGGTGTGGAGCGACGGCGAAGGATGAATAATTCGATGGAGTGGAGTGGAAGCCTTGTCTTCACCGAAGACTCCATTTCCCTTTCAATCTATGACTTAGCATGAAATACACTTGAAAATCACATTAGTCATAGCGCATGAAAGAGATATGATCAAAGGTATATTAATGAACTATGTGTGCAAAATATCAATCAAAATTCCTAGAATCAAGAATATTTAGCTCATGCCTAAGTTTGGTAAACGTTTTATCATCTAGTGGTTTGGTAAAGATATCGTCTAATTGTTCTTTAGTGTTAATATAAGCAATCTCGATATCCCCCCATTGTTGGTGATCCCTTAAAAAGTGATATTGAATGGCTATGTGTTTAGTGCGGCTATGTTCAACGGGATTATCCGCCATGCGGATTGCACTCTCATTATCACATAGAAGAGGAACTTTGGTTAATTTGTAACCATAGTCCCTAAGGGTTTGCCTCATCCAAAGCAATTGCGCGCAACAATGGCCTGCGGCAATATACTCGGCTTCGGCGGTAGAAAGAGCTACAGAATTTTGCTTCTTTGAAGCCCAAGACACTAGGGATCTTCCCAAGAACTGGCAAGTCCCTGATGTGCTCTTTCTATCAATTTTACACCCTGCCCAATTAGCATCTAAATAACCAATTAAATCAAATGTGGATCCCCTGGGGTACCAAAGGCCAAACTTAGGAGTATAAACTAAATATCTCAAGATTCGTTTTACGGCCCTAAGGTGAACTTCCTTAGGATCAGCTTGGAATCTTGCACACATGCATACGGAAAGCATAATATCCGGTCGAGAAGCACATAAATAGAGTAAAGATCCTATCATCGACCGGTATACCTTTTGATCTACGGATTTACCTCCCGTGTCGAGGTCGAGATGTCCATTGGTTCCCATGGGTGTCTTGATGGGCTTGGCATCCTTCATCCCAAACTTGGTAAGAATATCTTGAATGTACTTTGTTTGGCTAATGAAGGTGCCTTCTTGGAGTTGCTTGACTTGGAATCCTAAGAAATACTTCAACTCCCCCATCATTGACATCTCGAATTTTTGTACCATGATCCTACTAAACTCTTCACATGTAGATTTGTTAGTAGACCCAAATATAATATCATCAACATAAATTTGGCATACAAACAAATCATTGGCAATTGTTTTAGTAAAGAGAGTAGGATCGGCTTTTCCGATTTTGAAGCCATTAGTGATAAGAAAATCTCTTAGGCATTCATACCATGCTCTTGGGCCTTGCTTGAGCCCATAAAGTGCCTTAGAGAGTTTATAAACATGGTTAGGGTACTCACTATCTTCAAAGCCAGGAGGTTGCTCAACATAGACCTCTTCCTTGATTGGTCCATTGAGGAAGGCACTCTTCACGTCCATTTGATAAAGCTTGAAGCCATGGTAAGTAGCATAGGCAAGTAAAATGCGAATTGACTCAAGCCTAGCTACGGGTGCATAGGTTTCACCGAAATCCAAACCTTCGACTTGTGAATAACCCTTGGCCACAAGTCGGGCTTTGTTCCTTGTCACCACACCATGCTCATCTTGTTTGTTGCGGAAGACCCACTTGGTTCCTACAACATTTTGGTTAGGACGTGGAACTAAATGACATACCTCATTCCTCATGAAGTTGTTGAGTTCCTCTTGCATTGCCAACACCCAATCTGAATCCCTTAATGCATCTTCTACCCTGTATGGCTCAATAGAAGACACAAAGGAGTAATGTTCACAAAAATGAGCAACACAAAAACGAGTGGTTACCCCCTTTTGAATATCGCCGAGGATGGTGTTCACGGGGTGATCTCGTTGTATTGCTTGGTGGATTCTTGGGTGTGGCGGTCTTGGACCCTCATCATCTTCCTTATCTTGATCATTTGCATCTCCCCCTTGATCATTGTCCCCTTCTTGACTTGGCTCATCTTCTTGATCTTCATTTTCATCCTCTTGAGCTTGATCCTCATCTTGAGTTGGTGGAGATGCTTGCATGGAGGAAGGTGGTTGATCTTGTGCTTGTGGAGGCTCTTCGGATTCCTTAGGACACACATCCCCAATGGACATGTTCCTTAGCGCAACACACAAGCCTCTTCATCATCTAGCTCATCAAGATCAACTTGCTCTACTTGAGAGTCGTTAGTCTCATCAAACACAATGTCACAAGAAACTTCAACTAGTCCAGTGGACTTGTTAAAGACTCTATATGCCCTTGTGTTTGAATCATATCCTAGTAAAAAGCTTTCTACAGCCTTAGGAGCAAATTTAGATTTTCTACCTCTTTTAACAAGAATAAAGCATTTGCTACCAAAGACTCTAAATTATGAAACATTGGGCTTTTTACCGGTTAGGAGTTCGTATGATGTCTTCTTGAGGATTCGGTGAAGGTAGAGACGGTTGATGGCGTAGCAAGCGGTGTTGATTGCTTCCGCCCAAAACCGATCCGAAGTCTTGTATTCATCAAGCATGGTCCTCGCCATATAAGTAGAGTTCTATTCTTCCTCTCCACTACACCATTTTGTTGTGGCGTGTAGGGAGAAGAGAACTCATGCTCGATGCCCTCCTCCTCAAGAAAGCCTTCTATTTGTGAGTTCTTGAACTCCGTCCCGTTGTCGCTTCTAATCTTTTTGATCCCTAAGCCGAACTCATTTTGAGCTCGTCTCAAGAATCCCTTTAAGGTCTCTTGGGTTTGGGATTTTTCCTGCAAAAAGGCTGTGACGGAACCTCCCAAGTAATTAGGCCCACCTACAGTTGTCCTTGTCCAACGGACCTCAGACAACCCTGTAGGTGCCCCTGAATCACTTGACAAGTTCGGTATCTTCTTTCTTACCTTTCCCAAGAGCGTTTCACCCGTCTTGCTGACATTACAGAACATCGGAGATATAGAAATGCGGAAGCGATTACATAAACTTACATTTATTTTAAAGTAAGGTAAAGTTGAATATGTACAGACCAGACTATCCTAGGAGTGCAGAGTAATATTATTACATATATCAAGGGAGGCAAAAACTCCTCCCATAAAGTTTTTAAACAAAAGTTCTATGGAGGATCCTTTCCTCCCGCACTTCATTCCTTGCGCTCTTCCTTGGGTACCACCTTAGAACAGAAGCAACAAAAATTTGTCGCTTCCTCACCTAAAAACAACGGGGGAATAAACCCTGAGTATGGAATTACTCAGCAAGTCTTACCCGACTAAAGAAAAGACTCTCAAGGGTATGCTGGTTATCAGGGAGTCAAGGTAAGGTTTCTCAATGATCAAAGACTCTGTTTTGCATAAATGCTTACTACAGTGGATCCTTAAAAATCCAGTTTTATTGTCAAGTTAGTAAAATTACCTGCATCTAGAGTTCTTTCTACTCTAGTTCAAACACTTGTCCTACACTAGCCAGTTTCTTAACAAATCCTTCATCTTTAGTGGAGTTCTACGTATAGGGCAGTGACCAAGTCTTCATGACCGCGAAGGTACGGCGATCCGAATCAATTATACTCAGCTGAGGATCTCCAATCACACGACATATGTAGCACTTAACCCTTGCATATGTCAACCCGCCACCGGGGTTCTTAAGACCAGATCAGGTTCACGCGAACCGAGAGCACAGATACACCACCGTCCAGCCTCTTGCCACGGAGGGTACACGCTACTCTCGCCACCGCTCCACGCCCATTCCGTGTTATCTTATTCTGGCCTTAGTCTGCCCAAGGCAAGGCTTACCCATGACGAGGCATGTGACCAGTTAAAGGGTCCTCGGTCAGCAAGCCTACATCGACATGGTCCTTAATCGACTCAGACGGAGACACTACACCGAGACTCCTTTCTCGTGCAAGTCACCCGCCCGGTCTCAGCTTAATCATTTCAACCCAAAAACTTGGTACCTGGCAGAGGTACATCTTTTCCGATGTTGAACCCATCACGGCCATGATGGATCCACCATCACATTTTATTTTTGAAAACAACCCTCCCACTTTGCCAAACATCTTTTGTAAAACAAATCCTTTTGTTTTTCTAGAGCAATACTAAGCATAGTAAAACTTTTTTGTAAAAATAGGGTTTCAAGGAAGGTGATCAAATTCAAGGAAGGTAATGCAGGAATTGTTTAAGCATTCAACTCCTATCACCTAATGCAGCAATCAAGTGAGAAAGATTTTAAAAACATCAAGGAAGGTGGAAAATGCATCGGGACTTGCCTTCGTTGATAGGTGAGTCAGGCTCGGATCTGCAGATATCAAAGTAGAAACAATTTCCGGCCTGAGATTCCGAAGGTGGTGGTGTCTTCTCTTCGGTTACTTCGATCTCTTCTTCATTTTCCAATCATAACCATATATATGTGTATATAAGAATGAATGCCATGTAATGCTCATGAGAGTGCAAAGATAATAAGAATTTATTATCTACGTCTTGAATACAACTTTCCTTCACGGAACTCCGAGAACTTAGGGTTTCCGGAGTCAGTAAAGGAGTTCAAAGGGCAGGGGTAGGGTTTTGGGTTCTAATTATCAAACAAAGTCCAATTCAAACCAAACTCTACCCAAGGCTTTTAAATAATGTGTAGAGATCATATAAAAAGTTTGGGCAATTTTGGGATTACCATTTATTTTCTAAAAATCCGGAACTAATGGTTTAAGCTAGTTTAAATGCCTCAAAATTCCTTATTTAATCTAAAAATCATGAAACTATTTTTATTAAATACTATGAAAAATAAGGAATCTAGGAAAATTAGTTTGACATTTTTAGGATTTTTCTACCATTTTCTAGAATTTGTTTATCTCTGGAAGAAAAAGAAAAGGGAAATCTGTGAATAGTACTGGGCCCAATCTAATCCAGGACGGCCCAACCACGCAGAAACGTGCGCGCCCGCGGCCGCGGTGGCAATCTTACAGAAGGGCCCTTGCCTTTCTGAACAACCAGAAGCAGAACCGAAGCACTATTCAATGAGTCACTGACGATTTGCACAGAGGTCCTTGAAGTTCTATTTCTTTACACCGACTGATCCCCGACGGCGAACCGCGCGGGAGCCATGCTCCGACGAGCTGGACTGGGCGGAGCACGCAAGGACTGGTACTCTCCGACGACTGGCTCCTAATTCAGACCTAAACCGAGGTTTTCCCCAACCTAATTTCATCAATGGCCACATGGTTTGCTCTGGCCATGGTGACCGTGGACATGGCGGACAGATGAACGCGTTCCCGATGATTAACGAGGTTCTAGCCTAATTGGACGGGTCAGTGATTATCCAGAGCAAGTAAGAATGCCGAAACAAGAACGCAGATGGCAAGAAGGGACCTGATTTGGGCTGGCTGCGACAAGCTCGGTTCTTGCGGTGCGGCGGACCGATTTGGGGGCAAACAGCGATTCTCCGGCTGGGGTGGCTAATCGGGGACGGGAGTAGTTGCTATGGCTTCGCAATGACCTAGCGCAGCAGGTTCGGCCATCAATTTATAGAGGGCTTAGGCGGTGGCGCGTGATTTGATCGGGCAGTGCGGGCGGCCGGAGACAGAGAAGAACACGGTGGTTGTAACCGTGGCAGTCGCCGGTGTAACGGTGCAAGGAGAATACTCCTAAGGGTGCCACGATTGCTAACCCGCAGTAACAAGCTTCGGTCGTGGCACAACCGAGGTCACCGGCGCTGATGATCGGACACGGCCGGGAGGAGGGATGGCCGCGTGGCAGCCGGAGTTAGTGCCCTCCACCGCGGCGGTCTTACCCGGAGCAAAAAGATCTTCGCACGGAGATGCTCGCCGCCCGATCATCCCGACCCCGGCGCAAATCGTGGCGCGGATAGGTCGTCGGTGGTGAGGTTGCCGCGCTAGCGGTCTGATCCAGTTTTGTTACTGTACCATGGCGTCTCATTCAGATAACCTGACAGAGCAACTTTAGGTCCTATTTTCTCCAGATTTTCTATGGTACCAAGCCCAAACATCTATAGCAAAGTTGTTCTACTATAAAGGATATACAACTTTGTTATATTAACTTGGGGAAAATTCCTTGAAGTTCTTGATCTGTAGAGCTCCAAAGATGTCCCAGTACCACTGTTAATCTGAACTTCAGACTTAAAATAGCCTGACAGTCCAACTTTGGGCTTAATTATTTCCAATTTATTCTTAACAACTGAGCTCACATTCTTAAGCAAAGTTGTTCTCCTATGATTGTTCTACAACTTTGATGTGGTGACATAGGGCAAAGACCCTAGAGTTTGAAAGTTACAAGGCTCAAAAGTTGAGCCCACAAATCTGAAATTCAGACTTAGAGTGAAATCTTAATTGGGGTCCTTTTTGCAAATGAATCCAAAACTTAGGGTTTGGCTTGTAAATCTTCCCAAATGTGAACCATGTGTCTTTACATGCTTTAACATTATAGTTTTTACACTTTAGTCCAAATGTGCACAATTTTTGCACATAGGCCCCTAGGGTTTGGACTTAGGGTTTTCCAGGGTTCCAATGGGGGTTTTTGGTATCTCAGGGGTATAGATGTGATTCAAGTTTATTCTTGGGAACATTTTATGACTATTCCCCTAAATATTTTGGGTTTTATCAATTTGGGTTATCTTTTACCCCTTAAATCCCTATTTGGGGTTAAGTTCCCTATCCAGGGTTCTATTTGCAAAACACCAAAACAATACAACTTGTTTGAAAATTTTTGCCTAGTGAATGCACTCTAAGTGTGTCAAACATATGCAATGCCAATGTTTATGATGTTATGCTCAAGTTTTAGTAGCAGTAACACCAGGGGTGTTACAAAGAACACCCAAGTGAAGCGAGAATAGTCATCCACAATAACTAGACAGTACTTACTCCCGCCGATGCTTATGTAAGCGATCGGGTCGAATAGGTCCATGTGGAGTAGCTCAAGCGGCCTGTCAGTCGTCATGATGTTCTTGTGTGGATGATGAACACCAACTTGCTTCCCTGCTTGACATGCGCTACAAACCCTGTCTTTCTCAAAATAAACATTGGTTAGCCCCAAAATGTGCTCTCCCTTTAGAAGCTTATGAAGATTCTTCATTCCAACATGGGCTAGTCGGCGATGCCAGAGCCAACCCATGTTAGTCTTAGCAATTAAGCAAGTGTTGAGTTCAGCTCTATTAAAATCAACTAAGTATAGCTGACCCTCTAACACTCCCTTAAATGCTACTGAATCATCACTTCTTCTAAAGACAGTAACACCTAAATCTGTAAAAAGATAATTATAGCCCATTTTACATAATTGAGAAACAGAAAGCAAATTGTAATCTAAAGAATCTACAAGAAAAACATTGAAAATAGAATGGTCAGGTGATATAGCAATTTTACCAAGTCCTTTGACCAAACCTTGATTTCCATCCCCAAATGTGATAGCTCTTTGGGGGTCATGGTTTTTTTCGTAGGAGGAGAACATCCTTTTCTCCCCAGTCATATGGTTTGTGCACCCGCTATCAACTATCCAATTTGAGCCCCCAGATGCATAAACCTACAAAACAAATTTATGCCTTGTTCTTAGGTACCCAAACGGTCTTGGGTCCTTTCACATTAGAAACAAGCACCTTGGGTACCCAAACACAAGTCTTTGACCCCTTGTGTTTGCCCCCAACATATTTGGCAACTACTTTGCCTGATTTGTTAGTTAAAACATATGATGCATCGAAAGTCTTAAATGAAATATTAGGTTCATTTGATGCAATAGGAGTTTTCTTCTTAGGCAATTTAACATGGGTTGATTGCCTAGAGCTAGATACCTCACTCTTATACATAAAAGCATGATGAGAGCCAGAGTGATACTTCCTAGAATGAATTCTCCTAATTTTGTGTTCGGGATAACCGGCAGGGTATAAAATGTAACCCTCGTTATCCTGAACCATGGGAGCCTTACCCTTAACAAAATTAGACAATTTCTTAGGGGCATTAAGCTTGACGTTGTCTCCCTTTTGGAAGCTAATGACATCCTTAATCCTAGGGCGTCTCCCACTATAGAGCATGCTTCTACCAAATTAAAAATTTTCATTTTCTAAGTCATGCTCATTAAATTTGGCACTAAGTTGAGTTATGTGATCATTTTGTTGTTTAATTAAAGCTAGGTGATCATGAATAGCGTCAACATTAATATCTCTATATCTAGTGCACATAGTAACATGCTCAACGGTAGATGTAGAGGGTTTGCAAGCATTTAATTCAACAATCTTAGCATGTAAAATAGCATTCTCATCTCTAAGATTGGAAATAGAAACATTGCAAACATTTAAGTCTTTAGCCTTAACAATTAATTTTTCATTCTCAATTTTGAGGCTAGAGATAGATGCATTCAACTTATCAATCTTAGCAATCAAATTAGCATTATCATTTCTAAGATTAACAATTGAATCATCACAAATATCTAACTTCTCAACCTAAGCAATCAGTTTAGCATTCTCATTTCTAAGGTTGGAAATAGAATCAGGGCAAGTGCTTAGCTCACTAGTCAATTTTCACATTTTTCTACCTCTAGAGCATAAGCATTTTTAACTTTAACATGCTTCTTATTTTCTTTAATAAGGAAGTCCTCTTGGCTATCCAAGAGTTCATCCTTCTCATGAATGGCACTAATCAATTCATTTAATTTTTCCTTTTGTTGCATGTTTAAGTTGGCAAAAAGGGTGAGCAAGTTATCCTCATCATCACTAGAATTTTCCTCATCACTAGAAGTTGCATACTTAGTGGAGGATCTAGATTTTACCTTCTTCTTCTTGTCGTCCTTTGCCATGAGGCACTTGTGGCCGACGTTGGGGAAAAGAAGGCCTTTGGTGACGATGATGTTTGTGGCGTCCTCGTCGGAGGAGGAGTCGGTGGAGCTCTCGTCGGAGTCCCACTCCCGACAAACATGGGCATCGCCGCCCTTCTTCTTGTAGTACCTCTTCTTTTCTCTTCTTTTTCCCTTCTTGTCGTCGCCCCTGTCACTATCACTTGATAATGGACATTTTGCAATAAAATGACCGGGCTTACCACACTTGTAGCACACTTTCTTGGAGCAGGGCTTGTAGTCCTTCCCCCTCCTTTGCTTGAGGATTTGGCGAAAGCTCTTGATGATGAGCGCCATCTCCTCGTTGTCCAGCTTGGAGGCGTCGATGGGGATCCTACTTGGTGTAGAGTCCTTCTTTTCTTCTTCCGTCGCTTTGAATGCGACGGGTTGCACCTCGGGTGTTGAGGTGGCGCCTTGCTCGATGATTTTCTTGGAGCCTTTGATCATCAATTCAAAGCTCACAAATTTTCCTATCACTTCCTCGGGAGACATTAGTTTATACCTTGGATCACCACGAATTAATTGAACTTGTGTAGGGTTAAGAAAAACGAGTGATCTAAGGATAACCTTGACCATCTCATGGTCATCCCATTTGATGCTCCCGAGGTTGCACACTTGGTTCACCAAGGTCTTGAGCCGGTTGTACATTGCTTGTGGCTCCTCTCCTTGATGAAGCATGAAGCGACCAAGCTCCCCTTCGATTGTTTCTCTTTTGGTGATCTTGGTCACCTCATCTCCTTCGTGCGCGGTTTTTAGCACGTCCCAAATCTCCTTTGCACTCTTTAACCCTTGCACCTTATTATACTCCTCTCGACTTAGAGAGGCGAGGAGTATAGTAGTGGCTTGGGAGTTGAAGTGTTGGATTTGTTCGACCTCCTCCGAATCGTAATCCTTGTCCCCCTACTTTGGTACCTGCGCTCCATACTCAACAATATCTCATATGCTTTTGTGGAGTGAGGTTAGGTGATGCCTCATTTTATCACTCCACATAGAATAATCTTCACCTTCAAACATAGGTGGTTTGCCTAATGGGACAGAAAGTAATGGAGTGTGTTTTGAAATACGAGGATAGCGAAGGGGCATCTTACTATACTTCTTGCGCTCATGGCGCTTAGAAGTGGCGGATGCTGATTCTGAGTCGGAGGTGGAGGGTGACGAAGAGTCAGTCTCGTAGTAGACCACCTTCTTCATCTTCTTCTTCTTGTCACCCTTCTGTTGGGACTTGATGGAGGAAGAGGATTCCTCCTTGTGCTTGTGGGTGGACTCCCTTGAGTGTGTTCTCCCCAAGCTTGCGGACTTGTCGTCGGTTCTGATCTCCCTCATGGCGGATGCTCCCGACATCACTTCGAGCGGTTAGGCTCTAATGAAGTACCAGGCTTTGATACCAATTGAAAGTCGCCTAGAGGGGGTGAATAGGCAAATCTGAAATTTATAAAGTTTAAGCACAACTACAAACCGGGGTTAGCGTTAAAAATATAATCGAGTCCGAAAGAGAGGGCGAAAACAAATCACAAGCAAATAAGGCGGATGACACGGTGATTTGTTTTACCGAGGTTCGGTTCTTGCAAACCTACTCCCGTTGAGGTGGTCAAAAAGACCGGGTCTCTTTCAACCCTTTCCCTCTCTCACACGGCCACCTAGACCAAGTGAGCTTCTCTTCTCAATCAATCGGGACACTAAGTCCCCAAAAGGACCAACACAATTGGTGTCTCTTGCCTTGATTACAATTGAGTTGGAAACAAGAAAGAAGGAAGAAGAAAGCAATCCAAGCGCAAGAACTCAAATAAACACAATTGTCTCTCTCACTAGTCACTATTTGATTGGAATGATCTTTGGACTTGGGAGAGGATTTGATCTCTTTGTTTGTGTCTTGGAACGAAGTCTAGAGCTCTTGTATGAGGTTTGATGGCTGAAAACTTGGATGCATTGAAGTGTGGTGGTTGGGGGTATTTATAGCCCCAACCACCAAAAGAATCGTTGGTGAGGGCTTCTGTCGTATGGCGCACCGGACAGTCCGGTGCGCCACCGGACACTGTCCGGTGCGCCAGCCACATCACCAGGCCGTTAGGGTTCGACCGTTGGAGCTTCTGACAAGTGGGCCACCGGACAGTCCGGTGGTGCACCGGACAGTCACTATTCATTATCCGGTGCGCCTTCTGGCGCTGCTCTGACTTCTGCGCGCGCAGGCGCGCACTGTTCACTTTCACTGTTCCTCTGCAGACGACCGTTAGCGCGAAGTAGACGTTGCTCCGCTGGCACACCGGACAGTCCGGTGCTACGCCGGACGGTCCGGTGAATTATAGTGGAGCGGCTCCCCAAAAACCCGAAGCTGGCAAGTTCAGAGTCGGTCCTCCCTGGTGCACCGGACAGTCCGGTGTGCCAGACCAGGGCTGCCTTCGGTTAACTTTGCTCCTTTGCTTTGAACCCTTTCTTTTATCTTTGTATTGGTTTGTTGTGAACCTTTGGCACCTGTAGAACATATATTATAGTCCAAACTAGTTAGTCCAATAATTTGTGTTGGGCAATTCAACCACCAAAATTCATATAGGAAAAGGTTTGACCCTATGTCCCTTTCAATCATCCAAATTCAGGTGTTACTCTTCTCTATCTCACTCTAGTTTCTCTCTCTCTCTGGTTCTCTCCCTCTCTTTTTATTTTAATTAGGGTTAGTTGAATTAGTGAAGGATTATTTATTTTAGTTTGCCCAAAACATATGAGTCATGGAATGTTGCATCATATTGAGCCTAAATATTCTTTGAATTGTTGCATATATTTGATTTGGTTTGAATTTGAATTGAAAACCCTAGAGAAAATAAATAGAAAAGCAATTAGAAAATCCCTGGAAAAAGGAAAACTTATTTCAGCCCAAACCGGACCACTAAGCCCAGTCCCCGCGCCTGCGCCCGCGTGCCTTCGGTGCCTGACAGGCGGGCCCCGCCTGTCGGCGCCAAACCGAGCGCGCTCTCCCTCCCTCTCTCTCGCTGCTCTCTGGGGCCGAGCTGTTGGCGCCGTTCTTTTCCCCGTGCCCTCTCTCTCTGTCCCGCCGTCCCCACTTGTCAGTCGTCCCAAACCTCTCGCCCACGATCTCCTCGCCGTGGACGCACCCACGTCCACGCGTTCTCCGGCCATGTCCCTGCGCCCATGCCCCTTTTGAGCCTCGCGCCCTGCTCACCCACCTCCCCTCGCTCATTTGCGCCCTCTGCCAAACCCCCTTGCCTCTCTCTCGCTCTGCCCACGCGTGCAGAGATCTCTGCCACCGCCCCCCGTCGACCGCTGCCCGTTCTGCGGCCACCGTCGCGTCCGCGCCCCGTCGCGTGCCATGGTGAGTTTCGCCTCACTGTCAGCTGCTCGGGACACCCTTCGGTGTGCCATTCCCCTCTCTGTTTCGTCCGGTCCGCGCTCACCAGAGCGATTCTTGCGCAGCCGGAGCCCCGCCGCCGTCGCCCCGTCACGTCCTTGCGCCTCTGTCGTTGCTCCATGACTCCAGCGCTTCCCCTCAAGGTGAGCAACCCGCTCGTACCCTTAATTTGGTCGTTCCTGCTCTGTTGCTCGTGTGATTGCTCGCCAGAGCTATCCCGCACCGCCATTAGCCCGCCACGCCGTGGTCTACGCCCTCTAGTGCCCCTGCGCCAGCGTGAGGGCCATGACCGAGTCCGCCAGACTGCCCTTTTTAGTATTACCTCTTTTGAGTTGTGATTCCAATGTTTGTACATGTTTGATGTGATGTTCATTTTTACTTTCCAAATGTATTGAATGTATGCTTGCTTTATTTAGACAACGAGCAGCTCGTGGTTCCTGAGTGTGTTGCCGAAGATCCCTCTGAGCAACAACCTAGTGAAGGCAAGTGTCCTCAGACCTATCATGTCCTACTTTACTTTGTAATTCACTGCCCCGCATTACATTACTGAAACTTAAGGATTGACTAGTCTGTATTTACCTTACCCTTGTTTACCTTTTTTGGGTTAATCATGGTTAGCTTATGCTATTGCTTTAGCTTAATCAATGAACATGATGTGATCTTTTATGATACGATGATGTTATCCCGATGAGGTTCTTGTGATTACTTTAGGGGACTCAGGCTGTTTACTGAGTACCTCTCTGTAAGGACCTGTTTGGGGAGTGACAACCCGAGATAACAGAGCAACCATGAGGGTGGAATGGGACACCCTTAGCTGATTAATTAGAGGAACCAGAGGAGTAGTTGGCTTCGCTGTAGGGCTGTCAATGGGGTCCGGGCACAGTACTTGCTCTGCTGAGGCTGGTTGCAGAGGTTCTTTGATTTAGTTTTGTTAGTCACCCTTCCTCTGGGGAGATGTATTGTGTTTATCAAACTGGAGAAACCTAACAGGCGGCTATGACCTCTTGGAAATCTTTGTAAAGGCTACATAGTGAGACCCTGCTGGGTCACCTTGGTAGTGATCAATGGGGAGGCTAGAACCCTGGGCAGAATGGGAATCACGGCTTGTGGGTAAAGTGTGCAACCTTTGAAGAGTGTTAGAAACTGGTATATCAGCTGTGCTCATGGTTAAGAGCAGCCTTGGGATCCTCTTTGATTAGAAGATCTTTGATTACTTTTATGATGATGACTAGCAATGATGATTACAATTCTGATCTCTGGTATTTCCTCTTGGAGGGAGTACTTTTGGGTAATAACTCGGTTTATTACTAAAACTTGGCTTTACTTATAATAATAAATACTTGGCTAACTAAAAGCCACTGCTTAACCTCAACTCCACATACAGCTAGTCCACCTTAGCCAAACGGGACATTTGCTGAGTACATTGATGTGTACTCAACCTTGCTTTACAAACCACCCCACCCCAGGTTGTCCCCACTGTATTCAGTGATCAGGAGGAGATGTTGGCAACATGGAGGACTTTGAGGAGTTCCAGGACTACGACGAGTTCTAGTTTACTTTAGTGGCAAACCCCCAGTCAGCTGCCTATGTAGGCTTTTCTTCTACGTTTTGTTACTCCGCACTTTGATATTAATGTTGAACACTATGGCTATGTATTAGACTCTATGGATGTCCCAGACATCTTGATGTAATTAAGTATCTTTTCGTTATTTAATTCGAGCATTGTGTGATAATGTCTAATTATATAATCGCTGTGTACGTGAGTTCTGATCCTGGCACGTACATGGTTCGCATTCGGTTTACCTTCCAAAATCGGGTGTGACATAGGGCCCACGAGTCAGAGGGAGAATGGAGGAAGAGTCTGCCCCAGAAGGACCCACACCCGAGTAACCCCGAGGCACCGAGCCCGGGGGTCGGGCGAGGCGGAATCGAAAAGGAAGGTCGGGCAAACCAAGAGGAAGCCACTCGAGTGGATTCCGCACCCGGCCTAGGGACTACCCTGTCATATGACTGAACGCATTAAATACGGGTGGCACTCAGCCATGGCAAAAGATCAGTCCTCCTTCCACTCTTGACCTATGAACCCAGACCAAGAGCCCCACTTATGACCTATGAAGCCATAGACCTACGACTCACTCATGGCCTACAGAACCTAGGCCTGAGTCCCCTGGCGGCCTACAGAACACACAACACAACGAGGGACATTGAGGCTCGGGATACCAAGGCCAGGAGTCATCATGATAGAGGAGAAGTGATGATGATGTCTGGGTCCCCCATCGCCCATGCACGCCATCCCAGCCGACTTAAAGACCCTAACTAACGAGCTCAGTGTACGAGGGTGAATACCGGCGAGCTCATAGGACGAGGGTGAATACCAACGGACAGGGTTGTACCAAGGGTAGAACACTTTATTCTACCGATGTGCAGTAACTCCTTCCACGAGAAGCCACTTGTAACCAGTCCCCTCAGTCTATAAAAGGGGGAGGGTCAGTCCAACGAGAGTGGGGAGAGGCAACATAGCAACGATACTCGGTCGACTTAGCTAGGTAGTGAACACTTGATACGTAATCCCTTAGAACCAACAACGCATAGAGACTTGGGAACTCTTCCCTCTCTCGCTCACTTGTAACCCCTACTACGAGCAACGACCAACAAGGTGTCGGTAGCGCATGCCACCAAAGACTGGAAGTAGTGACTGAAAGGAACACGGATGCCTAAGAGGGGGTGAATTAGGACTTCTAAAACCTTCGCTAATCTATGTAAATCCCTAGAACAAAACCTATGCAAATATGTAAACTAGAATATGCAAACTAGGTTCTGACTAAGTGTTGCTATATCTACCGCAAAAAGAGTTTTGCAACCTAAGTTCCAATACTAACAATTCTAAACTAGGAATAGAGAGAAAGGAACTTAAGTACTTGAATGTAAATGCGGAAGCTAAAGAGCAAAGGTGGAATGCAAACTCCCATGGACAACGCCGATATTTTTACTGAGGTATCCGAAACTGCACAAGGTCCCGTGTAATCCTCGTTGGTGCCCCTACGCAAAGGGTAGCCCACGCGAAGGCCAGGCACCATAGACGAGTAACTCCGTAGAGAGTCGTGAACCTTCTCCACGCGCAAGTGGTGCTCTGCTTCCGGCCTCCTCTCGGACGCTTCCCACCGTGTTCACTATCGAGCTTCCGGCCGAAACACCACGAGTCTCGTTCTCTCTAGTACATGTTGGAGGCCGCACCACAAACGCGGTTGATGCGATCTCGATGCCCCACTCGATACAATTACAACAGCTCACACAAGAGCCGAGAAGTTTGTGGGTTGTCTAACCTCACTCACATAACTAGGAACAAAACCTAGAGCAAACATTAATGCAGTCTAACTAATATAAGCACTTTGCAAAGGACCTATGCTAATCATCGAGTGATTATATTAAGCACTTGGTGTTTGAGCACTTGGAAATGTGTATAACCTTCTTTGGTGTGATGCTTGGGCTCCCACACATTCAAATGTCCGGTTGGGCGAAGTATATATAGGCACCAACTCGAATATGGCTATTGAAGGGCTGATGCTGCTCTCTGCGGCACACCGGACTGTCTGGTCCTAGCACGAGACCATCCGGTGCAACTAACCGTTGAATTATAGCCGTTGCAGCGCTGTCAGCTTTACTCACCGGACTGTCTGGTCCCGACACTAGACCGTCTGTGTGGCTCTCCCTCTACAGTGCCACATGTACTAGCCGTTGACGCACCGAACAGTCCGCGATATGGAACCGGATAGTCCGGTGACTCACCGGACCACCCGCCCAGGGAGGGCAGATCGTCCGCCTGTGGTTGATTCTTCTCCGTGTCTTGGACTTTTCTTGATACTTGTAGATCTTCAATAAAGGTCTTTTTACGATCTTCTTTTGAGGTGTTGCATTCTTAGAGCCTAAGTCTAATCTATTTCACATCATGTGAACTACAAAACACAAACACATGGAAAACATTAGTTCACTGGTTATATTGTTGATCAAATAACAAAATCCCTTAATCGAATTGGTTGGGGTCCATTTTCCTTACAGTGACGATCCGTCCAAACAAATATAAAATCTTGCGCCCACTGAGCATAACATCTGGATCCAGAATGCGCATACACAAATTTACTCGTCGGCGCTGGTTCGAAACTCCGACACCGTGTGCAACCTATTTTTTTCATATCTGCGTGTTTCTTCTTTTAGCTCCTTTCATATTATATCATTAACTCTTGTTTGATCTTGATAAGTCTTTAGCGAGTACTTTAATGTCTTGCTTTGAGGTGTTAACCTTCTTAATCACCTTGTTGCCTCCGTCCAAGTTCATGCTGCTTCTTTTAAACTAAAACAATAAACACTAGCAACCATTATTAGTCCAAATATTTATATTGATCATTAAATATTAAAATCTATTAATTAAATGGGCCGCGGTCCATTTTACTTACGACAAGAACACACAAATCAATTTATATTACATTTGGTCATATAGCTGTTGAAGTCGACATGCTGAATTTCACGTACCGCATGAGTGCAGGTTTCGTCCTTGAGTCATAGGTGTACAATAGCGCCAAGGTTTGGGACAGTGAAAGTGTAGAGACAACATTCTTCTTCTCATTAACAGTGTTAGAGCAGATTAGGTCTCATTTAGGCCGCGTTCGTTTGTGCAAGATTAAAATTACGTATGTTTCTATTCTTGGCCCGGATATAGTGCATCCGGTTGGTTCACTGAAACTTGGTCAGTGATGAATCCAGGTCTAGAATCAATACAAAACTGCAGAATAGCTCGTTCGTTTCAGCCTGGAATAAATACACTTGCAACACCTGTTTGACAGCAACGACAGTACTAACAAGCTCCTATACAACAATGGTGGCACTAACAATCTGTAATATACACAATGTATATTCAGTTGTCAAGTAACAACTAGACATCCAAGAGTAATAATACCATGACACGCAAGGTCTACAGCGCTACACCTTTATCAACGCAATGTAAGGACGTACTAGCAATGGTCTGTATCAAGATTTGCTAGATTACAAAAAGAAACAATTGAATTATTGCCAGGCCCCAACTTAAATAAAGGTCGCAAGCCATTAATCACTGTCTCTCTCTCGCTACGAATACCAGAAGCGAGGATGTCCCTCTCTTCTCTCCATACATTAGTGGTGTCAAAGATCCGGCAGCGAGCTGCGCAAGCGGCCTATGGTGCCGACGAGAAGGGACACAGCGACGGTGCGTGTCGCTTACCAGAGGGAAGGAAATCATTTCCGAGGGACAGGCGGTTTGGGGAAGGAAGGCATCGGCGAGGGCTTACCAGAGAGAAGACCGCAACAAACCGTCACTTGGCGTCGTCGCCTCTTTGCCTCCGCTGCCGCCAGAGCTGCAGATCGGATCCGGAGGGTAGTATACCAGGTTTACTTCCAGACCGTGGTGGGAGAAAAAAAAATCTAAACCGGACCACTCTTGTTTTTTAGTCAGATCTAAACGAACACCTCTCAAAGAAACGGTCCGATTCCAAACCGGGTCATTTCTTTCCCCTGGAACCAGTCCCGGAATAGGCCAAACCGCCCAAAACGAACGCGGCCTTAAGTTTGTAGGGCCGAGAAGTTACCAATGAACGTTGGTTTATCCGTTTATACGTCGACCTTGTTCCGGTTTATTGTATATACGGTATGAAGGTGTATTCGATAAATTGTTGCAGCCCCGATCATTACGTAAACGATAAAATCAGGTTCTATTTTTTTACCAAGTCCGATGTAGTATAGTCAACCAGCAGATAACTCCTGCGTGATGAAGATTGTGCTGGATCCCAGAATGGTCATTTAACTCATTTGTGCACATACAGTATACAGTTGAAACTGTGTACAAGACAAAGCATGTAGATTGTAGATTATCCGGACATCTAGTGCGACTTTGGCCCAATAAGTCCAACTTCACATAGGCCTAGCCAACTTGACCACTTACCCTATCCGTGTTACATAAGGCTCTCTCCAACAAGGTCATGTAAAGGATCTTGTCCGTATATTTAACGTACCAAGCTTGTCCCTACGCCTCTAGCAAGGTCTTCTATTGTGTCTAAAATTTGGTGGCCTCTTCTCGTCCTCTAACCATAGTGGCTCCCTCGAACCTGCGTTATACGCTGGACACCATGTTGTTGTTAAAGACACTGATCCCTCTCTTCCTCACATGTCATTCCCACAGACACTATTTAACGTACGGTTTAAATAGTGTAAAGATTATGTGACTTAAAACATAAAGTCCATACAAACCTTCTGTGGCTTTAACGAGGCTATACATTTGAACTTGCAGATTTAAAACATGAAATGTTAGTGCAAGTTCATACAAACTAAGTTCATAACATGTACCATAAGAGTGAAAGATTAAAAATAAGCACATGATTAAAACTCGTTAGCATGAAGTATAAAGTAAGAGTATAAACAAGCACAAGTGTCTATATAAATACAATGAGAGTAGCGCATGTCAGAACTTACCATACACATACAACATAAAGTATTATACAATGCATGGAAGGAAATGTGTATGCAACATATGAACATAATTGTGTATCATGAGAGTATAACATATAAGGATAGCAAGATCCACCGTCCATGTCTATGTCTCTCCCCCTATCTCACATACTTCTTGTCCCCACTCTCCCTTAGCATCAAGCACACTAAATTACAAAACCTAAGTGTCCTATGGAGGGACCGACACAATTGTGTAAGGTGTTAAGTGTGTGGAGTGGTCCAAACTACATGAGAAGTGCCTCCTCATCTAAGTCAGAAGAAGGTTCTCATGCTAGAGCTCATGTCTCATGCTATGTCTGGTTGGTCATAGAAGCTATGACTAGCTATGTGTGTGTGTGTGGAGGGGGAGGTCAAATGACACAACTAACACAAGCTCAAGATGTTGATGTTCTACAACCTCCCCTCAAGTGGTTGATCAAAGAACACCACCCCTACTACAAGCTCATCCACAATACCTCATCATAGGGAGTCCATCAATGAGAGTTATCACTCGATCTAAAAATATATATCTTTTGTTGAACATCACTCATTTGTCTCTGGTATAACTAAACTTGTAATGAAGTTTGGACACTGAGGCACCACATGATGCAAGGATGGATAGTAAAAATATATATGCATAATAATTAATTAAAAATAAAAAACATAATCATGTTTGAATTAATATCTTATTTCAACAAGGTCTATCAATATGATATATAGAAAACGTAGCAATATACGGACAACTAATTAGTCTCTACTATATTAAAACACTAGTTTCGACGGTCGTCCCGCGTCATATTTTTACAAATAACCCCTTATATTATTTAAAATAGCCCACAAGACACATTCTCTTCACATCGATCACATCTAATCCAATTCGTCTATCTACTACCCGTCCTCAGTGAATCCGCGCCCCGCACGGGGCGCGAGCGCCTCAGTCACCCACATAATGACACAAAGTCAGGCACGCCATGTCTTCTGTTTATAGCAACGAATGACATGGCAAGTAGGCTTGTGCCAAATGCACCGCGACAGAAGCCCAACAACCCAAGCACGCTGCTCCGTAGGGGACGGGGAAAGCGGTTTCAGCAGACCCACACACGACGTGTCTTCCATGCATAGAAACGCGGGAGCATACCCAGACCACAAATTTAAGCAAGACAAGAAGTATACAAAAGATAGTTGTTAGCAAGGTTGAAGGAGGAACATCCTAGTGCGGTAATTCTTTACCTACTATTCTTTGTTAGCAAGGTTGAAGGAGGAACATCCTTAAAGGCGTTATGGTCGTCTGCCCGTTGCCACCACGTTGCCCATCATCACGCCACCGTGCCTGGCCAGCCGCCCTGCCGTCGAGCACCACAGCGCCGCCTGCCAGTGGTGGTGGCGAACATCACTCGTGTGAGTTTCCCGATGATGATCGACAGCAGTGACCTATGAGACTTTTGTGACTTTTGTGAGATTTAATATTGTTGTTACTTGTAGTTGTGACTTATGAGATGAGATTCGACACTTTTGAGACCCGCATTGTGACCTTTGTGATTGTGATGAAATAGATAAGACTATTATTGTCTTTGTTATTGTTCTTATGGTGATTGTATGTGAGATGTTATATGTGAAATGTGGTGTGGTGTTGTTGCTATTCTATGTGTAATGTTGTGGAATGTGGTGGAAACTGAAAAAGAAACAATATTTATAATGGTGGTCAATTTAACTTCCTAGAGTTAGCTAACTTTTGAGAGAGGAGGCTGAGTCGTCGGAAGTTAGTGGTTGATGGTGTCAGGCCCGCGGACGACGTCAGACCTAGGCTAACTTTAGAGAGGCACTGTTAGCCGTCGTAAGTTAGCTAACTTCGAAGATAGTTGTAGGAAGTTAAGCTAACTTTCAACCGAAACTTTCCGAGAGCTTAACTTCTGATGGCACCACTTAACTTTCGATAGTGCTCATAACTTCCGAGAGTTGGTAGCTAACTTCTGATGATTTGGGCTCTTGGAAGTTAATTAGTTTCCTGTAGTGAGTGTTGCACTCGGCAAAAGGTGTCTTGATGAATGCAATGTCCAGAGCAGTCGACAAAAGACACATTGTCTGGACACCTGGAAACTTCCTTTGCTAAGTGTCAAAGCCAAGACACTTAACAAAGCTCCCACCTTTGCCGAGTGCACTGACCATACCACTTGACACAAGTTGTGTGAGCTACCTAGAACTTGCTTTGTTGAGTGCCAAACTCAGGCGCTCGATAAAGACTCTATCACCATCACTCACGCTATTAAGGCACTTTTTATTTGCCAAGTTTGGATTTAGCAGTCGGCAAGAAGTCCTATATATAGATGTCCAATAAGCACGAGGCCCGTGAGCCCGGCACGAAGTCCGTTGTTTGAGCCCGGCACGGCCTGGTTCTATGCGGGCCCGGGCCGGCCCGGCACGAATAAGCGGGCCGGGCTCGGACAAGAAACTAGGCATGGTGGGCTAGCCCGGCACGGCTCGTTTACCTCTAAGCCCGTTAAGCCCGCTTTTTTACACTAAAAAGTACTTATCGGCCCGCATAGCCCGTTTAGGCCCGCTGCGGGCCAGGCTCGGACAGGGAATTGAGCCCGCGTGCCTAGACGGCCCGGCCCGGTTTTCTAACCGTGCCTGGCGAGCCGGGCCCAAAACGGGCCGAGCTTCACCGGGCCCGGGCCGGGCCGGGCCGGGCGGCCCATTTGGACATCTCTAGTCCTATACCGACGATTTTTTTTTTCACTGAGAGCCCTTTGCCGTGTGCAAACGGTCCTAATGGTCACGCCACTTTCAAACCTCCTCGAGAGCAGCTGCCGCCAGAAGGAGAGGAGGAGGAAGCATCTACGTCGAGGCGACCGAGCTTAGAAGAGCGCAGTATTGTGTCATTGTGTGTCAACTCCAGCAGCTAAAAATAGACGGGGCTAAATTACAGGGACCTCCATCAACATCGCCGAGCCCTGGAAACACAACACGCGAAGCCAACAATGGCTATTTATAACATCTCACCTTTCTCTCTCCTCCCCTCCTTAGTTCCCTTAGCGCGTGCCGGCCGCCTCCGCTCATCGTCGTGCACCATGCCAACTCCGAGAAGACGATCTTGCAAGGAAAGCGCATGCAAGAACGTCGTCACATATATAGAGGAGTAGCAGCCAGCAAGAGGTGGAATCGACGGCTTGATCCCGAGACCGACCGAGACCAGCTGCAAAAGCTCCTAGCTAGCGCATTGGCCGCCGGAGTGGGCTGCAGTGCAGTACAGGTGGATCGCATGCGAGGAGGATGCGAGTGCTGGAGGAGGACCTGTACCCGTCGACGCCGGGGAAGGTGAAGGTGGAGCGGGCGGGGGCGATGAGCCGGTACCTGCACCGTTGCTTCGCGTCCACGGGGACCATGTTCCTGTGGGCGCTCTTCCTGGTGGCCATGACGGCCACGTACCTGAGCGTCCACTCCATCGTGGACACCTCCTCCCGCTACTTCGCGGCGTCCTGGGGCGGGCTGCACTGGGAGCGGCAGATCCGGGCGTCGGCGTCGCCGCGGCGGCCGCCGGGGTCCGCGGAGGGCGCCGGGCTGTCCGTGCTCGTCACGGGCGCCGCCGGCTTCGTGGGCACGCACTGCTCGCTGGCGCTGCGCAAGCGCGGCGACGGCGTCCTGGGCCTCGACAACTTCAACTCCTACTACGACCCCTCGCTGAAGAAGGCCCGGCGCGCGCTGCTGGGCTCCCACGGCGTGTTCGTGGTGGAGGGCGACATCAACGACGGCCGCCTCCTGGCCAAGCTCTTCGACGTGGTGCCCTTCACCCACGTGCTCCACCTCGCGGCGCAGGCCGGCGTGCGCTACGCCATGGAGAACCCGGCGTCGTACGTGCACTCCAACATCGCCGGCCTCGTGTCCCTCCTCGAGGCCTGCAAGGACGCCGACCCGCAGCCGGCCGTCGTGTGGGCGTCCTCCTCCTCCGTCTACGGCCTCAACGACCGCGTCCCCTTCTCGGAGGCGCACCGCACCGACCGGCCTGCGTCGCTGTACGCCGCCACCAAGAAGGCCGGCGAGGAGATCACCCACACCTACAACCACATCTACGGCCTCTCCGTCACCGGCCTCCGCTTCTTCACCGTGTACGGTCCGTGGGGGCGCCCCGACATGGCCTACTTCTCCTTCACCCGCAACATCCTCCAGGGGAAGCCCATCACGGTGTACAGGGGCAGGGACCGCGTCGACCTCGCCCGGGACTTCACCTACATCGACGACATCGTGCGCGGCTGCCTGGCGTCGCTGGACACGGCGGGCCGGAGCACCGGCACCGGCGGCAAGAAGCGCGGCCCGGCGCCGTACCGGATCTTCAACCTGGGGAACACGTCGCCCGTCACGGTGCCCACGCTGGTGTCCATCCTGGAGAGGTACCTGCGGGTGAAGGCCAAGAAGAACGTGGTGGAGATGCCCGGCAATGGCGACGTGCCCTACACGCACGCAAACATCAGCCTGGCCCGGGAGCAGCTCGGCTACAAGCCCACGACGAGCCTGGAGATGGGGTTGAAGAAGTTCGTCAGGTGGTACCTCTCCTACTACGGATACAACCGTGGGACGCATACCTTCAGGAACTCATGATGTCGCTCGTGCCTTCCACTCTCGTCTGGGTCCACACAAGTTGTGGGGGAAATTGTGTTGACTGGCTGTTGTAGTTGGGTTAGGACAGAAGAGGAGGGGACGGCGACAGAACGATCAAACGGAGGGCCGGCTTTTTAAAGATTTCTTTCGAGCTTCCTAACTTTAGAAAACTAATAACATTATCGAAAAAAGCTATCGTCGACTCTCAGCGTCAAAAAAACCAACAACCGCTTTTTAGAAAACATAAAAAAATACAACTCAAACAAATATACTCTTAGATGGTCATCACACTGGGGCCGGCAAAGTACAAATTTGATATCTCAATGTTTCTTATTCAAAACTGTCAATGTTTAACGAACAATTCGTATATAGTTACTGAAAGATGGCAATAGAAAACAATTGGATCAGCTCACACGCGGCAGTTCAATACAACACAAACAACACCATAGTTTGAAGGAGACGAAATTGCAGACGTACATATTTCTTAACGTTTTATGTTCCTGTTGTGCGATTAAATATGCGTGATCCCTTGGGTGCAGCGCCATGCCGACATCCTTCGATGGTTCCTTTGCAGATCGACCATGGGACGTGTGTATGCAAGGTCCTGCATATGATAAGATATGTAATGTGCTCAGCTCCTTAGCAGGTCCAAGAATTGAAGCCGCAATCAGGGCATCAGCAATGCAAAGAGAACTTACTGCAGGTAAAGTGAATCGTTGCTTCCAAAGAGAACAGAAATGCAACAGAACGCCAGGAATTAATGGTTAATGTAATATGAACCTCACAAGTACTTGGATAGCCAAGGAAGATCTGGGGATTCCTTGAGGGCAAATGTCACATCGTCACTGTCAACCAAGAAAACGAGGTATTGGATCAACAGCAAGAGAAAGTAGGTTCAAACTGGTTTTGGATTTGAATTTAGTTCTTTATTGCTGTTTTCAAGAGCCGACCTTGGATAGTTAAGCTGAACCTTCTGCAACTTGTGCTTACTACCCTCTTCACAGAGGATGATCTTGCTTTCACCAAGCTTGCAACTGCGAATGGGACAAATTCAAAATTTACTGATAGGTCACTGAACCAAATCAGAGGAAGAGTAGAAGTTAAGAAATGAGAAGTGAGTGGAACATCAGTACAAAGCATCAGTAGTTCTATCTCATTAGAGAAAAATGAAGTGTCACATATAAGAGAATTTTCACAAGTAATTGCCAGCTAACTAAAAGCTATGACAACTGGACCACCGCGAAAAAATGTACGGTCCAAGTTTACAAATTCCACGCAATCGTCCATGATCAAAATTTTAACACGTGAGAGATGCAAAGGATGCAATAGCAAGCGAAATGGATCAGTACAAAACAGGTCACTTTAGGTAAGCCAATTGGACCGCCTCAAACAATGCATAGTCCATTTTTTACAAACTCCACACGATCTTCACATGCTCAAAATTTCAACACATGAGAAATGAAAAGGATGCAATAGCAATTGAAAAAGAAGGCAGGCTGAAGTTTTCCCTTTCAGTCTATATCCAAGCATGCACTAATAGCCATTGCTTTCAATATACTAGAAAACTGCTACTTCTGTCCAAAAAAACCATGTCATTCAGGTTTGCCTAAGTCAAACTATTTTAAGTTTGACAAACTTCACAAAAAAGAATGTCAACACTTATAACAAGAAATAGGCATACTATAAAAATAGTTCCGTGGTGAATATAAGATACCTATTTGGTGGAATGGTGGTAATATAGATATCTGTATTTTTTAGTATAAAATTAGTCAAACTTAAGATTGTATGACTGAGGACAACTAAAACATCTATTTGGGAGAGGCGTAAAAAAATGGCATATGATACATGCAAATGCTAGGGATGGAAATTGGAAAAGGAACATGCCGATGTAACTCCATTTGCTATGGCACACAGAAGCAAAGGCAACACCATCAGTAGCCACATTACACATGATGGTATGTGTACATGAACTCAAGGAGTCTACTGTATTACTGTATATGAGGATCTTCAGCACAGTTTCATCTATTGCAAGCAACACATATTGAATTAGCATACCAAATTTTCAAGAGAGTGTCGTATCCAGGCAATAGTTCTCTGTTGGCATGGCACCAGGAGAAAACTGTTGTTGCTAACTACAGAAAAAGAAAATATCTCGTTAGATTTCTTCATAAGCACCCATACTAGTACTATGTGCATGGCCCCAAACAGGCAGGATATAAACAAGAGCAGTACTGATAACATCTTCCAAAGTAAGCATGAAACAGTTCATCGCATGCCTCAGTTCACATGGAAACTCAGACACAGCTAGTGGGAGGAAAAGCACCACTCAGTATATGTAAGTGTAATTAAGACTGGATGAGTAATCAATGAAATGAACAATACAACAACCACAACAAAGCCTTTTAATCCCAAGCAATTATCAATGAAAAGGAAATACTGCACTTGCAATAGTTCCATTCAGCACTACCATTGCAGCAGGGTAATACTAATACAGAAAAGGAAAAAATAGTTAATGGAAATAAGAGATTGCCCAAAATAATCAACAACAGATTCTGAAGCCTGATAAAGTCAGGAAGCTTAAAAATACAATATCAAGAAAGTGTAGCCATCTGGAAAAAATGGCAGCAGAACAGAAGAAATCCAAAATGAACAATTTGTAGGTTAGTTTTTGGTCCACATAGCATGGGGTGAGACAGCCACACGAGGGCCTGTGCCAGACATAATTGACGCTACAAATTTATGTACCAAGGTAAGAGATTTCATTCTAAGTACTGGATTTGAGTCAAAATCACAGCAGGTAGGCAATTAGGCATGGACATGGAAGCCTAAAGAACAAGCCGTCTGTACACTCTGACTCCTGGGCTTGGCAAGTTTTTTTTGTTTCCACCAACAGTATTATTGTTTGGAAATATAGGAGCTAAAAACACATAAAAGATAATGTAAGCTCACCTTATCAAACATTATTTCACCTAGTCCACTTTTGTACAGCTCATGAACCATGGCAACCAGTATAACTTTTCCAAACTTTGGGCAATTCTTCATCACCTGTAAAGAGACAAAAATGTTGCTGAGATCCAAATAATGGTGGGTGCTCAAGTGACTTTAATAATTGATATGGTTATGAGTACAAGCTTGCATAAAATGCACATTTTCCACTCACTTGAATATGAGGTGCCTGGAAGACTTCCTGAATAGCAGCTTCTATGTCACCCATGGAAACAACAGCATCACCTACAAAAATCAGATTCATGTTCAATGGATTATATGCAAGTTACAAAGGAGGGTTGAAATCGTGAAACGATAACATGAATGGTGGATTTGTACTGGTGGTCTAAGTTTATGTGACTATGTGACCATAAAGATAGAATAATCTGGTGCACATAAGGATGGCAACAGGGCCAATCCCCAATGGGGATCTCATGGGGGATGAAGATGGTATGTTTTTCATCCTAGTCAGGGACTTAACGGGCCAAAATCTATCCCCGTCAGGTGAAGTGGAGGAGGGAATGTTCCCTGGCAACCCATCCCCATTGTGGACCCGCAGTGTTTGTGCAGGCAGCAAATAGGTAGAAAAAGTCCAATATCTTCTCTACTCCTATAAAGCACCATTTTTCCTGATTTCCACTGTCGTCCCTTTTGCAAAAAAAACTTTTACTTCTTTCTAATCTAACCCGCGTCGTCAACCGACGTGGGCCGTTACCTCCTATATGGTCACCCAAACTCAACACGACATGAAGCCGCATGCGCAACGCTCCCGGGTAGTACCACCTCGCTAGCTGAAGGAAGGCAAGCACCCGAGTTAGCTAAAAAAAGGAGCAGATCTTTTCAACTCATATCTATCCTTATACTTCTTTTTAATCTAACCCGCGGTCCACCGTCATCATGTGTTGTCAAGTGACATGGATCGTTACCTCCTAGATGGGTTGTGAGTAAACACTCAAGCCAACATGACAGAAAGTCGCACGTAGCGTAATGCTCATAGTACCACCTCACTAGATGAAAGAGGACGAGCGGCCGAGATGGTTATAAAAAAGGGCAGGTCTCCTTTTCAACTGATATCTTTCTCAGCCTTTTGATACTATAGTACTATAGTATTAAATATGATTGGTGTGCCGTCGCAACGCACGGGCATTGTACTAGTAGAAATTAATTGGCCAAGCACAAGGCAACA
Source organism: Zea mays (assembly GCF_902167145.1). Taxonomy (NCBI): domain Eukaryota; kingdom Viridiplantae; phylum Streptophyta; class Magnoliopsida; order Poales; family Poaceae; genus Zea; species Zea mays. Next base: position 118,708,724 of record NC_050101.1, on the reverse strand, counting down.
ATATAACCCTAGGTTCCCACCCACCCATCCCATTGATCAAATCCATGGCCACCGCCACTTCCACAGTACTGCATCCTTCGATCTCTTCCTTCTCTGCACCTCAGCCATTCCGCTCCCCATCTTCGCACTCGGAGCAAACACCCAAACAATCGTGCCCCTCCCTTCGCCCTCGGTCGTCCTACCCCACCCACGCCCCTTCTTCTGTCTTCACCCTCAGCTCCGCACAGAATGACCGCCTACACTCAGAGCCTCGGACTTTGGCGGTAACCCCCCGCCTCCGCTCACAACTCGATCGTCTGCGCTCGGCCATCTCTCGTCCCGCTCAACTCGACCTCCTCCCTCTTGCCCCATGCTTAATTGCTTACTACACATTGCAGCGTCGAGGCTGCCTAGGTGGAACGAGCAAGGCTATGCGGGATGGAGCTTCAGCGACCTACAATTAGGTGGTGCCACACCTGTTGGAGCCCCGGAACTTCAAATCAGGGACGGGAGAAAGAGAGCCCTGAGACAAGGAGCGGGCAAAATCAAAGAGATTGAGGATGGGTATCGCTCCCTGCCTGTGATGTCCCTGTTGCCATCCCTAAGTGCACACGTTTTTTCTTGAATGATTCCAGCACAAATGTGTACACTGCACAGTACCTTTCTTTGCAGAAACAGTAGTCTGTGCAGACTGTCGAGACTGTTTGACACGGTAGTCTGCAAACTCTGCTGCCCGTCTACAAATCTCTAAAGCTCGCCTAGCATCACCTGACATAGCAGCTACCTACAAGCAAAGGCATTCAAAATAAATGGAATACAATGCCAACATTACAATTGAAAAAGGCATACTCTTCATACAAGTTAATTAGTAAAAGATACAAACTAACAGAAAATTCTTTGGTTGCCCTGGCCTTAAAAAATGATCTCTGCAATGTGAACTCATTTATTGTAGTCCCTCTGGTCTTAAAATTTGGTCAAAAATTTTAGAACTTTGACCATTCAATTTGGAAATATTAAAATCACATGAAAAATATTTGTCTTGAATAACACTTTCAAAACCACATACATTTATTAGACGTTATAACTTATTTAAGAAGAAAAATGTGGTCATAATTGCATGACTATAAAACATAAAAATGTCAGGCACTTTTTACCAGAGGGAGTACTAATATTTTACTTTGATTTGACACCTGACACAAATATCATGACTTCATTTATAATGGACCATAATATGAACTTATCACTTCATGTGTTTTAAGAAAACCTCAGAATTAGTGGAATGGTGCAGAGAGCAACAGCTACGGATGAAAAGACATGACACAGCAAACATAAAAACATGGTATTGTGAGGCAAACCTTTCTAGAAGCAAATTCAATAGCCTGTTCCTCAAAGGCATCAATACCCTTTAAACGGCTTGTTATAATTTCCTGCAGTTGTCTATAATTGTATGGACCAAAACACAGTCGTTGGATACCCATCCGACTTGATATACGAGGCAATAACTTTTCTGGAAGATCCATTGTGTTTGCTATACCTGCAACCATGGCAAAACAGACAAGGGGTGAGTAAAAGGTAAGGGTAAGGACAAAATGGAAGAATAGTTTAGTTACCTATAACAACTAGATTTGAATTTGGTTTGGTAGGCCAGTCAAGAATGTTATACAACACCTGATAAAAAAATGCCAGTGTCAAATGATAAGAAAACAAATTATAATATGAAAAGGCTAGTTTTTTATTAATTTCCTGATATAAACCTATGGGTAAAATAAATAATTTATTAATTCTGAAATGAATTATTACCGATTGGTTTCTTGTCATAAGAAGATCAAGTTCATCGATCAGCAAAACAATTGGCTGGTTTGCTTGCTTTCCAATTTTAGTACCACCTGAAAAATGTTCTGTTAAATAGTGAAGAGCCTTTTTCCACCCAACCCTATGCCCACTCAACTGTTCATATACAACCTGCAAGTTTTAAAAAGAATACATGAATTACAGTTCCTGAATCCCGAGGGCTATGTGCAAGCTACAGTTGAGTAGGACAGATTTATTTATCATTATGCCACAAAGCAGAAGTACCTTGTAGATATTCTCTGGAGATGCTAATTTAAGACCATTAATTTCGATAAAACAATATGGCCTCAGAGTTCCAGAATCAAATTCAGATCTCAGCCTCCTCATAACAGCAAGTACACTCATAGTCTGTAGGTTGACAAAATTAGATGCAGAAAAAAATGGTTTAATGTTTAGCCACAGCAGGTGGGATAAAACCATAAAGCAGCCATGAAAAGATAAGTCTGTTACCTTGCCAGTGCCAGGTACACCATGTATATAAAGGCAGCGTCCTAGGCATTGGTTGTTGCAGATTGCATCCTTTACAAATATTGATATCTCATCCATTTCTCTGATATGAGACTTTAGCTAAGTAGCAGTTTTTGTGAGGCACACAACAAACACTCAGGAAGATGAATAAACATACTTATCTCTGCAAGGCAATGACTTAGGAAGAGTTGCCAATAACAGGGTTGCTTTAGCCTTCTCCAGCTCAGTCTTTTGGTGGCACCGAGCATGCTCAGGAATTTTTTGTATCCCAATTTTTTGCAGGCCATATATTCTACCTTTCCTTGAATTCTATGTATAAATATGTCATTTCAGTAAAGCAATATAAAACAGCAGATGAAATGAGGAGAAAGGTTGTTTGTTACCGCCGCAGATTCATGTGATTGATTCCTTCTGACAGAGAAAGATGATGTGGATTCTTCCTCCTCGTCATAGTCTGAATCTTCATCAGTGTCACTGTTATAATCATCACCAGCATTGTAGGGCTCGTCACTGAGATCTTCCTTTGTCTATAAGAAATTAGTAGGAACAAGCTTGGTCACTGGGTAAATCACAATGGTGTCCAAGCTTCAAAGAAGACTGTTTTGCATCTCAAGAGATTATGGGCATCTACCTCTGGCTCATCATCAATATCTGCCAAACGCTTAAAATTATGCCAATGTATATCATACTCATATTCACAATAAAATACATCATCCCCTCCGTTGTTAGCATCCCTAAAGTCTTTGGGGCACATTATAGAACAATGTCTAAGGATTGTTTCCATCTGCACAGGCCATAAGCACAAAGAACCTAAGACAACAAATGGACAAACAAAGAAAAATCGTGAAAGAGCCAACTATACACATAGAAAGACACTGATCACCTCAATGTCTGCAAGATCATTGGTACGATACAGCTCTCTTCTCAAGTTATGCAGCTGCCTTCCTGCTGCAGTCTCTTCAGGGATAATGTACCACCTGACCTTTGCCCAGAACGTCCCATCAGGCTCCCTCCATAAACTGTTACAGATAACAGCACCGTTCAGTAAACTCACAAAGTGTGCATTAAGTGCTAAGTATCATTGACACATATAAGGTCTATCTGTAGACATATTGAGAAACATCTAGCGTCACAGATTGATTTTTAACAATTTTTGGAAAACAAAAGGAAGAGGGTGAAGAAGCACACAACAGTATAGAACAGCAATGCCTTGCAGACAAACCTGAATGTTCATTACAACTAAAACATTCCACGGCTAATAGTAAAAAAAATTACACATCATTTGGTTTTGAAACACCTAAACCATGAATAGGACAAACCATTGCAATTGCACAGCAAGTTAGTTATCATAAGTGTTAGGCAAATCAATAGCAAGTAACAGCCGGTAAGCACCTTCCAGTTCACAGGTAGTAGTCAACTATAACCAGTTAAAACATGCTATGTTAATATAAGGATAGCCTGCTAGGCCAGTTCTTAGGAATTCGTGGTTCACCGCATAAACTTCGGAAGCTAATGCAATGCCAAAGCCTCACTGACCTCTCGATGCGTGCAGCCCACAGGTCGCTGGAAAGGAGTTTTTCCTTGGCGGTCCTCACGACGCGCTTCCCCTCAGGCGGCCTGGGCCGCTCGACCACCTTACCGGCGCGCTCGGCCTCGCAGTAAGGGCACGCCCAATCACCTTCAGGCACCCTCCGAAGCGGCGGTCGCACGCATCGCAGGTGGAATCCGCCGAGGCACGCGTCGCACTCCACCATAACCCCGCCGCCAGTGCGGAAGCATACGCGGCACTCCTCCTCCTCGGGGTCCTCCGCGTCAGACTCCGCCGTCTCCCGCCTCTTCACGTACACGTCATCGCCGACCTCGAACTCCCCGCCATCATACACCACCTTCCGGTAGTATGCCCTCTTCCTCGGGTGTCGCCTCTGCCTCTTGGTCTCGCGCTGAACAGGGGTTTTCGGTGACGGCGCGGTGCGCTTAGCCCTGGAGATGGGCGTAGCCTTCACTTGCACCTCCGGGGAGGCTTTGGTGGGGGTTTCAAGAAGGCGACGCGAGCGTCGGACGGTGGATGGCGTCGCCGGAGACATCGGCGCCGGCGAGGCCGTCGTTTTGGACTTCCGCCTGGGCGTGGGCTTGGACGGGGTGCAGAGGTCCATCCTGGACTCAGCGGGGGCGGCGACGGGCTTCGCTGGCGAGGATCTGGGCTTGGATTTTGACCTGGAGGGGGAGGCGACGAGATCCATTTCCGGGTCTCGCCGGAGACAGCGAGGGGTGGGAGGCGGAGGAGGAAGGTGGAAACTGTATTTGAAATGGAGGTGGCTGGTGGCCGACGGGAGTGGACGGTGTTAGGGTTTCGGCCGTTTGGCGCTCATTCACACCGCAGTTTTGGCATTTTTGTAAATTGCTCCTTTTTTATAGGAGTTTAGTTTGGTACAATCTCGACTCTTATAAATCCATGCTAACACTATAATCCTAAGAGGGAGAGGGTCGACAGCGATAACGTGAGGGAACGAATTAACGGTGGTGGAGGTGCCGAGTGAAGGAAAAGGGCAGCGGGAATGCGGAGAGAGAGGAGAGTGAAGCTGCGACGGCAAAGTCATGGGAGAGGAGAAGGGAAGGAATGATAGATGATCTAAATAATAATATTTATTGTATTTAAATGGGTAAGGAAAAGATGGTTATCTAGTGATATGAATTGTTGGTTTGTGATGTTGTGTTAAGTCTGTGTACAATTTGTTTGGTGGATTTAGTGGAGGCTATGGGTGTGGAGATAATTTGGTTATGTGGGTTTTGTAAAGTTTAAACAGGTGGATTAAATAGTGGTAATGATATAGATGTGGTAGTTCTTTGTGTGTTCACCTCTCTCGTCCGTTTTAAAGAAAATCAAATGTGCGAAAGCTAGGGCTGGGCAAAAAAAACTCGTTAGCCATAACCTAAACCCGAACTACCTAAATCTAGACTCGATCTACCCTAAATCTAAATTAATCAGACACTAATTCGGATAGCAAGTCTAAAAACCCGATTTAAGTTTGGTAATTCGGGTTATGAGTCTAGGTACCCGAATTACCCAAACCTTGCTAGAGCCCAGAAACAGATCTTGAGAATCTTGCTAGTCGTTTGAGTGCAAGTGAGTGAGAAAAAAGGACATGTTGGTTTTGCTTGTACATTGTATTTATCTTGTCTTTACAAACTTATTTATCTCATTATATTTGCAGAGATTGGATGTGTCATCAACTACCTCGCAGATGAGGCTCCTGTAATATACGTTCGGGGAAAAATGATGACGGTGGAGCTGATGGAGGAGAAGGAGGACACATCAAGGTTGACTGAGCTTATCGCGCTCGCTGAGGAAGGATTACATGGGGAAGAGGAGGATGATACATCAAAGTTGACTCAGCTCATAGAGCTAGCTGAAGCAGAATTACATGTGCAAGAGGAGGAGTACGAGTTTATGTCTCAGGCCAGCGAAGAAGCTGTCACGTACCGTAATTAGGGGTACCCCCAACAGTCCTAAACACGACTGGTAAGCATCCGCAGCACAAACCGCAAAGACTGATGGGCACGGTTTAGGACAAGGCCTCGTCTACCAAGGGACGCAACCTCGCCTCGCCCGAGCCCGGCCTTAAGCGGGAACAGTAGTCCCGGACGAATTCACGCCTCACCCGAGGGCCTCCTCAGGCAGTGGGTGCACCCTCAGCTCGCCCGAGGCCCAGCTCGGGCAGGCTTCGTCGTGAAGCAACCTTGGCCAAATCGCCTTACCAACCGACCGTATCGCAGGCGCATTCAATGCGAAGATCGCCAGGCACCTTATCCTGACACGCGCGCCGCAGTCGGCAAGGTCGAAGTGACCGCAGTCACTTCACCCCTTCACTGACCGATCTGACAGGAAAACAGCGTCGCTCGCCCCACTCCGACTGCTGTGCCAACCACCCGGGCAAGGCTGACAACAGCCGAGTTCAGTCTCGGGCGCAACAGGAAGCTTCACCTCGCCCGACCTTAGGCCTCGGCCTCGGGAGGAGGTCTCCGTCTCGCCCGACCCCAAGACTCGGCCTCAGCCTCGGCCTCGGGAGGAATCGCGTCCTCACCCGACCCCGGCCTCAACCTCAGGAGAAGTCTCCGCCTCGCCCGACCTTGGGCTTGGACCGACCGCGCCACAGGGGATACATCATTACCCTACCTCTAGCTAGCTCAAGCTACGAGGGAACAAGACCGGCGTCCCATCTGGCTCGCCCCGGTAACAGGTAATGATGGTTCCCCGCGTGTGTCCATGACGTCGGTGGTTCTCAGCCCCCTACGGAAGCAAGGAGACGTCAGTAGGATCCCAGCCGCACCGCCAGCTGTGCTTCTACAGGGCTCAGGCACTTCTCTGACGGCCACGTTATCGCGTACGCAGGGCTCAAGCACTTCTCCAACAGTCACATTGGCATGTACACAGGGCTCAGGCACTTCTCTGCCAGACACGTTAGCGCATAGCTACACCCCCCACTGTATATCTGGACCCTCTCCTTGCATCTATAAAAGGGAGGTCCAGGGCCTTCCTGCGAGGGGGGTCGCGCGGGGGACGAGCAAACGAACAGGCTCACTCACTCTCTCTCTCTCTCTCTCTCTCTCTCTCTCTCTCTCTCTCTCTCTCTCGCGCGCGATGCTTGTAACCCCTACTACGAGCACTCCCGGTGCGAGATAATACAAGTCGCATTTCCCCTTGTGTTCCATCTTGCGCCAACCCATCTGGGCAGAGCACGCTGCGATAAATTCATTGGTCGGCTCGGTTGAGGGTCCCCCGGGTCCGAAACGCTGACAGTTGGCGCGCCAGGTAGGGGCATGCTGCGTGTTAACGAACACCTTCACGTTGAGTTCCAGATGGTTAGTCTTCAGCAACCTCTTCAGCCGGGGACACTACTCCGCTTCGGGAGTCTCGAGTTCATGTCCCTCGACGGCAGCTACGACATGGTACTCCTCCCCCGCAGCGCGACAGCAACAACGACGGTCGTCAGCTCGCCCGGCAGCGGCGAACTTGACGGCGTCTTCTCCCTGTGGCGGAAGAGCAGCATCCGGGTTCGCCCCGCCACCCTCCTCGCCGCAGGAGGAGGAGACGGGGCAACCGTGGCCAGGCAGGAGGCGGCACCTAGTCGGCTGTCGGTAGGGCTGGACAAAATACTCGTGGCTCATGAGCTCGCTCGACTCGTGCTCAGTTCAGCTCGGCTCGACTCGACTCGTTTCAATTTTGTCACGAGCTGAGCTAACATCTCAGCTCGGTTCGTTAACGAGCCAGCTTGACACGAGCTCGAGCCAGCTTGTTAGCTCGAATGAGCTAGCATTTATCTGCAAAACGAAGCCTATATATGTACGGGATGAATTAATAAGTGATGAACTATGCTAATTTAGGGTTTAAATAATGTGATGTATAAAATTATGAGTATTGTTAGTCTTTTCTAGTGTTAAATTAGTATGAAATTAACTAGCAATTGATTATATTGTTGTATATACACATGTATACTATTTTTTGTTGTGGCTCGCGAGCTAAACGAGCCAGCTCGAGCTCGCAAATGAGCCGAGCCGAGCTGGTTCTCTGGCTCGGTTGCTTAACGAGTCGAGTCGAGCCAGCTCGTTTCCTTAATGAGCCAGCTCGAGCTCGGTCGAGCCGAGCTGAGCTGGCTCGATATCCATCCCTAGCTGTCGGACCAGAGCGAGTCGACGACGCCGACACCCCAGCGGGGGACATGTCGGGCGTTGCCCTCGCACCTGAGACAATGACGGATGTCATTTCCCCGCAACATGCCAACCCCAAGCGGACTGATGATGCAAGCACTCTCGTGAAGTATTTGTTGGGCGTTAGCCTCGTACCTGAGATAACGGTGCAGTCCGTCCCCGACGCGACTTCCCCACCATCCATCGACCAAGAGGTACCGTCCGTTTTCCACCATGTGCCTTTTAGATTCAGCTTCGATCCACCAAGCGACCCCGCTTCGGTAAGCGCTTTCGTAAAGGCATATCCTAACCTTCTGGGGTACCATATGTGGTCAACCTGGGACCGACTGACGACCGTCTCAACCTACGGGCCCCCGGGTTCCGAGGAAGAAGACGACCCCGACTCCAGTTGGGATTTCTCCGGGCTCCGTGATCCCGGTGCCATGCGAGACTTCATGACCGCATGTGACTACTGCCTCTCCGGTTGCTCTGACGATGGCCACAGCCTTGACGACGAAGGTTGTGGCCCAAGTCGTGAATGTTTCCACGTCGATCTGGGGGATCGCGACGAAGGCAACCACCTCGGTATGCCGGAGGATGACGATCCCCCTGGGCCTGCTTCTCGCGTTGACATCCCGCGGGAGCTAGCTGTGGTCCCAGTCCCTGCGGGGGGTCAGGACACACAGCTCGAGCAAATCCGCGAGATGCAGGCCAAGCTCGACGAGGAAGCAGGGCAACTTGTGCAGCTCCGGCAAAACATCGAGCAGGAGTGGGCAGGCCGAGCACTCGCCGGAGAAGCGCGTCATCGGGCCCGAGACGTCCAACGTCGTATTGTTGATGATGCCAGGGCAAGGCTGCCCCTGGCCTCCAGCGGGGTCGGCCAAAATCTAGCTGCAGCAGCAATGCTACTCCGAGCAATGCCGGAGCCATCCACCACCGAGGGCGGCGTATCCAGGGCAAACTCAAGAATCTCCTGGAGGATGCCGCGGTCCGACGGGCCGAAAGCTCTGCCTCCCGAAGGCAAGGGTGCCCCCTGGAGCATCACACAACGACTTCCCGACTCATGCGGGAGGCCTCGGTCCACACCGGGCGCACGCGGGATGGGACGCCTGCAGCCCCAGATCTCGGCAACGAGCAACACCATCGCGACCGTCGAGCCCGCCTCGACGAGAGGGTGCGCCGAGGCTACCACCCCAGGCACGGAGGACGCTATGACAGTGAGGAGGATCAGAGTCCCTCGCCCGAACCACCAGGTCTACGAGCCTTCAGTCGGGCCATTCGACGGGCACCGTTCCTGGCTTAGTTCCGGGCCCCGACTACCATCACCAAGTACTCGGGGGAAACAAGGCCGGAGTTGTGGCTTATGGACTATCGGCTGGCATGCCAGCTGGGAGGAACGGACGACGACAACCTCATCATACGCAACCTACCACCGTTCCTCTCCGACGCTGCCCGGGCATGGCTAGAGCATCTGTCTCCCGTGCAGATCTCCGACTGGGACGACCTGGTCAAGGCCTTCGCTGGAAACTTCCAAGGTACGTACGTGCGCCCTGGGAACTCATGGGATCTCCAAAGCTGCCGCCAGCAGCCAGGGGAATCCCTGCTAGAGTACATCCGACGATTTTCAAAGCAGCACACCGAGCTGCCCAACATCATCGACTCGGACATCATTGGGGCGTTCCTCGCCGGCACCACGTGCCGAGACCTGGTGAGCAAACTGGGGCGCAAGACTCCCACCAAGGCGAGCAAATTGATGGACATAGCCACCAAGTTCGCCACTGGTCAGGAGGCGGTCGAGGCCATCTTCCGGAAGGACAAGCAGCCTCAGGAGAGGCAGAAGGAAGACGTCCCTGAGGCGTCCGCCCAGCGTGGGACGAAGAAGAAGGCCAAGAAGAAGGCGCAAGCAAAGCGCGACGCCGCTGACGCGGATCTCGTCGCTGCTGCCGAGCACAGGAACCCACGGAAGCCTCCCGGAGGGGCCAAGCTGTTCGACAAGATGCTCAAGGAGTCATGCCCCTATCACCAGGGTCCTGTCAAGCACACCTTTGAGGAATGCGTCATGCTTCGGCGCTACTTCCATAAAGTCGGGCCCCCGGCAGAAGGTGGCAAGGACCAAGGCAACAACAAGAAGGAGGGTGACAAGGAAGAGGAGTTCCCGGAGGTCCACGGCTGCTTCATGATCTACGGTGGGCAAGTGGCGAACGCCTCGGCTCGGCACCGCAAGCAGGAGCGCCGGGAGGTCTGCTCGGTGAGGGTGGCGGCGCTAGTCTACCTAGACTGGTCCGACAAGCCCATCACCTTCGACCAAGGTGACCACCCTGACTGCGTACCGAACCCAGGAAGGTACCCGCTCGTTGTCGACCCTGTCATCGGCAACGCTAGGCTCACCAAGGTCCTCATGGACGAAGGCAACAGCCTCAACATCATCTACGCTGAGACCCTCGGGCTCTTAGAGATCGATCTGTCCACGATCCGGGCCAGTGCGGCACCCTTCCACGGGATCGTCCCCGGTAAGCGCGTCCTGCCCCTTGGGCAACTTGATTTGCCTGTCTGCTTCGGAACTCCCTCCAACTTCCGTAGGGAAACCCTCACGTTCGAGGTGGTCGGGTTCCGAGGGACCTACCACGCGGTGCTATGGAGACCGTGCTACGCCAAGTTCATGGTCGTCCCCAACTACACGTACCTCAAGCTCAAGATGCCAGGCCCCAACGGGGTCATCACAGTCGGATCCACGTACCGACACGCGTACGAATGCGACGTGGAGTGCGTGGAGTACGCTGAGGCCCTCGCCGAGTCCGAGGCCCTCATCGCCGACCTAGAGTGCCTCTTCAAGGAGGTGCCTGATGCGAAGCGTCACTCCGGCAACCTCGAACCGGCTGAGGCGGTTAAGTCCGTCGCCCTCGACCCCAGCAATGACGTCTGCAAGCAAGTCCAGATCGGCTCCGAGCTCGACCCCAAATAGGAAGCAGTGCTCGTCGACTTTCTCCACGCAAACGCCGAAACTTTTGCGTGGAGTCCCTCGGACATGCCCGGCATACCGAGGGATGTCGCCGAGCACTCACTGGACATCCGAGCCGGTGCCCGACCCGTGAAGCAGCACCTGCGCCGTTTTGATGAAGAAAAGCGCAGGGCCATAGGCGAGGAGATCCACAAGCTGATGGCTGTAGGGTTCATCAAAGAAGTATTCCATCCCGAATGGTTAGCTAACCCTGTGCTTGTAAAGAAAAAAGTGGGAAATGGAGGATGTGCGTAGACTACACTGGTCTAAACAAAGCATGTCCGAAGGTTCCCTACTATCTGCCTCGCATCGATCAAATTGTGGGCTCCACTGCTGGGTGCGAAACCTTGTCATTCCTCGACGCCTATTCAGGTTATCACCAAATAAAGATGAAAGAGTCCGACCAGCTCGCGACTTCTTTCATCACACCTTTTGGCATGTATTGTTATACTACTATGCTATTTGGCTTGAGGAATGCAGGTGCAACATACCAAAGGTGCATGAACCACATGTTCGGGGAGCACATCGGCCGAACGGTTGAGGCTTACGTCGATGACATCGTTGTCAATACGAGGAAAGCCTCTGACCTCCTCTCCGACCTTGAGACGACATTCAAGTGTCTGAGAGCGAAAGGCGTGAAACTCAATCCCGAGAAGTGTGTCTTCGGAGTCCCCCGAGGCATGCTCCTGGGGTTCATCGTCTCCGAGCGGGGCATAGAGGCCAACCCGGAGAAAATCACGGCCATCACCAACATGGGGCCAATCAAAGATTTGAAAGGAGTACAAAGGGTCATGGGATGCCTTGCGGCTCTGAGCCGCTTCATCTCGCGCCTCGGCGAGAAAGGATTACCCTTGTACCGCCTCTTAAGGAAGGCCGAGCGCTTCACTTGGACCCTCGAGGCCGAGGAAGGCCTCGGAAACTTAAAGGCACTCCTTACTAATGCGCCCATCTTGGTGCCCCCCGCTGCAGGAGAAGCCCTCTTGATCTACGTAGCCGCAACCACTCAGGTGGTCAGCACCGCAATCGTAGTCGAGAGACGAGAAGAAGGGCATGCACTGCTCATCCAGAGGCTGGTCTACTTCATCAGTGAGGTGCTATCCGAGACCAAGATCCGCTACCCACAAATTCAGAAGCTACTGTACACAATAATTCTGACACGGCGAAAATTGTGACACTACTTCGAGTCTCATCTGGTGACTGTGGTGTCATCCTTCCCCTGGGGGAGATCATCCAGTGCCGAGAGGCCTCGGGTTGGATAGCAAAGTGGGCAGTGGAACTCATGGGCGAGACAATTTCATTCGCTCCTCGGAAGGCCATAAAATCTCAAGCCTTGGCGAACTTCCTGGCTGAATGGGTCGACACCCAATTGCCGACAGCTCCAATCCAAGCTGAACTTTGGACCATGTACTTCGATGGGTCGCTGATGAAAACAGGAGCAGATGCTGGCCTGCTCTTCATCTCACCCCTTGGGAAACATGTGCGCTACGTGATTCGCCTCCATTTCCCGGCGTCAAACAATGTGGCCGAGTATGAGGCCTTGGTTAATGGGTTGCGCATCGTCGTCGAGCTAGGGGTTCGGCGCCTCGACGCTCGGGGCGACTCGCAGCTCGTCATCGACCAAGTCATGAAGAACTCCCACTGCCGCGATCGAAAAATGGAGGTCTATTGCGACGAAGTTCGGCGCTTGGAGGATAAGTTCCACGAGCTGGAACTCAACCATGTTGCTCGACGGTACAACGAGACTGCGGATGAGCTGGCTAAAATAGCCTCGGGGCAGACGACGGTTCCCCCGAACGTCTTCTCCAGAGACATATATCAACCATCCGTGAAACTCGACGACGCGCCCGAACCCGATGAGACCTCGGCCCAGCCCGAGGTGCCCTCGGCCGCCGAGGGTGAGGCCTTGCGCATCGAGGGGGAGCGGAATGGGGTCACGCCAAACCTGAACTGGCAGACCCCATACCTGCAATATCTCCTCCGAGGAGAGCTACCCCTCGACAAGGCCGAGGCTCGGCGCGCCAAGTCGTTCGTTTTACTCTGTGATGAAAAGGAGCTCTACCACCGCAGCCCCTCAGGCATTCTCCAACGATGCATATCTGTCGCCGAAGGACAAGAGCTGTTGCAAGAGATACACTCGGGGGCTTGCGGTCACCACGCAGCACCTCGAGCCCTCGTGGGGAACGCCTTCCGACAAGGTTTCTACTGTCCGACCGCGATAGCTAACGCCACTAGGATTGTACGCTCCTGCCAAGGGTGTCAATTCTACGCGAGATAGACGCACCTGCCCGTTCAGGCCCTATAGACAATACCCATCACCTGGTCGTTTGCCGTGTGGGGTCTGGACCTCGTCGGTCCCTTGCAGAAAGCACCCGGGGGCTTCTCGCACCTGCTGGTCGCCATCGACAAATTCTCCAAGTGGATCGAGGTCCGACCCTTAACCAGCATCAGGTTCGAGCAGGCAGTGGCGTTTTTCACAAACATCATCCATCGCTTTGGGGTCCTGAACTCCATCATCACCGACAATGGCACGCAGTTCACTGAGAAGAAGTTCCTGGACTTCTGCGAGGACCACCACATCCGTGTGGACTGGGCCGCCGTAGCTCACCCCATGACGAATGGGCAGGTGGAGCGTGCCAACGGTATGATTTTGCAGGGACTAAAACCAAGGATCTACAACGACCTCAACAAGTTTGGCAAGCGATGGATGAAAGAGCTACCCTCGGTGGTCTGGAGTCTGAGGACGACGCCGAGCCGGTCCACGGGTTTCTCGCCGTTCTTTCTAGTCTATAGGGCCGAGGCTATCTTACCCATAGACTTAGAATACGGTTCCCCGAGGACAAAGACTTACGTTGACCAAAGCAATTAGACCAGTCGAGAAGACTCATTGGACCAGCTGGAAGAGGCTCGGGACGTGGCCTTACTACACTCGGCGCGGTATCAGCAGTCTCTACGACGCTACCACGCCCGAAGGGTTCGGCCTTGAGGCTTTCAGGTGGGAGACCTGGTACTTCGGCTGCGACAAGACGCCCGAGGGCACCACAAGCTTACTCCTCCCTGGGAAGGGCCGTTCATCATCGCCAAGATTTTGAAGCCCGGAACATACAAGCTGGCCAACGATCAAGGCGAGGTCTACAGCAACGCTTGGAACATCCAACAACTACGTCGCTTCTACCCTTAAGATGTTTCAAGTCGTTCATATACCTCGTTTTCTTTACATACATAAATAAAGTCTAACCGTCAAGGAAGGATCAGCCTTGCCTCGGCAAAGCCTGACCCTCCCTCAGGGGCTAGAAGGGGGAACCCCCTTTGCGTCAAAATTTTCCTCGGAAAAGTTTTCTACCAAAGGAAATGTTTTCTACCAAAACGACTTTCGACTATATCGATAACGGAACCCTAAAAACGAGCGAGAGAGCACGTAAGCGGCAAGGCCGACCGACCCGAGGGACTCCTACGCCTCCGGGATACGGATACCTCACTCATCACCTTCCGCGAAAAGTGACTCACGCTCGGATAAGCGGTTCTGTTATCGAAGACTTTAGTGCTTTCGACTATATCGATAGCAGGGTCCTAAAAACGACGAGAGTACACGTAAGCGGCAAGGCCGACCGAGCCGAGGGACTCCTACGCCTCCGGGATATGGATACCTCACTCATCACCTTCCGCGAAAAGTAACTCACGCTCGGATAAGCGATTTTGCTACCGAACAAGTCCTAACGCTCGGGTAGAAAACGACTTTCGTGCCTTCTCGACTATATCGATAACAGAATCCTGCAAACGAGTGAGAGTGCACGTAAGCGGCAAGGCCAATCGAGCAAAGGGACTCCTACGCCTCCGGGATATGGATACCTCACTCATCACCTTCCTTGAAAAGTAAGTCTCGCTCGAATAAGTGGTTCTGCTACCGACGAACAAGTCCTGATACTCGAAACAAGAGGAAAGGAAACACAACTTTATAATACGACGATAAAAATGTTTAGGCCTCAGCGGCCACGAAAAACATATGCGTGCTTCAGACAAACTGTTCCTACAGGTTCAGACATCGGCAGGGGGAGGAGCAGCACCCTCGGCGTCATTTCCACCCTTGGCGGAATCTGGCCCGGCCTCAGACGGCGACACGGGCGGAAGGATATCCACCTCGAAGGACAATGCCAGCACCGCGCTTGGGCCCTCACGGCTAGGCTCTCCGCAAGGGCCCCGGCCCGAGCGGATGCCTCGGCTGGCCGCTCCGTAGCCTCAGCCAGCTATCCCCCGAGGACCTCAGCCCGGCTCATGGCCTCGACAGCGTGACTCCGGGGTTGGTCCCACTCGCGGATGACCTGGCCAAGCTCCAGCCGCCGCTGCTGCACCTTCTCGGCCTAGGAAGCCACCTGCTCCCGGGCCGACGAAGCCTCTATTTCGAGCCGACACCGCCTCTGTCCGCGCCGACACCGCTGCCTCCGGCTTCAGCTCATCGCAGAGCGGCCGAAGGTCCTAAAACTGAGCAAGAGAGGCCTTGAGCGGCAAGGCCGACCAAGCCGAGGGACTCCTACGCCTCCGGGATACGGATACCTCACTCGTCACCTTCCGCGCAAGGCAACTCACGCTCGGTTAAGTGGTTCCGCTAACCGACAAGCAAGTCCTAGTGCTCGAAATGAGGAAGAAACATGGCTTCACGCTCAAATACCCAAATGTTCAGGCCTCAGCAGCCGCAAAGAACAAACACCCGCCGGGTGTAGGTAGGGGTCAGCGTGAAGGCCCGGGTCCGCATGTCATGCAACCGGCGCGACGGTTACTGCGTGCAAAGAAACCGCACCGCCACTTGCGCCAATGCCGCGTATTCTCGACTGCGGAACCAGTGTCGCGACTCGAGGCAGCCCTGCGCATGACCCAACAGTGCCAATTGAGTGCAACGATCATGGGTCAGTCAGCCGCGAGAGGAGGCACGACGATTGATATGGCCAAAAGTGGGTCGGCAGTAATTGCAGCAGCAGACGGGCGGAAGCAGCGGTCAAATCGCCTGCAGGCTCGCGTCCCCTCCTGAAGCGGCAGGAGAGCCCTCTCCCACGGCATGAAGACGACGCGCCCGTGTTCCGTTCCTCGAACGGCTCGCGCACGCGCAACGGCCGCCCCGCAGATCGCCCGTCCCGTCGCATTAACTCCTCGACAGTGCAAGCGACACCCTTGGTAGGCGAAGCGGGCGTCGTTTTGCCTCCGCCATGATGACCGCGTCAAAAAAGGTGTGCCACACTATTTAAATTCATATCCTTTTCTTCTTCCTCTTTCTCTCTCTTGCTACAGGGATCGGGAAAGGGGATATTTTGAAAAGGATCCTTCTCAGCGAAGGAAACGGGCCCCCGAGCCCTCCTACTGATTAGGGGTTCGAAGGCTGGCCCCTCGGAAGGGTTCGACAGCCGCCCCATAGCACTCAGGCTCCGAGCCCATTACTGATCAGGGGTTCGAAGACTAGCCCCTCAGAAGGGTTCGATAGCCGCCCCAGAGCACTCGGGCTCCGCGCCCTTTACTGATCAGGGGATCGAAGGTTGGCCCCTCGGAAGGGTTTGACAGCCGCCCCAGAGCACGCAGAGTGAGGGATGACTCTGGGTACGTCCGTTACATGGCCGAGGCTCGGGCTACGCTCCCGAGGTACCCTAGGACATTTCCGAGACCAGCAGGAGCGATTTTGTAACGGAATTCCACCAGAGGGAGGCATCGAGCCCTCGGACCCTATCGAATGGGTTTGGGTCCGGCAAATCACCTGCAGGTACTTTTGGAGCGCGCCTCTGGGCCACTAGCCGACCCTTATCGAACGGGGCTCGGGCGTCCACTCGAATCACCCGTTAGCAACTCACCGGAAACACCATGTTTGGCGCCCTCCGAGGGCAACATGGCACTTTCCCCCCTTCCTCCTTGCGGAAAGGCGACGCAGGGGCGTATAACAAAAGTCGAGACGGTCCTTGATCGTCCTCTCGCTCCGTATATAGGCTCGGGGGCTGCTCTCGCAGCCCGACTACGGCCAAACTGTTGACAGCGTCAACAAACCGGCTTAAAAACTCGGCGCCTGACCATGCACCCGGGCTGTGGCCAGGCCGCATGAGGGAACAACAAGGCCGGCCGAGGCATCACGATAAGCATTAAGACCTCAGAGGAGTCAAACCACTCCTCCGAGGCCTTGGGGGTGCGCTCGCGCGCACTAACCGGAACAAAATACAACCGAGAAGGGCCGGTCCCCTCACAAAAAATGCGGCAAAGCCTCTGAAAGGGAATTAGGCTTACACCTAGTTCCTATATAATTTTGGTGGTTGAATTGCCCAACACAAATCCTTGGACTAACTAGTTTATTCTAGTGTATAAGTTATACAGGTGCAAAAGGTTCACACTTAGCCAATAAAAAGACCAAGTATTGAGTTCAACAAAAGAGCAAAGGAGCAACCGAAGGCTCCTCTGGTCTGGCGCACCGGACTATCCGGTGAGCCACCGGACAGTGTCCGGTGCACCAGAGGACTCCAACTCCAACTCGTCACCTTCGGGAAAATCCAGAACCGGCGCGCTATAATTCACCGGACTGTCCGGTGTACACCGGACAGTGTCCGGTGCTCCAACGAAGACGCTGCTCCGGAACTCGCCAGCCTCGGGATTTCACGAAGGCTGCTCTGCTATAATTCACCGGACATGTCCGGTGTGCACCGGACTGTCCGGTGCATCCTCGGAGCAACGGCTACTTCACGCCAACGGCTACCTGCAACGCATTAAATGCACGCGCAGCGCGCGCAGAAGGCAGGCGCGCCCATACCGGCGCACCGGACACTGAACAGTTCATGTCCGGTGCGCCACCGGACATCGAGGCGGGCCCAGAAGTCAGAACTCCAACGGTCAGATTCCAACGGCACTGGTGACGTGGCTGGGGCACCGGACATGTCCGGTGTGCACCGGACTGTCCGGTGCGCCATCGAACAGACAGCCTCCACCAACGGTCAAGTTTGGTGGTTGGGGCTATAAATACCCCAACCACCCCACCATTCATTGCATCCAAGTTTTCCACTTCCCAACTACTTACAAGAGCTCTAGCATTCAATTCTAGACACACCAAAGAGATCAAATCCTCTCCAAATTCCACACAACGCTCTAGTGACTAAAGAGAGAGATTTGCTTGTGTTCTTTCGAGCTCTTGCGCTTGGATTGCTTTCTTCTTTCTTGATTCTTTCATTGCGATCAAACTCACTTGTAATTGAGGCAAGAGACACCAAACTTGTGGTGGTCCTTGTGGGAACTTTGTGTTCCAAGTGATTAAGAAGAGAAAGCTCACTCGGTCCGTGGGATCGTTTGAGAGAGGGAAGGGTTGAAAGAGACCCGACCTTTGTGGCCTCCTCAACGGGGAGTAGGTTTGCGAGAACCGAACCTCGGTAAAACAAATCCCGTGTCACACTCTCCATTTGGTTGCGATTTGTTTTTCACCCTCTCTCGTGGACTCGTTTATATTTCTAACGCTAACCCGGCTTGTAGTTGTGTTTATATTTGTAAATTTTAGTTTCGCCCTATTCACCCCCCCCCCTCTAGGCGACTATCAATTGGTATCAAAGCCCGGTGCTTCATTAGAGCCTAACCGATCGAAGTGATGTCGGGAGATCACGCCAAGAAGGAGATGGAGACCGGCGAAAAGCCCACTACAAGCCACGGGAGCACTTCATCAGAAGAGTCCCGCACCAAGAGGAAGGAGAAGAAGAAGAGCTCCTCCAACAAAGGGAAGGAGAAGAAATCTTCTTCTCACCACAAAGAGAAGAAGGAGAGATCTTCCTCTCACAAGCCACATCGGAGTGGGGACAAGCACAAGAGGATGAGGAAAGTGGTCTACTACGAGACCGACACTTCATCAACATCGACCTCCGGCTCCGATGCGCCCTCTGTAACTTCTAAACGCCAAGAGCGTAAGAAGTTTAGTAAGATCCCCTTACACTATCCTCGTACATCTAGACATACTCCATTACTTTCTGTTCCATTAGGCAAACCGCCAACCTTTGACGGTGAAGATTATGCTAGGTGGAGTGATTTAATGAAATTTCATCTAACCTCACTCCACAAAAGTATATGGAATGTTGTTGAGTTTGGAGCACAGGTACCATCCGTAGGGGATGAGGATTGTGATGAGGACGAGGTGGCCCAAATCGAGCACTTCAACTCCCAAGCCACAACCATACTCTTGGCCTCTCTAAATAGAGAGGAATACAACAAGGTGCAAGGGTTGAAGAATGCAAAGGAAATTTGGGACCTCCTCAAGACCGTGCACGAGGGTGATGAACTAACAAAAATCACCAAGCGGGAAACGATCGAGGGGGAGCTCGGTCGCTTTCGACTTCGCCAAGGGGAAGAGCCACAAGACATGTACAACCGACTCAAGACTTTGGTGAACCAAGTGCGCAACCTCGGGAGCAAGAAGTGGGATGACCACGAGGTGGTTAAGGTTATTCTTAGATCACTCATTTTCCTTAACCCCACTCAAGTTCAATTAATTCGTGGTAATCCTAGATATACTCAAATGACCCCCGAGGAAGTTATCGGGAATTTTGTGAGCTTTGAATGTATGATCAAGGGCTCCAAGAAGATCAACGAGCTTGATGAACCCTCCACGTCCGAAGCACAACCGGTGGCATTTAAGGCGATGGAGGAGAAGAAGGAGGAGTCTACACCGAGTAGACAACCAATTGACGCCTCCAAGCTCGACAATGAGGAGATGGCTTTAATCATCAAAAGCTTTCGCCAAATCCTCAAGCAACGGAAGGGGAAGGATTACAAATCCCGTTCCAAGAAGGTTTGTTACAAGTGTGGTAAGCCCGGTCACTTTATCGCTAAATGTCCATTATCAAGTGACAGTGGCAGGGATAACAACAAGAAGGGAAAGAGGAAAGAAAAGAAGAGGTACCACAAGAAGAGGGGCGGCGATGCCCACGTGTGCCGCGGGTGGGACTCCAACGAGAGCTCTACCGACTCCTCCTCCGACGAGGACGCCGCCAACATCGCTGTCACCAAGGGACTCCTTTTCCCAAACGTCGGCCACAAGTGCCTCATGGCAAAGGACGACAAAAGGAAGAAGGTAAAATCAAGATCCTCCACTAAATATGAAACCTCTAGTGATGAGGATGATGCCAGCAATGAGGAGGATAACTTGCGCGTTCTTTTTGCCAACCTTAACATGGAACAAAAGGAAAAACTAAATGAGCTAATTAGTGCCATCCATGAAAAGGATGACCTCTTGGACTCCCAAGAGGACTTCCTAATCAAGGAAAATAAAAAGCATGTTAAGGTTAAAAATGCTTATGCTCTAGAGGTAGAAAAAATGTGAGAAATTATCTAGTGAGCTAAGTACTTGCCATGAAACTATTACCAACCTTAGAAATGAAAATGCTAGTTTAAATGCTAAGGTTGACTCACATGTTTGTAATGTTTCAATTCCCAATCTTAGAAATGATAATGATGATTTGCTTGCTAAGATTGAAGAATTAAACATTTCTCTTGCTAGCCTTAGAGTAGAAAATGAAAATTTAATTGCTAAGGCTAAAGAACTAGATGTTTGCAATGTTACAATTTCCGATCTTAGAGATAATAATGATATCTTGCGTGCTAAGATCGTTGAACTTAATTCATGCAAACCCTCTACATCTAGTGTTGAGCATGTTTCCATTTGTACTAAATGTAGAGATGTTGATATTAATGCTATTCATGATCACATGACTTTGATTAAACAACAAAATGATCATATAGCAATATTAGATGCAAAAATTGTCGAGCATAACTTAGAAAATGAAAAGTTTAAATTTGCTAGAAGTATGCTCTATAATGGGAGACACCCTGACATTAAGGATGACATTGGCTACCAAAGGGGAGACAATGTCAAACTTAGTGCCCCTCCTAAAAGATTGTCAAATTTTGTTAAGGGCAAGGCTCCCATGCCTCAGGATAACGAGGGTTATATTTTATACCCTGCCGGTTACCCTGAGAGCAAAATTAGGAAAATTCACTCTAGGAAGTCTCACTCTGGCCCTAACCATGCTTTTATGTATAGGGGTGAGACATCTAGCTCTAGGCAACCAACCCGTGCTAAGTTGCCTAAGAAGAAAACTCCTAGTGCATCAAATGAGCATGACATTTCTTTTAAAACTTTTGATGCATCATATGTTTTAACTAACAAATCCGGCAAGGTAGTTTCCAAGTTTGTTGGGGGCAAACACAAGGGGTCAAAGACTTGTGTTTGGGTACCCAAAGTTCTTGTATCTAATGCCAAAGGACCCAAAACCGTTTGGGTACCTAAAGTCAAGAACTAATCTTGTTTTGTAGGTTTATGCATCCGGGGGCTCAAGTTGGATACTCGACAGCGGGTGCACAAACCACATGACAGGGGAGAAGAATATGTTCTCCTCATATGAGAAAAACAAAGATCCCCAACGAGCTATCACATTCGGGGATGGAAATCAAGGTTTGGTCAAAGGTTTGGGTAAAATTGCTATTTCACCCGACCATTCCATTTCCAATGTTTTTCTTGTTGATTCATTAGATTACAACTTGCTTTCTGTTTCCCAATTATGTCAAATGGGCTACAACTGTCTATTCACTGATGAAGGTGTCACTGTCTTTAGAAGAAGTGATGATTCAATAGCATTTAAGGGAGTGTTAGAAGGTCAGCTATACCTGGTAGATTTTGATAGAGCTGAACTTGACACTTGCTTAATTGCTAAGACTAACATGGGTTGGCTCTGGCACCGTCGACTAGCCCATGTTGGGATGAAGAATCTTCATAAGCTTCTAAAAGGAGAACACATTTTAGGATTAACAAATGTTCATTTTGAGAAAGACATGATTTGTAGCGCATGCCAGGCAGGGAAGCAAGTTGGAGCCCATCATCCACACAAAAACATCATGACGACCGACAGGCCACTGGAGCTCCTACACATGGATCTATTCGGCCCGATTGCTTACATAAGCATCGGCGGGAGTAAGTATTGTCTAGTTATTGTGGATGATTATTCTCGCTTCACTTGGGTATTCTTTTTACAGAAAAAATCTCAAACCCAAGAGACCTTAAAGGGATTCTTGAGACGGGCTCAAAATGAGTTTGCCTTAAGGATCAAGAAAATAAGAAGCGACAACGGGACGGAGTTCAAGAACTCTCAAATCGAATGTTTCCTTGAGGAGGAGGGCATCAAGCATGAGTTCTCTTCTCCCTACACACCTCAACAAAATGGTGTAGTGGAAAGGAAGAATCGAACTCTATTGGACATGGCAAGGACCATGCTTGATGAGTACAAGACTTCGGATCGGTTTTGGGCCGAGGCTGTCAACACCGCCTGCTACGCCATCAACCGATTATATCTACACCGAATCCTCAAGAAGACATCCTATGAACTCCTAACCGGTAAAAAGCCCAACATTTCATATTTTAGAGTCTTTGGTAGCAAATGCTTTATTCTTGTTAAAAGAGGTAGAAAATCTAAATTTGCTCCTAAGACTGTAGAAGGCTTTTTACTTGGTTATGACTCAAACACAAGGGCATATAGGGTCTTTAACAAGTCCATTGGACTAGTTGAAGTCTCATGTGACGTTGTGTTTGATGAAACTAACGGCTCTCAAGAAGAGCAAGTTGATCTTGATGAGATAGGTGATGAAGAGGCTCCGTGCATAGCGCTAAGGAACATGTCCATTGGGGATGTGTGTCCTTAGGAATCTGAAGAGCCTCCAAAAGCACAAGATCAACCATCCTCCTCCACGCAAGCATCTCCACCGACTCAAAATGAGGCTGAAGCTCAAGTTGATGAAGTAGAAGATCAAGCAAATGAGCCACCTCAAGATGATGGCAATGATCAAGGGGGAGATGCAAATGATCAAGAAAAGGAGGATGAGCAAGAACCAAGGCCGCCACACCCAAGAGTCCACCAAGCAATACAACGAGATCACCCCGTCGACACCATCCTCGGCGACATTCATAAGGGGGTAACTACTAGATCTCGTGTTGCACATTTTTGTGAACATTACTCGTTTGTTTCCTCTATTGAGCCGCACAGGGTAGAGGAAGCACTACAAGATTCAGATTGGGTGGTGGCGATGCAAGAGGAGCTCAACAACTTCACTAGAAATGAGGTATGGCATTTAGTTCCACGTTCTAATCAAAATGTTGTAGGAACCAAATGGGTTTTCCGCAACAAGCAAGATGAGCATGGTGTGATGACAAGGAACAAAGCACGACTTGTGGCCAAGGGATACTCCCAAGTCGAAGGTTTGGATTTCGGTGAAACCTATGCACCCGTAGCTAGGCTTGAGTCAATTCGCATATTATTGGCCTATGCTACTTACCATGGCTTTAAGCTTTATCAAATGGACGTGAAAAGTGCCTTCCTCAATGGACCAATCAAGGAAGAGGTCTATGTTGAGCAACCTCCCGGCTTTGAAGATAGTGAGTACCCTAACCATGTCTATAAGCTCTCTAAGGCGCTTTATGGGCTCAAGCAAGCCCCAAGAGCATGGTATGAATGCCTTAGAGATTTCCTTATTGCTAATGGCTTCAAAGTCGGAAAGGCCGATCCTACGCTATTTACCAAAACACTTGAGAATGATTTGTTTGTATGCCAAATTTATGTTGATGATATTATATTTGGGTCTACTAACGAATCTACATGTGAAGAGTTTAGTAGGATCATGACACAAAAGTTCGAGATGTCTATGATGGGGGAGTTGAAGTACTTCTTAGGATTTCAAGTGAAGCAACTCCAAGAGGGCTCCTTCATTAGCCAAACAAAGTATACTCAAGACATTCTAAACAAGTTTGGAATGAAGGATGCCAAGCCCATCAAGACACCCATGGGAACTAATGGGCATCTCGACCTCGACACGGGAGGTAAGTCCGTGGATCAAAAGGTATACCGGTCGATGATAGGTTCTTTACTCTATTTATGTGCATCTCGACCGGATATTATGCTTTCCGTTTGCATGTGTGCAAGGTTCCAATCCGACCCTAAGGAATCCCACCTTACGGCCGTAAAACGAATCTTGAGATATTTGGCTTATACTCCTAAGTTTGGGCTTTGGTACCCTCGGGGATCCACTTTTGATTTAATTGGTTATTCGGATGCCGATTGGGCGGGGTGTAAGATTAATAGAAAGAGCACATCGGGGACTTGCCAGTTCTTGGGAAGATCCTTGGTGTCTTGGGCTTCAAAGAAGCAAAATTCGGTCGCTCTTTCAACCGCCGAAGCCGAGTACATTGCCGCAGGTCATTGTTGCGCGCAATTGCTTTGGATGAGGCAAACCCTGCGGGACTACGGTTACAAATTAACCAAAGTCCCTTTGCTATGTGATAATGAGAGTGCAATCAAAATGGCCGACAATCCCGTCGAGCATAGCCGCACTAAGCACATAGCCATTCGGTATCATTTTCTTAGGGATCACCAACAAAAGGGAGATATCGAGATTGCATACATTAATACTAAAGATCAATTAGCCGATATCTTTACCAAGCCACTTGATGAACAAACTTTTACCAAACTTAGGCATGAGCTCAATATTCTTGATTCTAGAAATTTCCTTTGCTAACTTGCACACATAGCTCATAAATATACCTTTGATCATGTCTCTTATATGCTATGACTAATGTGTTGTCAAGTCTATTTCAAACCAAGTCATAGGTGTATTGAAAGGGAATTGGAGTCTTCGACGAAGACAAAGGCTTCCACTCCGTAACTCATCCTTCGTCGTCACTCCGAACCGCTCTCTATCTTTGGGGGAGCGAGCAAAGCAAAAGGACTCCTACTTTGGTTTAATCTTCACTCTTTTATTTATGACCAAAGGAGGAGAAAGTAATTTAAAGGGCTCTAATGACTCCGTTTTTGGCGATTCATGCCAAAGGGGGAGAAAGTATTAGCCCAGAGCAAAAGGACCGCACCATCACCTAATTTTAAAATATAATTTTCAATTGTCAATTTGGTATCTTAATATGTTCAAAAAGGGGAGAAAGTAGTATTTCAAAATTGATTCATCAAAACCCTCTTGAACACTAAGAGGAGGATTTCATTTAGGGGGAGTTTTGTTTGGTCAAAGGAAAAGCATTTGAAACAGGGGGAGAAAATTTCAAAACTTGAAAATGCTTTGCAAACTCTTATTTATTTACCTTTGACTATTTGCAAAAGAACTTTGAAAAAAATTTACAAAAGATTTTGCAAAAACAAAACATGTGGTGCAAGCGTGGTCCAAAATGTTAAAAATGAATAAACAATCCATGCATATCTTGTAAGTATTTATATTGGCTCAATTCCAAGCAACCTTTGCACTTATATTATGCAAACTAGTTCAATTATGCACTTCTATATTTGCTTTGGTTTGTGTTGGCATCAATCACCAAAAAGGGGGAGATTGAAAGGGAATTAGGCTTACACCTAGTTCCTATATAATTTTGGTGGTTGAATTGCCCAACACAAATCCTTGGACTAACTAGTTTATTCTAGTGTATAAGTTATACAGGTGCAAAAGGTTCACACTTAGCCAATAAAAAGACCAAGTATTGAGTTCAACAAAAGAGCAAAGGAGCAACCGAAGGCTCCTCTGGTCTGGCGCACCGGACTGTCCGGTGAGCCACCGGACAGTGTCCGGTGCACCAGAGGACTCCAACTCCAACTCGTCACCTTCGGGAAAATCCAGAACCGGCGCGCTATAATTCACCGGACTGTCCGGTGTACACCGGACAGTGTCCGGTGCTCCAACGAAGACGTTGCTCCGGAACTCGCCAGCCTCGGGATTTCACGAAGGCTGCTCTGCTATAATTCACCGGACATGTCCGGTGTGCACCGGACTGTCCGGTGCATCCTCGGAGCAACGGCTACTTCGCGCCAACGGCTACCTGCAACGCATTAAATGCGCGCGCAGCGCGCGCAGAAGGCAGGCGCGCCCATACCGGCGCACCGGACACTGAACAGTTCATGTCCGGTGCGCCACCGGACATCGAGGCGGGCCCAGAAGTCAGAACTCCAACGGTCAGATTCCAACGGCACTGGTGACGTGGCTGAGGCACCGGACATGTCCGGTGTGCACCGGACTGTCCGGTGCGCCATCGAACAGACAGCCTCCACCAACGGTCAAGTTTGGTGGTTGGGGCTATAAATACCCCAACCACCCCACCATTCATTGCATCCAAGTTTTCCACTTCCCAACTACTTACAAGAGCTCTAGCATTCAATTCTAGACACACCAAAGAGATCAAATCCTCTCCAAATTCCACACAACGCTCTAGTGACTAAAGAGAGAGATTTGCTTGTGTTCTTTCGAGCTCTTGCGCTTGGATTGCTTTCTTCTTTCTTGATTCTTTCATTGCGATCAAACTCACTTGTAATTGAGGCAAGAGACACCAAACTTGTGGTGGTCCTTGTGGGAACTTTGTGTTCCAAGTGATTAAGAAGAGAAAGCTCACTCGATCTGTGGGATCGTTTGAGAGAGGGAAGGGTTGAAAGAGACCTGGCCTTTGTGGCCTCCTCAACGGGGAGTAGGTTTGCGAGAACCGAACCTCGATAAAACAAATCCCGTGTCACACTCTCCATTTGGTTGCGATTTGTTTTTCACCCTCTCTCGTTGAAAGGGAATTAGGCTTACACCTAGTTCCTAAATAATTTTGGTGGTTGAAATGCCCAACACAAATCTTTGGACTAACTAGTTTGCCCAAGTGTATAGAGTATACAGGTGTAAAAGGTTCACACTCAGCCAATAAAAAGACCAAGTTTTGGATTCAACAAAGGAGCAAAGGGGCAACCGAAGGCACCCCTGGTCTGGCGCACCGGACTGTCCGGTGTGCCACCGGACATGTCCGGTGCACCAGGGGGACTTAGACTCAAACTCGCCACCTTCGGGATTTCCCAGAGGCGACTCGGCTATAATTCACCGGACTGTCCGGTGTACACCGGACAGTGTCCGGTGCGCCAAGGGAGGTCGGCCTCAGGAACTCGCCAGCTTCGGGAATCGCCAACGGCTAGTCCACTATAATTCACCGGACTGTCCGGTGTGCACCGGACTGTCCGGTGCGACTCCGGAGCAACGGCTATCTCCGCGCCAACGGCTCTCTGCCGCGCATTTAATGCGCGCTCTGCGCGCGCAGAGGGCAGGCTCGCCCATGCTGGCACACCGGACAGCAAACAGTACCTGTCCGGTGTGCACCGGACACCCAGGCGGGCCCACAAGTCAGAAGCTCCAACGGTCAGAATCCAACGGCAGTGATGACGTGGCAGGGGGCACCGGACTGTCCGGTGCGCACCGGACTGTCCGGTGCGCCATCGAGCAGACAGCCTCCCAACGGCCACTTTTGGTGGTTGGGGCTATAAATACCCCAACCACCCCACCATTCATTGCATCCAAGTTTTCCAGCTTCCAACCACTATACAAGAGCTAGCATTCATTGCAAAGCACACCAACAAGAGATCAAATCCTCTCCCAATTCCATTCAAATCCCTAGTAACTAGAGAGAGTGATTTGTAGTGTTCATTTGAGCTCTTGCGCTTGGATCGCTTCTTTTCTTTCTTGATTCTTTCTTGTGATTAAACACTCACTTGTAATTGAGGCAAGAGACACCAATCGTGTGGTGGTCCTTGTGGGAACTTTGTGTTCCAAGTGATTTGAGAAGAGAAGCTCACTCGGTCCGAAGGATCGTTTGAGAGAGGGAAGGGTTGAAAGAGACCCGGCCTTTGTGGCCTCCTCAACGGGGAGTAGGTTTGAGAGAACCGAACCTCGGTAAAACAAATCCGTGTGTCACTCTTCATTATTTGCTCTCAATTTGTTTTACGCCCTCTCTCGCGGACTCGTTTATATTTCTAACGCTAACCCGTCTTGTAGTTGTGTTTATATTTGTAAATTTCAGTTTCGCCCTATTCACCCCCCCCCCCCTCTAGGCGACTATCAATTGGTATCGGAGCCCGGTGCTTCATTAGAGCCTAACCGCTCGAAGTGATGTCGGGAGATCACGCCAAGAAGGAGATGGAGACCGGCGAAAAGCCCACTACAAGCCACGGGAGCACTTCATCGGAAGAGTCCCGCACCAAGAGGAAGGAGAAGAAGAAGAGCTTCTCCAACAAAGGGAAGGAGAAGAAATCTTCTTCTCACCACAAAGAGAAGAAGGAGAAGTCTTCTTCCCACAAGCCGCATCGGAAAGGCGACAAGCACAAAAGGATGAGGAAGGTGGTCTACTACGAGACCGACACTTCATCAACATCAACCTCCGACTCCGATGCGCCCTCCGTCACTTCTAGGCGCCAAGAGCGCAAGAAGTACAGTAAGATCCCCCTACACTACCCTCGCATTTCCAAACATACACCTTTACTTTTCGTCCCATTAGGCAAACCACCAACTTTTGATGGTGAAGATTACGCTAGGTGGAGCGATTTAATGCGATTTCATCTAACCTCGCTCCACAAAGGTATATGGGATATTGTTGAGTTTGGTGCACAGGTACCGTCCGTAGGGGATGAGAACTATGATGAGGATGAGGTGGCCCAAATCGAGCACTTCAACTCTCAAGCAACAACAATACTCCTCGCCTCTCTAAGTAGAGAGGAGTATAACAAAGTACAAGGGTTGAAGAGCGCCAAGGAGATTTGGGATGTGCTCAAAACCGCGCACGAAGGAGACGAGCTCACCAAGATCACCAAGCGGGAAACGATCGAGGGGGAGCTCGGTCGGTTCCGGCTTCGCAAAGGGGAGGAGCCACAACACATGTACAACCGGCTCAAGACCTTGGTGAATCAAGTGCGCAACCTCGGAAGCGTAAAATGGGATGACCACGAGATGGTTAAGGTTATTCTAAGATCTCTTATTTTCCTTAACCCTACTCAAGTTCAATTAATCCGTGGTAATCCTAGATATACTAAAATGACCCCCGAGGAAGTTATCGGGAATTTTGTGAGTTTTGAGTGCATGATCGAAGGCTCGAGGAAGATCAACGAGCTTGATGATGCCACCACATCCGAAGCTCAACCTGTTGCATTCAAGGCAACGGAGGAGAAGAAGGAGGAGGCTACACCAAGTCGACAACCAATAGACGCCTCCAAGCTCGACAATGAGGAAATGGCGCTCGTCATCAAGAGCTTCCGCCAAATCCTCAAGCAAAGGAGGGGGAAGGATTACAAGTCCCGCTCCAAGAAGGTTTGCTACAAGTGTGGTAAGCCCGGTCATTTTATTGCTAAATGTCCTATACCTAGTGACAGTGACCGAGGTGACGACAAGAAGGGGAGGCAAAAGGAGAAGAAGAAGTACTACAAGAAGAAGGGCGGCGATGCCCATGTTTGTCGGGAATGGGATTCCGACGATAGCTCAAGCGACTCCTCCGACGACGAGGACGCCGCCAACATCGCCGTCACCAAGGGACTCCTCTTCCCCAACGTCGGCCACAAGTGCCTCATGGCAAAGGACGGCAAAAAGAAAAAGGTTAAATCTAACTCCTCCACTAAATATGAATCTTCTAGTGATGATAATGCTAGTGATGAGGAGGATAGTTTGCGTTCCCTTTTTGCCAACCTTAACATAGCTCAAAAGGAAAAATTAAATGAATTAGTCAGTGCTATTCATGAAAAGGATGATCTTTTGGATTCCCAAGAGGATTGTCTAATTAAAGAAAACAAGAAACATGTTAAGGTTAAAAAGGCTTATGCTCTAGAAATTGAGAAATGTGAAAAATTATCTAGTGAGCTAAGCACTTATCGTGAGATGATTGACAACCTTAGACATGAAAATGCTAGTTTAAATGCTAAGGTTGATTCACATGTTTGTAATGTTTCAATTCCCAATCCTAGAGATAATAATGATTTGCTTGCTAGGATTGAAGAATTAAACATTTCTCTTGCTAGCCTTAGATTAGAGAATGAAAATTTGATTGCTAAGGCTAAAGATTTTGATGTTTGCAAAGTTACAATTGCCGATCTTAGAGACAAGAATGATATACTTCGTGCTAAGATTGTTGAACTTAATTCTTGCAAACCCTCTACATCTACCATTGAGCATGTCACTATTTGTACTAGATGTAGAGATATTGATGTTGATGCTATTCATGATCACATGATTTTAATTAAGCAACAAAACGATCATATAGCTAAACTAGATGCTAAAATTGCCGAGCACAACTTAGAAAATGAGAAATTTAAATTTGCTCGTAGCATGCTTTATAATGGGAGACGCCCTGGCATTAAGGATGGCATTGGCTTCCAAAGGGGAGACAATGTCAAAATTAGTGCCCCTCCTAAAAGATTGACAAATTTTGTTAAGGGCAAGGCTCCCATGCCTCAGGATAACGAGGGTTACATTTTATACCCTGCCGGTTATCCCGAGGACAAAATTAGGAAAATTCATTCTAGCAAGTCTCACTCTGGTTCTAACCATGCCTTTATGTATAAGAGTGAGACATCTAGTTCTAGGCAACCAACCCGTGCCAAGTTGCCTAAGAAGAAAATTCCTAATGCATCAAATGAACATAGCATTTCATTTAAGACTTTTGATGCATCATATGTTTTGACTAACAAATCCGGCAAAGTCGTTGCCAAGTTTGTTGGGGGCAAACACAAGGGGTCAAAGACTTGTGTTTGGGTACCCAAAGTTCTTGTTTCTAATGCCAAAGGACCCAAAACAGTTTGGGTACCTAAAGTCAAGAACTAAATTTGTTTTGTAGGTTTATGCATCCGGGGGCTCAAGTTGGATACTCGACAGCGGGTGCACAAATCACATGACCGGGGAGAAAAGGATGTTCTCCTCATATGAGAAAAACCAAGATCCCCAACGAGCTATCACATTCGGGGATGGAAATCAAGGTTTGGTCAAAGGATTGGGTAAAATTGCTATATCTCCTGACCATTCTATTTCCAATGTTTTTCTTGTAGATTCCTTAGATTACAACTTGCTTTCTGTTTCCCAATTATGTCAAATGGGCTACAACTGTCTTTTTACTGATGTAGGTGTCACTGTCTTTAGAAGAAGTGATGATTCAATAGCATTTAAGGGTGTGTTAGAGGGTCAGCTATACTTAGTAGATTTTGATAGAGCTGAGCTCGACACATGCTTAATTGCTAAGACTAACATGGGTTGGCTCTGGCACCGCCGACTAGCCCATGTTGGGATGAAGAATCTTCATAAGCTTCTAAAGGGAGAGCACATTTTAGGATTAACAAATGTTCATTTTGAGAAAGACAGGATTTGTAGCGCATGTCAGGCGGGGAAGCAAGTTGGAATCCATCATCCACACAAGAACATCATGACGACCGACAGGCCGCTTGAGCTACTCCACATGGATCTATTCGGCCCGATCGCTTACATAAGCATCGGCGGGAGTAAGTATTGTCTTGTAATAGTGGATGATTATTCTCGCTTCACTTGGGTATTCTTTTTACAGGAAAAATCTCAAACCCAAGAGACCTTAAAGGGATTCTTGAGACGTGCTCAAAATGAGTTCGGCTTAAGGATCAAGAAAATAAGAAGCGACAACGGGACGGAGTTCAAGAACTCTCAAATCGAAGGCTTCCTTGAGGAGGAGGGCATCAAGCATGAGTTCTCTTCTCCCTACACTCCACAACAAAATGGTGTAGTGGAGAGGAAGAATCGAACTCTATTGGACATGGCAAGAACCATGCTTGATGAGTACAAGACTTCGGATCGGTTTTGGGCCGAGGCGGTCAACACCGCTTGCTACGCCATCAACCGGTTATATCTTCACCGAATCCTCAAGAAGACATCATATGAACTCCTAACCGGTAAAAAGCCCAACATTTCATACTTTAGAGTTTTTGGTAGCAAATGCTTTATTCTTGTTAAAAGAGGTAGAAAATCTAAATTTGCTCCTAAAACTGTAGAAGGCTTTTTACTTGGTTATGACTCAAACACAAGGGCATATAGGGTCTTTAACAAGTCCACTGGACTAGTTGAAGTCTCATGTGACGTTGTGTTTGATGAAACTAATGGCTCTCAAGTAGAGCAAGTTGATCTTGATGAGATAGGTGAAGAACAGGCTCCATGCATAGCGCTAAGGAACATGTCCATTGGGGATGTATGTCCTAAGGAATCCGAAGAGCCTCCACATGCACAAGATCAACCATCCCCCTCCACGCTAGCATCTCCACCAACTCAAAATGAGGATGAGGCTCAAGTTGATGAAGGGCAAAATCAAGAAGATGAGCCACCTCAAGATAATGGCAATGATCAAGGGGGAGATGCAAATGATCAAGAAAAGGAGGATGAGGAAGAACCAAGACCGCCACACCCAAGAGTCCACCAAGCAATACAACGAGATCACCCCGTCGACACCATCCTCGGCGACATTCATAAGGGGGTAACTACACGATCTCGGGTTGCTCATTTTTGTGAACATTACTCTTTTGTTTCCTCTGTTGAGCCACACAGGGTAGAGGAAGCTCTTCAAGATTCGGATTGGGTGGTGGCAATGCAAGAGGAGCTCAACAATTTCACGAGGAACGAGGTATGGCATTTAGTTCCACGTCCTAACCAAAATGTTGTAGGAACCAAATGGGTCTTCCGCAACAAGCAAGATGAGCATGGTGTGGTGACAAGGAACAAAGCTCGACTCGTGGCCAAAGGGTATTCACAAGTCGAAGGTTTGGATTTCGGTGAAACCTATGCACCCGTAGCTAGGCTTGAGTCAATTCGCATATTATTGGCCTATGCTACTTACCATGGCTTTAAGCTTTATCAAATGGACGTGAAAAGTGCCTTCCTCAACGGACCAATCAAGGAAGAGGTCTATGTTGAGCAACCTCCCGGCTTTGAAGATAGTGAGTATCCTAACCATGTTTATAGGCTCTCTAAGGCGCTTTATGGGCTCAAGCAAGCCCCAAGAGCATGGTATGAATGCCTTAGAGATTTCCTTATTGCTAATGGCTTCAAAGTCGGCAAGGCCGATCCTACTCTATTCACTAAAACTCTTGATAATGATTTGTTTGTATGCCAAATTTATGTTGATGATATCATATTTGGGTCTACTAACGAATCTACTTGTGAGGAATTTAGTAGGATCATGACAAAGAAATTCGAGATGTCTATGATGGGGGAGTTGAAGTATTTCTTAGGATTTCAAGTGAAGCAACTCCAAGAGGGCACCTTCCTTTGCCAAACAAAGTACACTCAAGATATTCTAAGTAAGTTTGGGATGAAGGATGCCAAACCCATCAAGACACCCATGGGAACTAATGGGCATCTCGACCTCGACACGGGAGGTAAGTCCGTGGATCAAAAGGTATACTGGTCGATGATTGGTTCATTGCTTTATTTATGTGCATCTCGACCAGACATTATGCTTTCCGTTTGCATGTGTGCAAGATTCCAATCCGACCCTAAGGAATCACACCTTACGGCCGTAAAACGAATCTTGAGATATTTAGCTTATACTCCTAAGTTTGGGCTTTGGTACCCTCGGGGATCCACATTTGATTTAATTGGTTATTCCGATGCCGATTGGGCGGGGTGTAAGATTAATAGGAAGAGCACATTAGGGACTTGCCAGTTCTTGGGAAGATCCTTGGTGTCTTGGGCTTCAAAGAAGCAAAATTCGGTTGCTCTTTCCACCGCCGAAGCCGAGTACATTGCCGCAGGTCATTGTTGCGCGCAATTGCTTTGGATGAGGCAAACCCTGCGGGACTACGGTTACAAATTAACCAAGGTCCCTTTGCTATGTGATAATGAGAGTGCAATCAAGATGGCCGACAATCCCGTCGAGCATAGCCGCACTAAGCACATAGCCATTCGGCATCATTTTCTTAGGGATCACCAACAAAAGGGAGATATCGAGATTTCTTACATTAACACTAAAGATCAATTAGCCGATATCTTTACCAAGCCTCTTGATGAACAAACTTTTACCAAACTTAGGCATGAGCTCAATATTCTTGATTCTCGCAACTTCTTTTGCTAGATTGCACACATAGCTCATTTATATACTTTTGATCATATCTCTTTTATATGCTATGACTAATGTGTTTTCAAGTCTATTTCAAACCAAGTCATAGGTGTATAGAAAGGGAATTGGAGTCTTCGGCGAAGACAAAAGGCTTCCACTCCGTAACTCATCCTTCGCCATCACTCCAAGAAAAGGAACTTGTCTTTGGGGGAGAGAGTAAAAGCCCAAAGCAAAAGGACCAGCCTTCGTCTTTGGTATAATCTTAACTCATTCATTTATGACCAAAGGGGAAGAAAAGCACTTCATGGGCTCTAATGATTCCGTTTTTGGCGATTCATGCCAAAGGGGGAGAAAGTATGAGCCCAAAGCAAAAGGACCGCACCACCACCAATTTCAAAAACTTAGTGTTTTCCAAAAGTATTTATCAACTGGTATCCTATTGTGTTCAAAAGGGAGAAAGTAGTATTTCAAAAATGATACATCAAAACCCTCTTGAACACTAAGAGGAGGATCTCCTTAAGGGGGAGTTTTGTTTAGTCAAAGGAAAAGCATTTGAAACAGGGGGAGAAAATTTCAAATCTTGAAAATGCTTTGCTAATTCTTATTCATTTACCTTTGACTGTTTGCAAAAGAACTTTGAAAAAGATTTACAAAAGAGTTTGCAAAAACAAAACATGTGGTGCAAGCATGGTCCAAAATGTTATATAAGAAAGAAACATTCCATGCATATCTTGTAAGTAGTTATATTGGCTAAATTCCAAGCAACCTTTACACTTACATTATGCAAACTAGTTCAATTATGCACTTCTATATTTGCTTTGGTTTGTGTTGGCATCAATCACCAAAAAGGGGGAGATTGAAAGGGAATTAGGCTTACACCTAGTTCCTAAATAATTTTGGTGGTTGAAATGCCCAACACAAATCTTTGGACTAACTAGTTTGCCCAAGTGTATAGAGTATACAGGTGTAAAAGGTTCACACTCAGCCAATAAAAAGACCAAGTTTTGGATTCAACAAAG
This sequence comes from Zea mays, assembly GCF_902167145.1. Taxonomy (NCBI): domain Eukaryota; kingdom Viridiplantae; phylum Streptophyta; class Magnoliopsida; order Poales; family Poaceae; genus Zea; species Zea mays. The sequence continues at coordinate 118,673,845 of NC_050101.1, read as the reverse complement.
GAGCAAAGGGGCAACCGAAGGCACCCCTGGTCTGGCGCACCGGACTGTCCGGTGTGCCACCAGACATGTCCGGTGCACCAGGGGGACTCAGACTCAAACTCGCCACCTTCGGGATTTCCCAGAGGCGACTCGGCTATAATTCACCGGACTGTCCGGTGTACACCGGACAGTGTCCGGTGCGCCAAGGGAGGTCGGCCTCAGGAACTCGCCAGCTTCGGGAATCGCCAACGGCTAGTCCACTATAATTCACCGGACTGTCCGGTGTGCACCGGACTGTCCGGTGCGACTCCGGAGCAACAGCTATCTCCGCGCCAACGGCTCTCTGCCGCGCATTTAATGCGCGCTCTGCGCGCGCAGAGGGCAGGCTCGCCCATGCTGGCACACCGGACAGCAAACAGTACCTGTCCGGTGTGCACCGGACACCCAGGCGGGCCCATAAGTCAGAAGCTCCAACGGTCAGAATCCAACGGCAGTGATGACGTGGCAGGGGGCACCGGACTGTCCGGTGCGCCATCGAGCAGACAGCCTCCCAACGGCCACTTTTGGTGGTTGGGGCTATAAATACCCCAACCACCCCACCATTCATTGCATCCAAGTTTTCCAGCTTCCAACCACTATACAAGAGCTAGCATTCATTGCAAAGCACACCAACAAGAGATCAAATCCTCTCCCAATTCCATTCAAATCCCTAGTAACTAGAGAGAGTGATTTGTAGTGTTCATTTGAGCTCTTGCGCTTGGATCGCTTCTTTTCTTTCTTGATTCTTTCTTGTGATTAAACACTCACTTGTAATTGAGGCAAGAGACACCAATCGTGTGGTGGTCCTTGTGGGAACTTTGTGTTCCAAGTGATTTGAGAAGAGAAGCTCACTCGGTCCGAAGGATCGTTTGAGAGAGGGAAGGGTTGAAAGAGACCCGGCCTTTGTGGCCTCCTCAACGGGGAGTAGGTTTGAGAGAACCGAACCTCGGTAAAACAAATCCGTGTGTCACTCTTCATTATTTGCTCTCGATTTGTTTTACGCCCTCTCTCGCGGACTCGTTTATATTTCTAACGCTAACCCGGCTTGTAGTTGTGTTTATATTTGTAAATTTCAGTTTCGCCCTATTCACCCCCCCCTCTAGGCGACTATCACTCGTGGACTCGTTTATATTTCTAACGCTAACACGGCTTGTAGTTGTGTTTATATTTGTAAATTTCAGTTTCGCCCTATTCACCCCCCCTCTAGGCGACTATTAGCCTCCAAGCGAGTACCAACACTCCCTTCTAGGCTCGGGGGCTACTGTCGGGTACCGTAATTAGGGGTATCCCCAACAGTCCTAAACACGGATGGTAAGCACCCTCAGCACAAACCGCAAAGACTAATGGGCACGGTTCAGGACAAGGCCTCGTCTACCAAGGGACGCAACCTCGCCTCGCCCGAGCCCGGCCTCGAGCGGGAACAGTAGTCCCAGATGAATTCACGCCTCACCCAAGGGCCTTCTCAGGCAGTGGGCGCACCCTCAGCTCGCCCGAGGCCCAGCTCGGGCAGGCTTCGTCGTGAAGCAACCTTGGCCAAATCGCCTTACCAACCGACCGTATCGCAGGCGCATTCAATGCGAAGATCGCCTGGCACCTTATCCTGACACGCGCGCCGCAGTCGGCAAGGTCGAAGTGACTGCAGACACTTCACCCCTTCATTGACCGATCTGACAAGAAAACAGCGCCGCTCGCCCCGCTCCGACTGCTGTGCCAACCACCCGGGCAAGGCTGACAACAGCCGAGTTCAGTCTCGGGCGCAACAGGAAGCTCCGCCTCGCCCGACCTTAGGCTTCGGCCTCGGGAGGAGGTCTCCGCCTCGCCCGACCCCAAGACTCGGCCTCGGGAGGAATCGCGTCCTCACCCGACCCCGCCCTCAACCTCAGGAGAAGTCTTCTCCTCGCCCGACCTTGGGCTCGGACCGACCGCGCCACAGGGGATACATCATTACCCTACCTCTAGCTAGCTCAGGCTATGAGGGAACAAGACTGGCGTCCCATCTGGCTCGCCCCGGTAACAGGTAATGATGGTTCCCCGCGTGCGTCCATGACGTCGGTGGTTCTCAGCCCCCTACGGAAGCAAGGAGACGTCAGCAGGATCCCAGCCGCACCGCCAGCTGTGCTTCTACAGGGCTCAGACACTTCTCCGACGACCACGTTATCGCGTACGCAGGGCTCAAGCACTTCTCCAACAGCCACGTTGCATGTACACAGGGCTCAGGCACTTCTCTGCCAGACACGTTAGCACATAGCTACACCCCCACTGTACATCTGGACGCTCTCCTTGCATCTATAAAAGGGAGGTCCATGGCCTTCCTGCGGAGGGGGGGGGTCACGCGGGGGATGAACAAACGAACAGACTCTCTCTCTCTCTCGCGACGCTTATAACCCCTACTACGAGCACCCCCGGTGCGAGATAATACAAGCAGCATTTCCCCTTGTGTTCTATCTTGCGCCAACCCATCTGGGCAGGGGCACGCAGCGATAAATTCACTGGTCGGCTCGGTTGAGGGTCCCCCGGGTCCAAAACGCCGACAGAAGCAGAGGCAGCTTATTACAAGCAGAAGTGTGATGAAGCAGAGGTTGAGGACCAGCTATTCTCCCAAGCTACAAATGAAGCAGAAGCCAGTTATTACAGGAGAAAGGTAGAAGAGTGTGATGCAGACAATACAGCAAGTGGAACGAGGTTGTCGTTGAGGATTACACGACAAATGACTCTGATAATGAGTTACTTATAGATTGTTATTCTGATTGATTAAGCTAGTAGTGTGTTATGTGGTACTTTATATCTAAAATATTTCAAAACCATAATGTTTCAAATTCATAATGTTTCTATTGCACTGTCATGTTTTTCATATTCACAACAACTCGCAAGAACTTCCGCAGAATAAATCCTGATTGTAGGTCCTATTCCCTCAGATAGAATGGCCTATTTTGCCCGAGCTTCCGAGACTGGACTTGAGGAAGCTGCCCCTCCTGACAGAGATTGTACGCGAAGGATGGAGCATCCGAACATTGAATTCGAGCTAAGATTCTAACGAACAGCTGGAATAAAGAACCTATCCTTTCAGGAATAAGGAATGAGAAATGGAACATAGAGTGGTTGGATGGAGTATAAAATCTGAAGGTTATATTATATATAGTAGTGGGAAGAAAAAAAGACAAGAAAACGATTGAATGTCAGGCAAAACAGTTCTATAAGTCGCGGATCAAAGCCTGAAGTGAAGTGCCTGGTTGTCTTAGTGTTATAAGTAAAACATTTCATTCTCCGGTTTATTAACAACCACATTTGCGATAATCACATATGATAAGATATTACCACATTTCAGCAACATAATACATCACATTAAACACAGAACATCACAAAGTCCACATGGTTCACATCACAATCATTATATAGTCCATATCTTCCACCTCACAGTTCACATCATAATCATTACATAGTCCATATCATCCACAACATGTAATCCATAACATAGAGAACACGACTGATCCTCCACATACCCAAACTCGCTTCCTCCTAGTCTTACCCTTACCCTTGGCCCCAAGAGTGTCGGTGCCTGGAGTGTAGAGTGTAGGATTACGGGGATGCTACACTAGCGCAAAACAAAATTTTCAACCCCATAATACCAAGAACTACTGCGGTTATAGGTCATGGAATTACCACTAGACGCGCAGAGCAGCGGAAGACGTCTCGATGTAGACGAACGCGTCGAGCAGTGCCGTGCAGTCGCCGGCGTCCTTCACGTCCTCGCACGGTTCGTCCAAGTGCTCCAGATGCAGCACCTCCGAGGTATCCACACGTACAGGGAGGAAGCGCTGCGTACCGAACTGCTAAGTTCGCGACGACGGCTTGGCGAGGGCGAGAGGCGAGCGGTGGCTGCTGGTTTGCAGGTGGCGAATTAGGTTATATCTTAACCGCGCCCCCGCCCCTCATTATATAGGCGTTATGGTGGGCTTCTAACGCCGAGGCCCATCATTAACCCTAAAGCCCAGTCTAATTTCGGATCTAATCCGAATTAGGCTTCCTTCCCCTTAAGTGTGTGACCCTATAGGTTCACGTACAAATAGACATAGCCCGAGTACTCTTACTTGGCCCAATAATTGACAACGGCCTCTAGCAAGACATGTCAACTCCTATGTGTACGTAAAGATCATATCAGACGAACCATTGCGACATTACGTACATGTTGTTCCCTTTGTCTCACGATATTTGGTCTGGCTCTAAGCTGACCTCTCTTTCTCGATACTGTGAATTGGAATCCTTTCAATGGTTAACTCTTAACCCTAGCACGACCATGCATTTCTTGATCCAATCACTCGAGGGGCCCAGAGATATCTCTCTCACAAAGAGAGGGACAAATTCCATCTTGACTGACCATGCCTCATAGCATGCTTCCTGACAAACCCAAAACTACCTTTATAACTACCCAGTTACGGGATAGCGTTTGATAGTCCCTAAGTAAGTCAATTCACATCTTGAGAACATGCGACAATCTCAGGTCTAAGGATACAGTATTCATGTTGCAAGAAGAGAACTATATTACAATATCTCACGTTGGGTCGGTCCAGCCTCATGTCATACATGCGCCTAGGGCTGGAAAATTAGCTCGAGGCTCGAGCTCGGAGCGGCTCGGCTCAGCTCGGAGCGGCTCGCGAGCCTCGAACGAGCCGAGCCGAGCCCCTTCTTCGAGCTCGTTTTTGCAGCGAGCCGAGCCGAGCTGGCTCGTTCCAGCTCGCGAGCCGGCTCGCGAGCCTTGCAAAAATGATCAATTTATGGAATAATAATGAATATTAGATAATTTTATGGATAATAGCTTATTTTTTAGTCTTTGATGATGAATATATTACAAGTTATAATTTAATTTACTCATAATATAGAATGATGATTCTACATTTCAAATTTATATAATGTTAATTCATCAAATAATGCAACGATAAGTACAAGAATATGGCTCGCGAGCCGAGCCGAGCCGGCTCGCGAGCCAAGGTCGAGCCGAGCCGAGCCTCTTTCACCAGCTCGTGGAATGGACGAGCCGAGCCGAGCCGAGCTCGTTCAGGCAACGAGCCGCACCGAGCCGAGCCGAGCCGAGCTCGGCTCGGCTCGTTTCCAGCTCTACATGCGCCCACATTATTAATTTAACATCTCCATGTTCATGACTTGTGAAATGTAGTCATCAACTAATACATGTGCTAGTCATCGACTCTGACTAGGGACATCATTTAGAATAACCATATAAGTAAAGAATCTCACAAACAATTCACATAATTGCTAATCAATACAAGGTGCCTTCCATGGATATTCAATTAAGCAATATATATATCATGGATACAAAGAAATATGCTCATCTCTATGATTATCTCTAGGGCATATTTCTAACATAGAGGTCACGTGGGCGTCGTCTACGTGGGGGTGAGCTGTGTCTGCTGAGTCGTGGGAGCGTCCTACAACTTGAATGGTCCAATGACATCGTAGCGTGCGGCCACGACGTTCTTCTCTCCCTCCTCGTCGTCGTCACCGTCATCATCGTCGTCATCATCATCCACGTCTGCAAATGTATCCCGTGTCCAACGTGAGGAGCTATGTCCAGCTGCAGAAGTAAGGTCCAACTGCGGGAGCAAGAATTTGACGTGTGGCTGCAAAGGAGGCACAAGAAGTTGCACATCCACGCTTGCTAGGGACCTGCATTCACAACGAGCCACATCACGACGAAGGCAACGTGACACCCTCTGTAATCGAAAGGTTAGTTAGACACATAGTTTAGAACGTATAAATAAATGAATTCGCTTCGCTTATAAACGTTCATACTCACTGATAGTAAAGAAAGCGTCATGGTGTCTGAAGTCGTCCACGAGATACGCTCAAGTTCACCCACATATACCATCAAAGTTTTCATATGCACAAGTTAAAACATGAGGACGCACAAAATAAAACATAAGCCATCGAATTAACAAAACTAAGTTAAGTAAACAACTTGGTACCACTCTGTCTAGGGTTGTAGCAGCCTCAATTTGCGACCCTAGCCGATCAACTATGTCGAACGAAGTGTTTTCGTCGTCTGACGACTCTTGCTCAGCATAGTCTACAGCTGTCCACTGACCCTTAAGCTTGCATCGCATCGAAGGAGCAAATACTACATTAAAATCTCATCAAACGAATTAACGGTGCATATGAATAGCGTGTTAAAGACACTTACTAGGGTGATCATGGATCAAAGGGATCTCCTTAGGGGTCCCACAGGATCCCAGACCCCACAAACGCCACGAACTGGACGAAAAATATCAACCTTGTTCCGGACCGATTGAGCATTCGACACAACAACCACTTCTATCGGAAGCTCAAGCAAAGGAGCCTCACAAGGAGATGCATTTGGCATCTGTGGAGACAACCTGACTGGAGCTTTAATTGATAACTTTCGAACGAGCACATCCAGACAAGGAGGAACAATCGTCATCACAATTTTGACATATTTCACTCAGTCATCTTCAAAGCTAATGGAGATCAACTGTCAGAATATTGTCCTAGATGCAACATGGGACAATAAACCCTCAACTGATATGTCAGGGTCGTTTAAATTGCAACTAATATCCTCACAAGATCTACCGAAAATCTGCCCAAAAGTGCCTTTCGTCGAACATCACTGTCACCTTCTTCATTCCATCAAAACTAACATCCCCATAAACATCTTCCTCCACTCTCCCTCCATGGTATAGTATTACAAGGGTGTCCATCTATTGCAAACATGGATTCATAACTCAATAACCATTAAAGATGGTACCTGACTAACACTATCAACTAATGGCTAACTAAATACTATCCCCATCTACTAACCTACTAATGCCTAAATACTTACTAAGTAGTAAATAAGTAATAGCTACTTACTAACTTATAACTATATACTAACTAATTAAATAACCGCATCAAACAGAGTTGAATATTGTGCAATAAAAAGTTGTACCTGAGGTCGTGGTGGAGATAAGCTACCAGTTGTGGTGGCGATGTCAGACGCCCTGCTATCTACAAACAAATGAACATATTACTATAAAAAAAATCGGCAGCACCTCCCCTATACGGTGAGGTTTCTAAAACTTGCAAAAAAACGTGCAACACGATGACTGACATACACATTCACAAACAAAAGAACAACATGATGCATCACGTGCACATACACATTCACAACAGCTACACATATACATATTCACCACCACACATATACAACAACTACATCAACCATACAAATTTTGACTAAAATTTGAACCAACAACCCTAAACATAATAACATTTCATTTAGTTTAAATGATCTAATGCTAAAAACACAAAATTTGCCCTAAACCATAACCACATCAAACAACTATATAATCGATTAATACTGTGTAAAAAACGGGTACACCTGAGGTCACAGTGTAGAGAAGCTACCGGTGGCGGAGGTGGTGGAATCGGACGACCTCCTATCTAAAAAAATAACAGAGTCATTTCAGTAAAAAAATTCGACACCACCTCCCATACACGATGAAAATTCTAAAACCTGCAGATAAACGAACAACATGATGACTGACATCCACACTTTCCAACACAGAAAACAACACAATGACTGACATATAAGTAGCTATCAAAATATATTCACTAACAACTAAGTACCAATCTAACTATATTCACTAAATATACTAAGCAAAACGAAATAAACTATGTAACTAAACTAACTAAGTAAATTAAGTAACTAAACTAGCATGCTAAACGAAATAAACAGAGATGAACTAAGTAACCTAGGCATGCAATATTGACCTCAAGGCGAGGAAGGCGCGACGACAACGAGGCAACACAGTGTTGGTGAGGCGGGGCTCGGCTCGAGGAGGCAGCTCCGTTGGTGAGGCGGGGCTCGGCCGCGGGGAGGAGGTCCGGTCGACTGCGAGGCTCGGCACGGAGCTCGAGGAGTTGCGGGGCACGTCAGAGCTTGGCACTATAGGTGGTGGTATGGAGCTATGTTGCCTCGTTGTCATAGTTTATAGCGTCAAGCAAAAGGTCCAAATCAGAAATTAAGTTGTTTAAAGGTCTAAACATGATTTTTTTTGAAAAAAATACTAAATTTTAAAAAATTCGGCACAAGGACACCACACAGCGCGCTCGTACCAGTAGTACACGCCGTAGTACGGCCGACCGAGCATACACATGTCCAGCACCACCGCGTGGGCCCGCTTGTCACCGCGCCCGCGCGCCTGCATCCAACGACCCCTCCACTTTATCCACTTGGATCCTGTAGCTGACGCATGGGGCCCAAGAAATCCGACCCCACAAGTCATCCACCAGCGCCGCCGGCGGCGGCTATTTCTGGACCCTTCTCGTCCCCGAAAGCCCATTAGCCCAAGCAGGCTTCTCCGACTCCCGTCCCCCATTCCGTCCGCCACCGCCTTCCCCCTCCCTCGAATCATTCGATTCGCCTCCCGTCGTCTCGTCCGCCTGATTCTACTCGGCCGTCACGGTGATCGGAGCCGGCTAGGGTTAGGGTTCCGTACTTCCGTTGATCTCCACGCCCATGGTGCAGCTGCCGAGCTCCGGTAAGCGGCACGCGGAACCGGCCGAGCAGACGATGGCTCCGGCGCGGCGCGCGGCGGCGGTCAAGCTGGAGGTGGAGGAGCTCGGGGCCAACGAGCGCGGCCCGCTCAGCAAGCGCGCCAGGCCAGCTCAGCCGATGCCCCCGACGCCTCCGCAGCCGCAGCAGGTAGATCCGGAGTCGTCGTTTTCGTTTCTCCGGAATTTGGTGTGCTCGATTGGCAGTGTGAGCTGGTTAGCGAGTTAATCTTGCCATGCTTGATGCCAGTCGGGGGGTTCTGTTAGGATTTTTGAGGGCTAGTTTAGCGTGGTATTTTTGCGAAAAGTAGAGGAGCTTAGCCGTGAAATTCAGGCGTTCCATCCAAATTTTCGAGGACTAGAGGAGGTTGCAACGAAGGACGATTCTCCTACAGCTTATTTCGTGCAGATAATTTTTTTCCGCATTTCGTTTGTATGCAACTCTTGCAATGCTGCAAATGTCCTCTGTCTAGCTGACAGGCTGACATATTATGCTCCACATTTACTTTCCCTGTTTGTGCGTTCTAAGGCTGTCTCCACCAACGTTCCCTAAATTTAATTCTCTAAAAGAATATTCTCTGTCCTCTACAACACCCTCAAAAAGTTTTTGTACTCTATATCTTTTCCATCTCCAGCATCGTCCTCTAAATTCGGTCCTCTATATCTACAGTGATAACAGAATTCATATACTACAATATTTTTTGTAATATTCATTTAAATACAACTTTAACCTAGGTAAGCAATGCAAAAATGAAGTAATTTTTTTCTTTGAAATTTGACATTTTATGAAAATCGTAATAGTACGCAATGCAAAAAAATCATTCGCGGATTGCAAAACATTTTTATATTAAAATTATCAAATATGTTTACATGGTGAGAAATTGTTTTTTTTTCATGTTGACATTTGGATCGGCTGCCTCCGGAAGGTTTCTTCTCTGGAGTATGGAGCTTTTTCTCCATGCCACCGAAACCGCATCCTAGTATCGGACGCTTTAGCGTCTCTTGCTGGAGACAACCTAAGGCTGACTCCAACAAGGAGCGCCAAATGCTCCTGTTCCCTATATTTAGAGGAGATATAAAGAGAGAATCTTTTACAGAAGACTGTAAATGACAGATATAGAGGAGGATGTTGAATATAGTTTAATGCTTTAAAGCAAGCATGTAAAAAAGAAACAATAGTTTAACCATGCTCATGAAGTCTTAATACTACCAGTCTACCATGCTCTTGAATTAGCAAGTCCTGTCACGGTACAAATCTATGATTGGAATTTTTTACTATCATCTAGACACAAAAACACAGATACCAGAAACATGCTCTGTTCTTGGCGCATTGACATAAAATAGTACTGTACTGTACATGTACTCTGTGCACCAGGTAAGGTTTTGTTTAGAGGATTTCAGTCCATTATCTAGCCAATATGCATGTGTACATGCTTTATCCGGGCAACAACACTTTCTGTACGTTCAAAATATACTTTGTTTGAGTGAACGAAAAAATGAGTAACTTTGTTAAGAAAATAATCTGGACTGGCTATTTATCCCTTGGAATTTGTATGCTTCTGTTTTGAGGTGTTAATGATATTTTCCTCCTGTAAAAGTGGAATGACTAATCAAATGTTGGTCGACAAAATATGATTATGCATGTATAATTGTAGAATTGTCAGATTTGAGATTTATTGTTTGTATATGCTAATTGACACTTTCAGGATATGTACCACAATGTACTTGATGAACCTAGCCCATTGGGTCTGCGGCTGAAAAAAAGCCCATCACTCTTGGATTTGATTCAGATGAGACTTTCTCAAGCATCCAACGCTGGGGAGTCTTCCATGGACAACAGTGGTTCTGAGCCTTCCAAGAAGAAAGACAGTAAATCCGGTGTGTCTTCAGCAGGCGAACGGCTAAAAGCTTCGAATTTTCCTGCAAATATATTGAAGATTGGTTCATGGGAGGTGAGGGATTTATTTCTGCTGCTCTTTTATGAGCTCTGGGCCTTTGATGGAACTTCAATATGCGTTAGGTGTATGTTTCCCTTTTTATGCTGCCTTTATTTTTTTAATAAGGGAAGTACTGCATTCACACTTCACACGAAAGACACAATGCCGATGAATAACGATGCTTTGTTGTGACATAGTCAATACATTAAATTAAATACTCTTGATGTCGTAAACCGTTATCACAGTTGTTCTTTCACCTGTAGCCTATGCAACTTGAAGCTAAAATTAACAATTATAATACTGATACTCCTGTAGTATGAAGAGTTAGTGCAATATCAATGCATCTTTTATGTTATCCAATCTTTTGTGCATATTTTGCTGCAACAATTGCTTATGAGCCAAACTCTCTGCATGCCAGCACTTCCAGTAGTTCATATAATAGTCCACCTGAACAAAATTTGCCCTTAAATATCTTAATTAAAGTTCACTATGTTCTCTGTGCAGTATGTCTCACGGTATGAAGGTGATTTGGTGGCGAAGTGTTACTTTGCAAAGCATAAACTTGTGTGGGAAGTTCTGGAAGGTGGCCTTAAAAGTAAGATAGAAATTCAATGGTCAGATATTGCTGCTTTGAAGGCAATTTGCCCCGAAAATGGCCAAGGAACCTTGGACGTGGTGGTACGCTTATCTGGGAGATGTTTGTTTCTTTTTTCTTCTTAGTTCACTACCTCTGTTTTGATTCTGAGGTGTCTTCCTTTTCCTGAAGTTGGCCAGGCCACCTCTTTTCTTTAAAGAGACAGATCCGCAGCCAAGGAAACACACACTGTGGCAGGCTGCCTCAGATTTCACTGGTGGGCAAGCAAGTATGCACAGGTGAATTACTTCTAATTATTGAGTGTTCATAATTAAAATAGATTTCATACGAGAAGATTGCTCCTATATATCTGGCAGTACCTCATACAATTTGTTACTATTATTTCTGTTGGAGTATAATGCGTAGCTTATCTGCTTTATGTTTAGAGGCTCTGGTAGCATTCGGAAGATATTGACAGTGTTTACCTAGGTTCTGTAGTACTATGTGCCACATGATTTTTACTTTATCGTTCCATATTTGTGGCCTCTGGACGCATTTCAAGATATTTATGATGTTTACTTGGGGTTCTGTAGTACTATGTTTCTGGCTTTTTATTTGTTATTAGAACAGAAAGAACTGTTTGCCCCTTTTGGGAGCAATTGGGTACTGAGGGACCAGTTATTTAGTTGTGGATCACTTTGACTTGAGTTGTATCATATCTGGATTCTATCTGCTTAGGAGTCACTTATAAATTCAAGAAGATAAGGAGACATTGTCACCCTTTCTAGTAAAAAAAAAACTCGTCTCTATATCCTTTATGTTCTGTCACCCATTCTTCTATTGTTACATACTACGTACAGTTATTCCCTCAGTGCACGTATGTGCATCACAGGACCTCATCTGGTCTCTTTTTGGGCCCTAAAAATTATGAATACAATCTGTTACACACTGCATAAGAGGAAGGAAAAAAAGAAGCTGGCATGCATTCAAATATAGCTTTCTGGAGCCAGGTATCTATTTAATAAAGCTATGGTGCATGGTATTATCTATAACACTGAACTTTGATTATAACACAGTAGCATCATCTAGAACTCAGAACTTTGGTTTATAACATACTGCCTTTATACTATTATTTGTTGAGCCTCTACTCCTTCGTTCAGTATTCTGATTGTTCAAAAATAAAAATTTGCAGGCGGCATTTTCTGCAGTGCCCTTCAACCTTGTTAAGCAAGAATTTTGAGAAGCTTATTCAGTGTGATCAGCGGTTATATCAATTGAGTCAACAGCCAGAGATCACATTAGACCCTACATTGTTTGAACCTAGGTGCACAATATTTGAGGATCCGGTTGAATCAAAATGCGCTGGTTTTACTAATTTGAAAGATGAACATCGGGCTTTGCCTGGCTATTCAGATTCGGTGTCACCATGTGCCGGTTCCTCCATATCTGCTAAGAAAGAAAACAATGATTCCATAAGAATGCCAGCAGAATATCCTCCTCAGACAGTAGGAATAGGTAATTTAAGCCTATGATGGCATCTTCTGCATTCATTTCTGCTCCCGCATCATGTTGGCGCACTGCTTATCAGTACCATGAAGTATGAATACCCCTGTACGTGATTTGCTTTACGGGTAGACGCATCTCTACGTTTCACTTAATAACGTGATACATCTGAATATATTTTGATTTAATCTTTCTAATACCACAGGCATTTTTACAGGAGTTGGTGCTGTAGGTGCACAAGCTGTCAGCAGAAATGTGAATGGTGCAGCACCAGAATTCAATATCCCCAACTGGTGGAGTCAATTGAAGGTGCCTGGGCTTAGACCATCCATGTCAGTGGATGATCTGGTCAACCACCTAGGCAACTGCATCTCAGAGCAGATCACTTCAGGCGATCCGGCATTGGCCAACAACGAGGTGCCAACCAAAGAAACACTCGAGGGGATTGCTCAGTACCTTCTTGGTGACACACAAGGCCCGCCGGTTACTGCTGCAGTCGAGAGATCACTGATGGCCAGGGTGGACTCCCTCTGCTGTTTGATTCAGAAAGACACAGCACCAGTTGCCAAACCAAAGCCCGAGCCAAATGACGGGGACAGCATCGGCGTGGAAGCCTCAGATGGTTCCGACGAAGAATTCACCTCCGCGCCAACAGGGAAACCTACAGATGCCACCAACCCGCCAGCCATGTCAAGAAAGGATTCGTTTGGAGAGCTGCTGACAAACCTCCCCCGCATCGCCTCGCTACCACAGTTCCTCTTCAAGATACCAGAGGGTACTGAGAACTGAACGTGGAAGTTAAGATCCCTGGAATAGGTAGTTTGCTGTAAGCCTGTAAAGATTGTATCCAAGCAATAAGAAAGCCCCTTATCACCTCCTCGGAGGCGTGTTCCCCGCTCTGTAAATTTGACACCGGTAGGTTGCTCCAGTTGTATGTTTTGCGAATCATGGGTAGTGGAAAATTGAAATGTTCATTGGTTCTTTAACTCAATCGTGCCCCATTCCAAACTGCTTAAGGGGGCGTTCGGTTCTCTCGGAACGGTGAACTGGAACAATTCCAAGCCTTATTATTGTTCTAATTTACGTAAGTTTTGATCAACGTGAAAAATTCCAGGGCCATTCCGAGAGAAACGAACGGGGCCTAAGGGTCTGTTCGCTTCTCCGGGAATGAACCCGGATTTATTCCAACTCATTAAAATTTATATAAATTAGAGAAGTAATCTGGCTAGGAACCATTTTAGGGCTCCAATCCGTGCCTAAATTTTTTGGGCGGCACCTCCGCACCTCCACCGGTACCCTGTATTTTCCAGACTGACGCGGATATAAAGGTTCTGATCTGTCATAATTGCTGGATAACCTTTTTCTTTTAATCAAATTCATAACATAACATTCATTCAGCCTATTCATTTAGCTTTAATCCGCTACTTCTAAGTCCAAACAACCAGCTTAGCGTCCCTCCCCGCGACCTTGCTGTCGATCCTCTCCTCTCTTCGGAATCATAGCGTTAACATAGCCTCTTAAGTTGGACATGTGCTGAACGTAGGTGACTTGCCGTATTCAGTTTTTCTTTTGTATAATCTTATGCGGGTCTGCGGCAACTTGTTGCGCCTGCCATGCGTCCGCTCCTTTGTATAGGTGTACATTCAGGCCGCCTGACCCGGTTCGGTCCAAGCACGAAAAGGCCCGTATTATTTGAATTTCGGGCTGGTCCGACTCGTTTGAATTTCGAGCCTCACCCTCGGTCCACGGTCCGGCCCGGAATTTCTTAAAGGTCCACGGCCCGGCCCGGAATTGCTTAAACGTGTCGGGCTCATTTTAGACGGCCCGAAATTATAAAAGCCCGAAATTCACATCAGGGCCCAAAATTCACATCAGAGCCCGAAATTCAAAACAAATTTAATCAAACAAATAAATTTGACCAAAAGCAAACTCAATATTTGTATTAAGTTACTAGAGCTATGCAATGACTATCTCGTTTACAAATCATTTTGTTAGAAAGAAAAAGAGTATAATCAGCTCTATATAAAGTTCGTAAGTTCAGTTCATTATCTAATGTTCATAACAAAAATAAAATTACATCGCATACTCTAATTCAAAGCTACAAAAAAACATCTAAATAACATTATCTCCAGCTTTGTGTTTTTTATCAAGTACATAAAAATATCGAATGAAGTGTGATTTTAATAAATATATGGGCCTTTTCGTGCCTCTATATGGACCATTTCGTGTCTGTCTTAAACGGGCCGTGCTCTTGCCCGCCCATGGACCGCGACCTCGCCCAAACCTGGCCCGATATATCAGCCCGTGCCGGTCCGACATGCCGTGCCTGGACCGTGCTTTTTTTCCATGCTTCGGACCGGCCCATCAGGCCCGGCCCAAATGTACACCTACATTCCTTTGCAACAACTGATCGCTACAGCTGCGCTAGGATACGAACGCAACCCTGAGAGGCGAGTGAAGAGGAAATCGATCCCATTTATCCAAACTACAGTACCGATTGTGCCTTTGGACGCTAACAACTGTACCACCACAACCTACTCAAAAGCAAAACCATACACGAAAGAAAGGGCTCGTGATTTCTGAGATACTTTACAACATACATATCGCTACAAATAATATCACAACAATGCCATCCTATTCCGGGTGGCACAAGGACCTACAGCCTGAACCCCCCCGAGCTACATGATGGGTATATTGTTCCATACCGTCCCTGCACAGCAGCCCCAACCTGACGCTGGAGTGAAGTCAAACTTTACATAGAAAAAAAAAGCATCACGACCTGTGAGACCTGGGCACATAGAGACATTTTTCAATGGTTGGAATCATGCAAGTTTTAGAGCAATGTGATAGGCAAAATAAGCAAGGTTAGAAGGGACTGGGAATCACATGTCCTGCCCTATACTTACCAGCCTACAGAAACAGGTTAGTCCTGGAGAGCTTTCACACGGGAGGTCAGCTCTCTGACTTGATTCTTGAGGCGTTCAGGGTTGCAGAAGAAATCAACGAATATTTGCCTCTCCCTCCCCACCTCATGGGCACGATTTTCAAAGATCTGCGTATCGTTTTGCACCTTTAATCTTTTGCAGAACACGGTAACAAAAGGGAGACAAGATAACTAGATATTTCTTGTTAAAGTTCTTTAGCTTGATGGTGACGACTGGCAATCAAGCCAAGAAGCCAGTCGTTGTATGCAGTAATGCATTGGGTCCAATGAAACTAATCTCCGAAAGCGTAGTCTAGTTTGTGGAAGTTACCATATAGATGCAAAGATAATCAAACAAGCTTTTGTTTCATCAGGCAACAGCCATGACGGACAATAGCAATATCGATGAATGAAATACCTTTATCTTCTGGGTGCGAGCCTTGGTTACTTCTTCCACAGAAACTTCGACTTGAGCGTTGGCATTTTCCATATCATCAAGTGCCCGCATCAATGGCTATAAGACGAGCAGGGATTTATCACATCATTTCATATGTGCTGGAATAAAGGAGATCCAAGAAATATCACAATCTGAGGGTTCAAAGAATGTACCCAAGGCGTCAATATTGGTTCTGCAGTAGTTGACGACGCAAATAGAAGCTGTTCCACTGTTTGAATCAGAGTACATCTGCAGGAGTGAAGAGAGTGAAATGACTGGGGTTGGCCTAGTAAATATATATTGGCCAACTAAATAGTGATTTTTGGGGACAAAACATAATATTGGATGACACTCAATAATGGTTCTAGTGAAGAACTTGTAGGGAAGACCAGATATTCAGCATACTGCGATGCTTCCATATTGAAATCTTATTTATGTTTATGAACAGTAGACAAGGCATCAGCTTCGCATTGGAAACCGGTTTGGCTGTGAGCTAGAAAAATGCCTACTGTGTGATTCGTCAGTTGGATATCTGGGATTAATTGTTTATACATGGGTATGATGGTACACAATAGAATAGGTTGGTACATATCAGAAAAAGCATTAAATGGAACCTCTGAAATTTTGATTTCATATATTGACAGGAAATAAGGTAAGGGAAAAATTATTAGACAGTGCTTTGTTAACTTACAATTCATTGATACATCTTTTCCGGTCAGCTGGAAGGGTGTTCTCCAGCTCAGACTGAAGAGAAAGCAAGTCAGATTGAAGTGCTGATATCTGCTGAACCAATGCATGTGCTGACATGTATGTTGGCACTGTTGCTTGGACATCTACAGAAAGGATAAGCCATGTTAGGAATATGAGAATAAAATACTCATACAGATAAGTAGAGTTGCCCACTTACTTGAGTGAATACATAGGAGATCTCGCACTGCATGGAGGAAAGTGTCACGATCATCAATAGCTCCTTGTTCTCGTACTTCAGATGCAGCTTGAATCAATGAATTATAATGACCCTGAGAGACACATTAACACAAAGAAATTAAGCATATACCTGAAGACAACGAAAATAACAGGTGACAGAAATAGATGCTGCTGAAAACAGAGTGTAAATGAAAAGACACCAAAGAAACAAGGACAAGAAACAAGTCAATAACAACGGAGATTGATTACCAAGCGGGTATTGACTGCTGAGAGGTAGCTTTGTAACTCAGATTCTATTACTCTAAGCAATGAGTACGCACTAGCTATATTCTTCCTTTCAAGTTGGCAAGCAATCTTCAGAAACTGGTGTCTGGCAAGCTGATTAACCAAGTGATTGATGAACTGCAAAATGTATCATATGCCAGTAAGATCAGAAGAAAAACTAACGGAACAAAACAATAACAAAATACAAGTGCAGCCTACAAAGGAGAAAAACAGTTCCCTGTTACAGTCCGACTTATGCGAGTATAAACCGAGTAAGGCAACCACCTTCTGTCGGCCACACTAGTACACTACCAAACTAAATCTACATAACAGCAAAGGAATACTGGTAGTTGCAATTTCTTTTCTGCAAATGTGCAGTAGTCTTTCTTTACTGTGGATGTGCGGCTGTCTTAGAAATCCTCCAATAGTTCAATGCTTTAAAGATGAGCCAATATAAGGAATATAATGTTTTACACAGCTTGATACCACCTAAGTATCTACAGTATTAGTAAATAGGAATAGTACCACATTGTGTACTCATGTGGGGTGTTAGTCCTATGTACTCTATAATCTATATAATCAGTTCGTAAGGTCCAATGCAATACAACAAATATTCCACCACTTCTATTCTCCTACATACAGTACAAGGGCATCGTCAAGAGTTCTCCTAAACTTAAATTTCCTGTATGCCTATATTCTCATATGGTACATCACCCCCCCCCCCCCCAAAAAAAACCAATAATTCCCCTACCTTAAATACATATAGGGTGGACAACATGTCACCCAAAATACGAGGGATAGTATGAGTTAGCAGATACCACTAAATATAGGTTGTTGGTTAGGGGATTGTTGGAGGGTGATATTCGTTTCATAAGCCTTAATTTTGACTTTAAGAGGTTCGATCTCTAGGAGATGCTACGGCATCTTATTTTCATAATATTCAAGAAGATAGGACATTATCATAAGAAAATACAAAAAGAAAGACACATAAAGACGTCGACATGACATGTATAGCGATTTGTGAAATGAACTTACCGTTTTTTGCCTGTTAATGTAGTACTCCTGGCGCATGACCTTTAAATCATAATCCCCTAAATATTTGAGTGATAAGAAGAAGCTAAGACAACAACACAACAAAAATTGTAGAACACTGAAAATGAAATGTTTCCTACGAACCTTGCAAGATATATGTGCCTTGAAGTTGAGCAAGTTCTGAACACAGGCATGGTATTGTCTGAAGGGGAGAACAAGTGAACAGATGAAGTAAGATGTACGAGTGTGCCATGAAAAAAGAACTGGTGCAATGGTGCACTTCAGTAAGAACTATTATTGCTATCTTATCTTCTAAAACCTAGAATGTTATCTTGCAGATAATGAACGTGCCTCTGAAAGATTATGAAGCTAATCCCAGTATAGACATTTCCAGATCCCAAAAGCACAAAAAATACCCCGACAATCAAACTTAAATTTGACTTGTGAGCTACTAATTTATAACCCAGGAACAAAATATATTTTATAAAGATAAGATTGTGTCTTACACACCTCAGATACCAAAGCTTGCACCTTTTGAGAAAGTGTCGAGAGCTCTCCAGCAAGCTCAGAACCTTTTCTCCTGAAGGCAAATGCCATAGATACATGAGGGCTTATAAGATAATTAGATAAATCTTTGATTCTGCTCTAGGAATTTATTTGCAGTTATGCATATAACTATATAACTTACGTATATGGTACAAAGCTGGAAAACTGATTAGTCAGGATCAATAAACATAGCATAACATATACCTAAGAGAATGGATATCCCTATGTATATGAGCCTCGTCGGATGACACTTGTGCTTTCAATATAGAGAGTATAGCCTGCTGTTTAGCATTCTCAACCTGCGCTTCAATCCATTGTCTTTCACTTGTTGCAAATCTGTCATCAAAATAAAGTGATTCAGACTAAATTCAAGAATGGTGCGAAAGTTGCAAAGCTGAAAAAAAACACATCATTAGCTGCCTAAGAGGTAAACACAACAAGCAGAATGTGGTCCCAAATTTTACATAACAAATAACTCAAAGAATCAATAACAAATGAAAGGTCACAACATAAAACTTGAATATTGGAAATGGGTAGCTGTATCAAAATGGTAATTGAAAGCACAAATAGGGTGCACACCTATTTTCAGGTGAAAATATTCCAACTTCTATGTAAGTTGTAAACCATCGGACAATGGATAGATGAATAGATCATTAAGTGGGTCATGAATCATAATGAGGCCTGAATCCTCATAATTTATTTTTAGATAATTAGGAGGTTAGTAGGTTACCCATTACAGAAGTTGGTCATCCTCATGACCCTAAAGTTTCTTGAATGCTAAGCACCCATCTTTTATGTAAGGGATCAACATGAAGAGTTACCAATTTAGAATATCTGGAACGTAATGCGAGCTTTACTTGATGATTAAATGAATCATGCAGCAAGACTGCATGAGATGATTGCAATTATGAATCTGATGAGTGGTTGCAAATAGAAAGGCTAAGACAAGGCATGAAGCCAAAACTAATTACATGGACCGAAGTCGTTGCAACTCAGCGACACGTTGGTGATGATGCGATTTTTCAGAATCTCCTGCATCATGACAACAAAATGGTTACTATGACTATGAGTTCATCTGTTATGTCATCCCAGTATCAGAATCATGCTATTTCCTCCATGAAAAATCAGTTACAAATAATTAAATGAGCCAATTTACCTCTTATCAAGCAATTAGTGATGTCATCAAGACTAACCCAGGAACATTTGGATTTCCCCTCCTCAGCAACAAGTCGAAATGGCCCCTGGTCACATAACAAATGTTAATGTTAAAGAAGTAAGCGGACAAACTGTAGAGACTAGAGAGTTGCCGTACGCTACTGAAAGGGTAAAAAGTAAAATTGTGCCTGAGATATATAGCTGTACAGAACAGTGTTTTGGACATGTAGTGAAGATGAAAAATTGTACCTAAATCTGCCAATTTACATATTACATGGTATTGAGTATTGACTTTGTCATAGATTGTAAAATTAGCCAGTCAATGTCAGTTAACTAAGAACATGTCATGGGCATCATAGGGAGCGAGAGGCAACAGCCAGGCTGGGATAAGGCTAGAGAATAAGATTGAGATGAGCTGGGATAAGGCTAGAGAATAAGATTGAGATAAGAGAATTGTGGAGAGTTGGTTAGCAGTAGATAAGTCCAAGAAAGTAGGAGTTAGTTGAGAGTTTGTAGGAGAAGTTGGTTAGCCATAGGGCTATTTATAAGCCGCATGGCAGCAGGGAATAAATCAAGCAAGATCATTATCAAACCAATCTCTCTCTCTTGCAATGACCCTCTCAAGCGTCTAGGGCTGCTACCCTAGAACCAAGCCTGAGGCAGAGGGGTATAACCTCGCCGGAGAAGACAACCCCATGGACCGAAGGTCCATGACACCTGGTATCAGCTCCAGGTTATCCTCACCACCACCAGCCGCCGCACCATCTGCTGCCGCAACGCCCTCCCACCCGCCCTCTCCAACTCTAGATGCATTCACTCGGCTCGAAGAGAAGTGGGACCAATTCGTTGTGATGTTCCACCGCTACAAGGAGAAGACAGAGAAGGAACTCCAAGCAGCGGTGCGGCTTCAGGCGGCAGCGCGAGGGTTCCTGGCACGCCGCCAGGTACAGTCCCTTCGTGGGGAGAAGCACCTTGCTGTGGCCTCCAGGGCCACCCCATGGCCGTCATCACATGAGCAGGCCGTGGTGCGCCTGCAAGCCGCAGTGCGCGGCTTCCTTGTTAGGCGGGCGGTGCGGAAGCTGCACTTGTTGATCAGCTCATCGCTGCACCAACTCGCAGCCCGCGCGCCCAACCACCAGGTCTCGTCTATACTTTTTGAACCCACTGCAGAAGTCGAGATCTGGGTATGCAGCCCCCCTGCACGGCCAAAGAGGGTCGTCTCCTTCATTCGGGCAACTGCCTTGGTGCTGGACAGACCCAACATAAGAACGGGCTGGTTCCTCCTTCACCTGTCATCCAACGTGAAGTCCGCAGTTCAGCTCTTTCCTTGGGATCCAGGAGGACAGGAGGACATAGCTGGAGTTCAAATTTATATTTTAGTTCCACAATTATTTTGTATTTTCGTCTTAAATAACAAAGGTAAGCCGAGATGTAAAAGGCTTAACCTTAAGTCGTGTCAGGTAAGTCTATGGCAGCTCGAGGACGAGCTGGTCCTCAAGGGAGGGGGAGATGTCATGGGCATCATAGGGAGCGAGAGGCAACAGCCAGGCTGGGATAAGGCTAGAGAATAAGATTGAGATGAGCTGGGATAAGGCTAGAGAATAAGATTGAGATGAGAGAATTGTGGAGAGTTGGTTAGCAGTAGATAAGTCCAAGAAAGTAGGAGTTAGTAGGAGAAGTTGGTTAGCCATAGGGCTATTTATAAGCCGCATGGCAGCAGGGAATAAATCAAGCAAGATCATTATCAAACCAATCTCTCTCTCTCTTGCAATGACCCTCTCAAGCGTCTAGGGCTGCTACCCTAGAACCAAGCCTGCGGCAGAGGGGTATAACCTCGCCGGAGAAGACAACCCCATGGACCGAAGGCTTGGTTCTAGGGTAGCAGCCCTAGACGCTTGAGAGGGTCATTGCAAGAGAGAGAGAGAGAGAGATTGGTTTGATAATGATCTTGCTTGATTTATTCCCTGCTGCCATGCGGCTTATAAATAGCCCTATGGCTAACCAACTTCTCCTACAAACTCTCAACTAACTCCTACTTTCTTGGACTTATCTACTGCTAACCAACTCTCCACAATTCTCTCATCTCAATCTTGTTCTCTAGCCTTATCCCAGCTCATCTCAATCTTATTCTCTAGCCTTATCCCAGCCTGGCTGTTGCCTCTCGCTCCCTATGATGCCCATGACAGAACAATGTGACAGATTCATGATTTACCTTCTCAAATTGCTTTGAGAACCACCTATTTAGCTCTTTCGTACAAGCCAAGTCACCAACAACATAGGAGTGGAAGTCTGAATATGCCAAATATATACTTTCCTCTGCAAATTATAAATAAAGGATTTCATTGATTACAGTATAATGTTTATACACTATAGAATAGCTAGGATTATTCATTGACCAAAAGCGAAAAGAACAATAGCTATGCCCAATTGCCGCTAGGTAAAGCACATACCATCCCCTGAATGATAATGGGCTAGTTCCTGGGTAGTAGCAGTGATTCTTCCAAGAACTGAATTCATCTGAAAGTTAGAAAATACATCAAATCAAACTTTACCAAAAAATAACCTTACAGAACATATTAATATCTTGTTTATATGAAAATCAAAATTTAGGATCAATGCTACAGAGAGACGGAGATATTGATAAAAAATGTTAGCCATAAAATTGAAGAAGGGTGGATGCAGTGGTGTTAATCATCTGGCGTTCTATATGACAAGAAGGTACCACAGAAGTTAAAAGACAAGTTTTATAGGACGACAATTAGACCTGCTACGTTGTATGGTGCAGAATGTTGGCCTACAAAAAGATAACATATTCAACAAATAAGTGTTATGCAAATACGTATGCTGCATTTGATTTATGACTATACAAGAAGGATTCGAGGCTCGAATGATGATCGACGTGATAGGCTAGGGGTAGCACAAATTGAAGAAAAGCTTCTCCAACATCAGTTTTGATGATTTGGATATTTCCAATGGAGACCTCTGGAGACACCAGCGCTAGTGGGATTCTAACACAATAGTGTTAGAGTATATTAGGCATGTTAGAGTATATTAATCAACTCCTGATATGGTTGGTTTATAATTGATTGTAATCCCGAGATAACCTTCCTTATCTCTAGGATAGGCTTCTTGCCCTCCAAGTCATGTACTCCTATATATTCTCCCTAGAGGCTCAATGCAATACATCCAACACATTATACACAATCTCTACTTCCTTCATGGTATCACGAGTCTAGGTTCAAACCCTTGGCCTTCGTGTTCCGCTGCAGCCGTCGCGCCGCCCTCGGGGAGATCGCTCTCCGTCGGGGGCAGCGCCCTCGTAGGATGCACGACCGGTCCCTCTGAACTGTCATGCCCATCGTCATCATCGCGTCAAGTAGAAATAGCAGCAGATCAAAAAACTCACCGTCGGCGCTGCTCGGATCGGCCCCCGTAGACCTGCACCGGCTGGATCCGGCACCTCCACACGCCGTCGTGGTGACGGTTGTGGCCGGGTCGAATCCCCGCCGCCGGTTGGGTCGTGCGCCACCATGGTGGCGGCTCCGACTCTCGCTGCCGGCCGGAGCCGCGCGCCAGGCTTCCGCGCTCGCACTGGAGCCGCGTGCTCACGTCGGGGACACTGCGCCCGCGTCGGGGCTGCGACCTCGCCTGGCTACACCGCGTTGTGGCCGCGCCCACGCGCTGTCAGGGTTGGCCGCCGCGCTCGCGCTGAGCCGCCAGGCCGCGCGCCCGTAGGGGACACGCCTCGGTACCTCGGTGAATTCCCCAGATCTGTTGTTGCTGCGTCTTTTTTTTGTTTTCCCGATCAGTGATCGGGTTTGCGTCTCCATCGCCCACCGCCAGTTGACCAGCGCGCCCTCGACATCGACTTCAATAACACCAGCTTCATCTTCTTCGACGGTGCAACTGGCATGGCATGCGGCGTAACCGGAACGCCTGCTTGTGTCACGCCTCTTCGTCTGCACGTCCAATTGTGCCGGCTCGTCGTCGCCACTACCGATCAGGGGGCTCCACCATCGACATCACCATCGTCGTCTCCGACTTGCACGCCGTCGGCCTGATCAACCGATCGCGGGCGAACCAGCATCCCGAGACGTTTTTCGTCCATCGCGCGATGCTTCGCCAAGCAAGAGGGCCATCGCTGCGTCGCCTCCTCGGGCAGCAGCGTCGTCGTCTGTCGTCGACCAACGTCGTTGCATCTACATCGCCATCGACTTCGTCGATGCGCGCACGGTTTGAGCAAGTTGTTCGACACATGCGAGCTGTGCCGACACACCCGTCGTTTTGCATTGCGAATCCTCCTGCATGTTGCGTCAACACCTTGC
This sequence comes from Zea mays, assembly GCF_902167145.1. Lineage (NCBI taxonomy): Eukaryota > Viridiplantae > Streptophyta > Magnoliopsida > Poales > Poaceae > Zea > Zea mays. The sequence goes on along the minus strand of NC_050101.1, from coordinate 118,649,643 downwards.
GTTGGTGTTGCTCCTGTCCGAAGCGTGCCAGCCACCGTCGTCGGTCTGTACCGCATTTGTCATCGAGTTCTTTGCCGACAAACACCGCCATCGTGCTCCACTGGCGCCATTGAGGCTCGTTTCCTATGCGCCGTGGCTCTCATCGCCGTGACTCCAGGAACCTCAATGTGTCGCCACGCCTACCTCTTCGCTTTGTCCAGCACAACCTTGTCGCCAGCATCATCGTCTCGTCCTCGACTACTTTGTCTACTCCGCTCTGGCAACCATGCGTTGTGTCGTGCTGCACCACAATCGTCGCGGAGGCCTTCTCTGCTGGTCACTTGAGATGCTGGCACATATGGTTGGGGCCCTCTACCTAGTACGTCTGGTACTAGCACCACTGACACAACGCGTTTCTAGGCTTGGCAAACCTAGAACACGCATCGTCCATGGCTGCTTGACCTTGACGTGTCGCCCCCGCCATCAACACCCTCATTTGTCTCGACGCATTGCACTTTCGTCTACTGCTACTTCTCAGCGCCACCGTCACCACGGCATCCTCTGGCGCGTTGCGGGCCTTCTCGCGTGCCGCACCTGCGCCCGCGACTTGTGCGGCCTCTCTTCTCCGATGTCCTCAATAGCTTCCTCGACCACGGCTACCCTACGCACGGCACCTCGACGATAGCTCGACGCCCTTGCACTCGGCTACCTCGACATTATCAGCACAAAGGGCTATCATCTACATGGGCTACTCCATTCGCAGCATTCGCACCGACGTTCTGACTGTGGGGGGATATCTCCATTATTCTCTAGTCTGTCTGTTCGTGTTGCTAACGCTACGACTGCAGGAGGATGTTAGAGTATATTAGGCAACTCCTGATATGGTTGGTTTAGGATTGATTGTAATCCCGGGATAACCTTCCTCTCTAGGATAGGCTTCTTTCCCTCCAAGTCATGTACTCCTATATATTCTCCCTAGAGGCTCAATGCAATACATCCAACACATTATACGCAATCTCTACTTCCTTCAAATAGCAATAAGAAGAGAGGAAGGGAAAGGCCGGAGTTGACATGGGAAGAGGCAATAAAAGGAGAATTGAAAGGATGAGATATACCTAAAGATTTATCTTTGAATAGGAGTGCATAGAAACAACTATTCATGTGCCCGAACCCCGAACCTTGACTTGTGGATTCTGTTGGGTTTTTACTCTAGCCTACCCAAACTTGTTTGGGGCTAAAAGGCTTTGTTGCTGTTGTTTATATGAATAAAAATCTACAAAGGCTAAGTATTTCATATCTCATGTTATCCGCGAACTCCAAATAAGACATGCTCATAGGTCAAAGTTGCGATGCAAAAGAAGCAGTCAGGGAATTATTTCATTTACGAGTGTACTAATACAAAATAAAGGGCCATATTTACTATGAGATAAATTGCAAAAGATATGCTGTTAGCATTAGTTAAAATCTCATCATGGAAATCACTCAATCATGTACCACAATGACACGAAACAGATCTTTTTTCTTTGTATCTGCTATTTGTATAAGATGCAAATACATTCAGATGTCAAAGTATCATATCTGAATGTAATAAAAATCTTTTCCAAACTGCAACTGGTTGAGTTATACCTCCAAGTTTCTGGAAGAAAGTATCTCATCTAGCGATATAAGCTCTCCACTAACTGCAGACATAGCAGATACACGTGATCTTCTACCTTGAATAAGAGTTGAAGCCTGGCCTGCAAGCAAATCAAATTGTGCTTGCTGCCGCACAAGCTGCTTTTGTAACTCAAAAACTTCGGCTCTATATGCTAGTTTTGCTTCACTGCAAGTACAAAAACGAGAAAATTGTCAAGAAAAGCACTTATAAGATGCTAAGAAGGAACATTTCAATCATGAGCTTTGCAGCTTGGCGTAATTAGCATTTGACTTCATCTAGGTTTAAAGATGTTCCAAGAGCAAAAGCTCAAGCAGATACCAGCAGTTTAAAATCGTTTTTACAATGTTTTCTGTCAAAAAAGAAAAAACCATACCCAGCAAATAGTTGAAGTAGCATACAAAAACCCACTTCTGATTGGTTTCATAAACACTTTGCACTAGCATCAATTTCAGAAACCAGTCACTACTAAAATTTGAACCCATTCTATAGATACGACAATGTAAATGTAGCAATACTACAATATTTGGAAGTTCCAAGCATACCGGATATCAAGAATGGTTTCTTCCGATCCAAACACAGCCTCTTGATTGTCTTTCTTGCTTGAAAAAGCTGAAATACTATCAAAAGCAGAGTCCAAATCTTCACCCTGAGAGAATGATACATGTGTGCCATAAGAGTTTTAAGCCTGACAGAAATAGACGCCTACATAAAAAATGCAGTTGCATGGGGGGTCCAGATCTTGGTTGGGATTGGATCTATTCTCTGATGAAGGCTATCCACCAAGAACTAACCAAATTTCAATCCTTCCCCAGAGAATTTAGTGTAATTGCAATTACTAAATATGCTATTTGACCAAAAACAAAAAATTGAAGCAGATTTCCAGTACTTGGGGAACCCACTTGCCGCATCAGTTAAAAGAAACACTTAAGATGTCATATCATCCTTTAAAGTGTGTAAGAATGTTAAATGGCCTTTTGAATATACCTCTAACAGTCTTCCCTCTTCCACGAGTTGTTCATACCTGACAACCACATGCACAAATTAAGTAAAAAAAACGGACTCACCTATTCAAATTAGTATGAAAATGAAAAATGTGACATCAAAACTTCGGATAATTGATCAGTAGGCCTAGCAAATGCACGACAAATCACTAACCACAGCACAAGTAAAACTGCAAATTCAGAAGCATTAAGCAAATCATACAGTAGGAAACAACATTTATTAACAAAAAACCAGAAAAATTTGACATGTTCTCCCCACGCAACAGGCATCCTTCAAATTGTTCATCCCAAATGTAATAAAATGGATGCACTTTCACAAAATGCAACTGCAAATTAGCCCCACCCAGAATCCATAACTTCACACAGAAACTCACAGCTTTATCAATATGGGGCCACAATCTCTCACTAAATCCTCAACGCAACACAGGCATTTGCCACTAATTACCAACATTTCGCGCCCATAGAGTTAGAGACACAAACACTCCCCTACAACCCTATTGCACCTAGCCTCCCCGAGAATTCGCAGTAACTCCACCATAGATTGGCCCCAGCTGCCCGAATCTCCCAACAACTAGCCTACCATTTCGTCGCATACCACAGCAATGCCGCAGCGAAATCGGCCTCAGCAGCAATCACCACCACTACCACAGCCAAAAAAGGGTGCAACAGCACGATTGGACAAGGGGATGGAAATCATTCGCTTACTGGGCCAGGTGGGACGGGGAGAGGACGTTAGAGGGGCGGAGGCAGGAGCAGATCCAGGCAAGCAGCGGTCGCGCCTCCTCATACTGGAACGGCCACTCCAGCGCATCCGCGTCCAGCGGGTCCTCCCCGTCGAACCCCAGCTCCGTCAGCGCCGCGCACAGCGCGGCCCCGCTCATCCTCGTCGTCGGCTCGGCCGCGGCAGCTGCTGTGGCGGTGTGAGGCTTTAGTGGTGGACTGGTGGGTGGGCGGCCGTGCGCGGCCGGCAGCGGTTGCTCAGCTTGCGTTGCGTGAGTTCGAAACAACGCGAGCAGGAAAAAAAAATCGGATCTGTTGCTTGTTGAATGGGGTTTCATCGGAAACTAGAGAATTCGGACCGCTCCTGGTCTGGCAATTGGTTTCAATTTTTCCACGGGCTGAAAATGAACGGCCTTATCTTTTCTACTCAGGCCCAGTTAAGAGCTGGGATTTTTTTTTGACTATTCCACTCCACAAATCCAACTATGCTCCCCACTTTGTAAGCCAAACTGGCAGTTTTACAAACTTTGTTCCGGAAAAAAAAAGTAAAACTAGTGTCTAGCTCCATATTTTTTATTTTCTCAAGAGATACTTCAAAAACTTGAGTTTGCAACCTCTTTGTAAAATTGTGAGAAAATACCCACTATGCGACAATTACACAACTTATCGATCCCTTTCTTTTCTATATTGCCCAACACATTATTTTTTTTCCAAGTACCTTGCACCACGGCCCTAACAAAAAACAAAGTGTCATCACCACTTATATCATATGACCATTTTCTATTGTACGTTTGGGACATCGTCAGAGGTGCTTGATAATGTAACATTTGTTCTCTCTCTTCAAACGCATATACAAGCGTCTTTGCATTGCTTACACTAAATGGGAACTAAAGGAGAGGGATGCATTGACCTTGTTATCTACCATCTTTTCTAGAGTTTATAATTTATTTATGTCAAGGTTGTTGATTTGATTAGTGAGCATCTAAGTAGAGAAATAATGGGGCATATATAGGCCTAGATTCACTAGGGCCACGAGGCCCACGACCTCGTGGCCCAAGAAACATCTTATACATTCTTAATTTTTTTTTGGAAAATAGAGTTAGACATTGGCCCAAAAATCTCTAGGCTCACAATCAGGCACGTCGTCCATCGAAAGCACGAACATTATGACATTTCCTGGTTTCTTTGTTTCTCTTATGTTGGAGTGCCCTCCTCGTCTCCAACTTCCCCCATTCATTATGGCACTTCCTGGTTTCTTTGTTTCTCTTATGTTCCTCCCTATCCCTTAATGTAACACCTTCATTGTTAAGCGCCTATTTAGTGAAGGGTTAAAGCTTATCAGAGTAGGTTAAATGGTTTTTTACGAGCCCTAGCGTCAACTCTCACATAAAATGGTAACAAATAGTTTAGTTTGAATCGTTTTTCGTTAATTAAGTCTATATGTGTGAGGTCAACAAACTTTGCTTTTATGTCTAAATTTGTCTAAATAAACTTTTGAACAAAATTTGTTTAGAGTTTCTTTTGAATAAGGGTGGAGAAAATGGTAGAGAGTACTAAAACTTGAAAAGCTAGTAGTTTGCTTGATAGATGTTTGGGAGCTTAATAAATAAGTATTTATTAATACACTTAAATTTTGTTAGTATGGAAAAACTAGGTATGAGGTATGTACACTACGATAGAGTACTTATTTGTGCTAGATTTGGATGTTTGATAGATTTTTAGCGTTCTAAAGTTTGAATAAAATGCTAAAAAGAACCTCCCTCGAATGTGCATGTCATGGGAAGTTCAACGACGCTATAGTTTTGACATGCCACATTGTCCTCTGTTTGTTAAAGAATTAAAAGTTGCCTAGAGAGGGGTGAATAGGCAACACATGCAAATTCTTTCTCAAACATAAGACTTAATCCGAGTGTTCCTACCGAAAGGTTATATAGGAGACTTTTGTGGCCAATAAGAGAATAGTTTAGTTGTATATGTATTCAAAGGTAATTACTTGCTATATGCTAGCAACACTAAGAGTGGAAAGGAAGCTAGATAAACAAGACTGAATAAGTAGATAAAACTCAAATCATAAGTATAACAAGTATGAACAAAATGAGCAAAGATAAATGCAGTAGGAAAGTAAATAGCACAAAAGACACATGATTTATCTCCCGAAGTTTAGATTCACAGAGAATCCTATGTCTTCGTTGAGGACTTTACAAAGAATCAGGTCTCTTTCAATCCTTTCCTCCCTCAAGCAACCACAAAGGTCAAGATTGAGTTTTTCACTATATCAATGGGGGAGAACAATATTCTCAAGGCTAATCCACACGAAGTCGATGGCTCTTGAACACTTCTGACAATCAGAAGCAACAACTCCACAAGAGGGAGATGTCAATCCCTCTCTCTTTTTCTCAGAACTCAAGTCAACGCAAGCGCTATAGCAAATGTTCAACTATCCTAGACACTTTGCAAGGTACCTACGCTAAGCATAAACGGCGTTGAGCCCTTTGTGTATCCGGTGCGCCACCAGAGTCCACAGCGGACATGTTTGGTGCCTTGTACTTGGTTCTTGCATTTTCATCCTCTCTGAGTGTCGTATTCGATGCACATGCACCGTTCGAAGCAGCACATGATACGTCTGGTGCCTTATATCTGACTTGGTTGCATTATACAACGTCTCTAAGTGCTGTATCTGGTGTGTCGTCTGGTGCTGCACCATATATGTTTGGTGGCCTTTAACTTCTAGGGTTGTTTTGTACCGTCTCCGCGTGTTCAGCCTAGTGCATAGTGTCTAGTGTACACTGGATGCCTTGGTGCACTTTGTCCTGTTTTTATTGATTTCTTCATGTTTCTTGTTTGGGCTTGTTGTGTCCTGTGTCTTGGACTTTGTATGATCTTGACCAGGGGTTCTTTCTTCAGCGCACTCTCTAACTTGCGGGACCTAGGGACTAGGGATCATTTCCCCGACAGTAGCCCTCAAGGAGAGAGTATCTCCCTTTGAGGGCTAACGAAGGGTTGGACGATGTTCTGCTCTTCCACTGCGTACTTTCATAGTTTTTTCCGTAAGAGGCGCCAAACTGTTGCTTCCTTTCATACACAACGTTTGGCATTCGTGTTGCTTCGTCATACAATGTGCCTTTCTATAAATGATCCTTCCATAGGGCGTCTTTGTCACACCTTGCCTTGTTTTGATTTCTTTGTCAAGGGGAGGTTTCTTTGTAGCCCCTTATGGACTCGGGTAAGTGTCCGGTGGAAGAGCGCCCTGAGGAGCGCCCCCGGTGACGCGTCCTCTCCGGTAGAAGATGATCGATTCAAGGCACGTGCTCTTTTCTCTTTACCACCTGATTCTTAAGATTATGCTTATCGCATTCTCTTCTTTGTGCAGCCAGATGATCTCGATGGGACAAAGGAAAGACTTAGGGATGTCCTTTTGCCAAGGTGGGATCCCAATCTTCTCGTTGTAGACCCCTTCAGATCTCCAGGAGAGTCTGACCGCCACCAATACAACGCTTGAGGCTGCCGACAATGAGGTGGCCGGTCTCTGTGACCGTCTGGTGGAGGTGGACCGTCGTGTCATGGGCCACTACTGATTCCCCTTTCGTGAAGGCCCCTTTTTGGTTGTTTTTTTACTTCTTTCCCCTTCTTCTCATATCATTGCCAGAGCTAGAGTTGGAGGTCACGAGCCTCCGTGAGGGTGTGGATGAAGTGGTCGCCTTTGTCCGTGCTCGGGGTGCCGATCGAGGAGAGTGCCTCCTCAATGTCGCTAACCGGGTGCACTTGGTTGTTTGCCATGGTGCCGTAGGGGCTCTGGCCAATGTGCAGTTCCGATCAGGCTACAAGCTCGGCCTGGCGATCTATTGGAGGACGTGACCGCTGGCGCCTTGGAAGACTTCGAGGATGACTTCAGCATAACTGATGGGGTTGTGGTTGACATCCTTCCTCTAGAGGATGTAATCAATGGACCCCCTAGTTAGGATGTGTCCGCAAGTCGCTTCAGCCGCAGGACGCCCCAGGCATGTCCTCCCTTATGCTTTTGTAATATTTCCTGAACATGTTGATGGAATGGTTCCTCTCCCTTCCCTGCCTCTGACATTTTTAGTGTCTAGTGCAAAAAACGAGTTTTAGTGCACTTATCTCAAGGCTTCTCCTAATCCCTGATCATGCACCAAGCGACCTCGATGTGGTTCACAGGCCTCAGAAGGCGGTTTTGTACGCTTCTAGACCACCCTGGCATTAAGCCAGTCGTCCCTAATTCCCTGCACCCTACGCGTCTTCGGAGGAATCGAGAGTATTGTATCGTGGGTAGCAAGGTCCGACCGTGCGACTCCTTGGGCATGTTTCCGTATGTGGCCCGCCATGTTGTTGCTCGTACTTTCCATTGATGATGATGGGTTTGTCTAGGGGGACTATCGTTCCTTTCCATGCAATCGTCCGTCGGAAGGGTTAGGGCGAGTCGTCTCATGCTCCCCTTGGCGATGGAGGTCATGGCATGCCTCCCTTTTTGCAGGGCGAGCCCTCGAGTTCCTTGCTTGTTGCGGAGGATCCGTCTGGGGGGCACGTTCCGTCTTTTCTCTTATTCCTTCCCACACATCTCGTCTGCTGGGAGGGGAAGGGTGAGGCATACCTTGCTCCCCTCGGTGGTTGAGATCATGGCGCTCAGTGGGCCTCAGCCAACTGATCCAAATGGGCCCTTCTTTTTGTGGAGCAAGCCCCCGAGCCTCCCGTTCGTTACGAAGGATCCGTCTGGGACATGTCCTGTCTTTTTAATACTCTTCACGCGCATTTTGTTCGCTAGAAGGGAAATGTTGAGCTATACCATGCTTCCCTCGGTGGTCGAGATCATAGCGCTCGGTGAGCTACAAACGGATAATCCGAGTGAGGCCCTGGTTTCTTTAGCAGGATTTAGGTGCGGGGTCCGTTGTTGATCATACTCATACTCCCAGGTTCCGACTCATATAGTTGCCAACCTCATTCGATCGGGTTCGACGGCTCATTGCCTCTCCCCACGATATACCATGAGTCAGACGTTCCCTAGGACTCAAACACGATTTAGAAATACCCTTGGCGCTCGTGTGCTATGGTACTAGCCACTACGATGCCCATCTCATAATAAACACTTGCTCTAGGGTTTCTGGAGCAGTCGTGAACCCTTCACGGGTCGACCTTCGAACTCCAAAAAATTTTGCGGGATAGCCCAGGATGCCTCGCGGTCATGGGTCAACGAGGACCCAATGGTCTTTCCCGGCAGGTTGGAGATAATATCGAGTTTTGAAAAAGATGGGTTGCGTTATCTTACCTGGTCTCGACTCGGTAATGGTTGGTCCTTTGTGCCACTTCCCGTGTTGTGTGACCGTCTCCCGATCTGGTCAGTTAGGCCTGTGGGCCAAGCATCTCCAGGGCGCTCACTGTGTCTGTCCCAACCCAGGTTGGACGCTCCTAGTGTTCGTTCGGCTTCCTTAGGCAGGGCGTTCTGGTCGGTGTCTTGACCACCTTTTCGTCCCTTCGGTTCTCTGAGGTCCTGTGTCAGTTACATGGACAAGGGAAAAAAGAAAGAGGTATGTTAGCGCGGTTGTATTCATAATAAAAATGTAAAAGACACGGAAAAGAAGGTGTGGAGAAGCTAGAGGTCTCCCTTCTTCCATAACTTCGCTTGTTGGATCACCCTGGGAAACTGTTCCAGGGTAGGTATATAGAACCGGTCTTGGGCGCCAAAGCTTCGTCTCGAATCGAGTCGTTCTCGCTGCTCAATGCTCCTGGCGTCATCTCACATCGTTTGAGTTTTTGGCGCTCCCTCGAGGTAAAGTAACTGCGCCCCCAAAGATCAGCAAGCAGGTGGTCTCAGTGAGGCGAGCAGTCCTCATTCCCCTGGCCTTTCGCCTTTTATGGGGTTCGGGTCCCCTTCTGAACGGTGCCGCTTTGCTGTAGGAATTCTCTGAGTAAACCACAATCCCTATAAGCATGTCGGACCAAGCATCGATGGTTTGTACATGGGGCTTTGAGGAGTTTTTCAAAGTGGTCGATGGTTTCCTCAGTTTGAGGTCTTCTTCCTGTATGGCTTGACATAACCATCAACAAGTTAGCTTGCTGTCGCCGACCTCTTCTCGCTTTTGCGTTGAGTTGGCCATCGATGCCCTCGTCCAACTTTTCGTCATGCCCATCCTTTCTCTTGCAGTGATCGAAGATGGCTCCCACTACATCCTCTCCTGACGCATGGCAGGTTGCAATGCCAAAAAGCTTCTTTGTCGTTCATAGGCTCTTTCGTCCTAGTTGAAGTACTAGGGTTTTATCGATGGTCCCCGAGATGAAAGTGTTGATAACATCATCATCCACAAGGTTGGTCAGTTTGTTGCATTATCGTGAAAAGTGCTGGATGTTGTCCCTTAGGGCCTCATCCGATTTCTGCCGACAATCCTTAAGGTCCCACGGGTTTTCTAGGCATATGTATGTGGCTTGGAAATTTTCGATGAAAACCTTATCTAGGCCTACTCGGTACTAGATGCACCTAGGGCTAAGGTTTTCGAGCCAGGCCCACTTTGAATCTGCTAGATACAGGGGGAGGTTCCAGATTATGAAATTGTCACAATTCGCTCTTCCCGGATAACACACAAGTCGGTAGTCCCCAAACCAGAGACCGAGGTTCGATTCCCTAGTGTACTTTATGATGGCGGGGGGCCTGTATCGTTGTGCTACGGGTGCTCGTAGGATGTGATGGTCGAAAGCCCGACCCTTGGCCGACGACTGGGGTCTCGGGCTTCAGTCGTCATCGAGGTCAAATCGCCCCTCGCGACACCGACTGAAACCGATGGTCATCGTCTGGCCCCATCCATACTTCCTCACTGCTCCTTGGACCAGGCATGCTCCGTGCTCCCTCACCTGTTTCCAGGCTCTAGCAGGATGGGATCCATTCCGGGCCTACTTCAGACTCGAGTAGTCATCTTGCTAAGGTGTCGCTAGTTGTTGGTGTAGACGTGGAGCTCTGTTTAGCTCCTAGCTCCCGATGTCGTGGTACGAGACATTTGTCTTGCTACCGCGCGGCGAGATGGAGTAGGCTTTGACTTTCTTAGTTGGTTCCTCGTTCACTCAGAACTATCGCCTCGGGGAGCTTGCTTAGGAGTGCTACGACAACCGCGACATTCCGGCGTGTCCGAGGGAACTGTGGTGGTACAACCTTGCTGCAGATCGGGCAATGCGGGGCACGAGCTGATTCAATGCACGTTTGCCAAATGCCCCATTGTAGCTTCCCTATTCGCCATCGAGGCAACACTCGCTTCCCAACAGGGGACCTCGGCTATCTCGAGCAGGGGTCTCGCCCTGGTGGCGATTCCTGGCATGACGAGTCAAGTTGAGATGGGGCTGACATCGCAGTGCACACTATGGCATTGGTGAGGGTCTCCTAAGGCTCCCCGAGAGTAAGGAGCCCCCCGATCGATGAGATCACGAGGCATTCCTGAGTCGAAACGTGGGTGGTCCCATTTGACGAGGGAATTGGGTCTGCCTCTTGACCTTGTTAGGGGAAACCGAACAACAGTCCCTGAATGTGACCCGATGCCTGCATGGCCTTGCAAAAATGAATTGCGGTGCACATGGCCGCATGTTCCCACCTACTAAGAGATTGAGGTGGAGGAGGTCGAGGCTTCAAATGATGTCGATCGGCTCGCCCGGCAGGGGAGTCGGGGCTTTCGAGGCTCTATTCGTTGTTTCTTTATTGCCAAGGGCATCGTCAGAGTCCCCAAAGTGAATGGTCGCTCCAGGAGCCCATGCCACGCCAACGTTGTTTCTAGTCATCCGGTGTGGGGGATAGATATCCCCTGGGTCCACTAAAGAAGTAAAAGGCCTCACGAAAAGCCCAAGGGCCCAATAATTCGTAAGGTCATTCTTTCGTGGGCCTAGGGAAAGACAACCAATAAAGAAGACGTGAGACTGATTAGTGCAAACACAGGCGGCCCACAACGTCGAACGAATGAATCACAAACAGAGACCCGACTTTCCCGCGCTGAAGCCCCCATGCAACAGAGCCATGCGAGGATAAGTCGGCGAAGGTTACGTAGGGATAAACTCAAGAGGTTCACTATCTTTTAGCTACTAGTTGTTATCGTATCACATGTACTGCTCCACGGCCGAGTATATAAGGCCTAGGGGGCACCCCTTCAGATCGATCGACCCTGTTCTACTTAGCCACCCACAAAAAACTCTCTGCAGAGAATCTTCTTGTAACCACGCTCATATACTCACCAGGACGTAGGGTGTTACGCACTTCTAAGCGGCCCGAACCTGCAAATCTTGTCCATTGTCCCTCGTGCGATCGGCACGAACCATTTTGCTACAGTCGTTGACACCGTCCTACTCCTAAAAACACCTCGAGGGGCAACCCCGGGTGTGCGGTCGGACCCAAAACACCGACAGCTGGCGCGCCAGGTAGGGGGTGTGTCGACGATCCAAGCTAGCTCAATGGCCGTCACCTTCCACAGCAAGATCACCATGCGTCCCGGATCCATATTCTGCTTCGGGACAATCTCATCCGTGGCGGACGAAGAAGGAATTCTACACCGCCTCGCGGATCTGCCGGAACAGAAGTCTCCTCCAACAAACTCCGAAAATGCTGGAAAGACGCTACCTCCGGGTCTTCGGAAAAAGATCGTCTCCGGGGAGGCTGGAGCTAGAAGCTCGCTGACCCGGAAGACTCCGCTGTCTACTTCCCCGACGAAAGAATGGACACAGGTCATGAGAAAGAAGGAGACCAGGGAGAGGCCAGTCGTTCTTCCCGTTCCTCCGACCTCAAAGGAGAACGGAAAAAAAGTCGTCGCGGCAGCAATACCATTCTACCCCGACGTCCTCTTCATCGGGAGGGCAGAGTCGCCCGCCGTCTCCGACGATGAACCGACCGCGCCCGGAGAAGAACCGCCTCAGCGAGAATCCCGCCGACGAAGGAACCGACGCAGGAACGTTCGACGACATCACGCAGCTGGAGAACGGGATCCGGAGCAGCCTGTCTCGCGAGACGAGGTCTCAGAGATAGGAGAAACTCCGGAAGAACGCGTCTTCAGGGAACGAAGGAACTCCCGACGACGTGATCGCCGTCGGACTCAGGAGCAAGCCGAGCAAGATGCAAGGCAACGACGCGGGAATCCGCTCTTCGGGCGCAACTTGAACCCCGACTTCGCCCGAGCTATGAACACGCCGAGCGAAGTCGGAGGCGTTCTAGCCCGGATAGCTGACGGACTTCCTCGGACCCCCGACGCCGAGGGATACCGGCGCCTGTTCACGCAGGCAGCCAACCATCTTCTACCGCTCGCTCACCCGCCGAACGATCTGCGACACGCCATCAACAGTCGCCGAGACGCGCGGAGCTCTATCAATGCTTCGCGCGAACGACGGCACGAGAACGAAATTCGCCGTCGGGAGGAGTATGACCGAGATCATGGCTTCCCGACTCAAAGCCAGGCCACCCGAACTGAGTCGGCAACAGCTTCAACTGGTGGAACCACCCGGGGACGGTCGAGGAACCACCACCGCCACTCCCCTCCCCGGGACAGACGACATCCTCGACGACAGGAGGACACGTGCGGAGTATCCGCCCTTACTCCGCGCCTTAGGGCCATCCAATGGCCTCCCAACTTCAAGGTATCCAATGTCGATAAATATGAACCTAAGCAGGATCCAGGGGGCTGGTTAGCCGTCTACACCACCGCTGCTCGGGCTGCCGGGGCATCCGAAGACGTCATGACTGCGTATCTGCCCATCGTCCTCGGGCAAGACGCGCTGCAGTGGCTACGACATCTACCCCGACACTGCATCGACGACTGGGGAGACTTCAGTCGACGTTTCACCGCCAACTTCCAGTCTCTCTCCGACAAGCCAGCGCAACCATGGGACCTCAAATCCATCAAGCGCCGGGGGGATGAGACTCTCCGGTCATACCTCAAAAGGTTCCAGACCATGAGAAACCGCATCCCTGAGGTCACGGAGGCGGCCGTGATCGAGGACTTCTACAGAGGATCTAACGACTCGGCTTTCGTCCGAGCCATACTGCAAAAGGCACCGACTACCTCCGAGGAGCTGTTCCGGGAAGCCGACCTCTACATCACCGCTGACGAGCGGGCCCAGGACCTCATCGGAGGAGCAAAGCCCACACCGGCAGCGCCACGACGCGACGCGAACCAGCCGCCCGACAAGCGCTGGGAGAAGAGGCCTCGCGAAGAGGTACACGCCGCCGGACCACCCGCCTCTCGCGCCCGAGGAGGACCTCGTGGAGGCGAACGCACGCTGGACGACATCCTCGACGCCCAGTGCCCGTACCACAAAGATATGCGCCACACTCTCCGCAACTGCCGAGATTTCAAGCACTCCGTCGGGCATGGCCGACCCTTCCAACCTCTACCACCTCCTCCGCCGAGGGGAGGACCAGATGAACCCCGACAGCCCCATCAGCCGGAGGAGGGGGGAGGAGGAGCATTCCCGCGCGTTGACAGGGAGGTCAACGTCATCTTCGGTGGACATGGGTCGCAGGAGAACAAGAGACAACAAAAGCTCAACGACCGCCAGATACTGGTGGCGACCACCGGCCCTCCCGCCCCGTACCGGTGGTCGGAGCACCCAATCACGTTCACTCGGGAGGATCAATGGCTCAACTTCGACCACCCAGGCAAATACCCGCTCCTCGTCGATCCGGTGATCCGAGAGAGCCGGGTGAAGAAGGTGCTAGTGGACGGGGGGAGCAGCATCAACGTCACCTTCCCCCGTACGCTCCAAGGCTTGGGAGTTCACCTCAAAGAGCTCCACGAGTCAGACACTCCTTTCTTCGGCATCGTGCCGACGGAAGGGGAATACCCGCTGGGCCACATCTATATGCCGGTCACCTTCGGGACCCCAAATAACTACAGAACCGAGTTCCTGAGGTTCGAGGTGGCGAATTTCGACTGCGGGTACAACACCATCATCGGGAGGCCGGGGCTGGCCAAATTCATGGCCATCCCACACTATACGTACATGATACTGAAGATGCCAGGGCCGCAAGGAATCATAACTGTGCGCGCCGACTTCCAAGGCGCCGCAGAATGTTTCCGAGTGGCCATCCAAGCAGCCCTCACCACCAAGCCGTCAACGGTTCCTTCTACACCGGCGAACTCTAAGCCTGAAGAAGACCTCGCCGTGCCGGCAAACGAAGCCCAGGCCGCGACCTCTATGCGGCCGACTGAAGACACCAAGCGGATCAACCTGGGGTTTGCTGATGAGCGCAAGGCGGCCATCATCAGCTCCAGTTTAAATGACAAATAGGAAAGCGCGCTCGTCCAGTTCCTGCAAGATAACCGAGACGTATTCACATGGCAACCTGCGGATATGCCAGGAGTCCCGAGGGAGTTGGCCGAGCACAACCTGAAAGTCTATCCTCAGGCGAGGCCGATCCGGCAAAAGCTGCGTCGTTTCACGCCCGACAAGAGAGAGGCCATTCGTGCCGAGTTAGCCCGCTTGGTCGCGGCCGGATTTATTAGAGAAGTATTACACCCCGAGTGGTTAGCCAACCCTGTTCTTGTACTAAAAAAGAATAAAGTGGATTGGCGCATGTGCGTCGACTATACTGATCTCAACAAACACTGTCCGAAGGATCCCTTCGGGCTCCCGAGGATAGATCAGGTGGTGGATTCCACCGCTGGATGTTCTATGCTGTCTTTCTTAGATTGCTATTCCGGGTATCATCAGATTAGTTTGGCAAAAGAAGACGAAGAAAAAACGGCGTTCATCACCCCGTTTGGTGCTTTCTGTTATACCTCCATGCCGTTCGGCCTCAAAAACGCTGGAGCGACTTATCAGAGAGCTATTCAAACATGCTTAGCCGATCACTGGGGCAAGCGTGTGGAGGCTTACGTAGACGACGTGGTGATTAAAACGGAGAATCCGGAAAACTTCATCGAAGACTTACAGCTGGTTTTCAACAGCCTGAGAAGATATAGATGGAAGCTCAATCCTGAAAAATGCGTCTTCGGGGTACCAGCAGGAAAATTACTCGGATTTATTGTCAGCCACCGGGGAATTGAAGCTAATCCAGATAAGATTGAAGCTATCATGAAGATGGAAGCTCCTCGATCGCAAAAGAAGGTTCAGCGACTCACTGGATGTATGGCAGCCCTGAGCAGATTCATATCCAGGCTGGGAGAAAAAGGCCTGCCGTTCTATAAACTGCTGAAGAAGGTGGATAAGTTTCAATGGACTTCAGAGGCACAAGAAGCTCTAGACGCACTGAAGAAATTCCTGACAACACCGCCAGTATTGAAACCGCCCCGGCGAGCTACGCCGATTCAGCCGGCTGAAGATCTGCTGCTATATATCTCTTGCACGACTCACGTGGTAAGCACTGCGTTGGTAGTCGAGCGAGTGGAAGAAGGGCATGCCTACCCGGTACAACATCCTGTCTACTTCATCAGTGAGGTTCTAGGCCCATCGAAGAAAAAGTATCCTCAAGTTCAGAAGCTATTATATGCAGTACTTCTGACTGCCCGCAAGCTGCGCCACTACTTTGACGATCACAAAGTCACAGTAGTTACTGGTTTTCCGATAGGGGACATTCTTCACAACAAGGAAGCCATTGGCCGAATAGCCAAGTGGGCTTGCGAGTTGGGGTCCCATGATATCGAGTTCCGACCTCGCACTGCCATCAAAACTCAAGCACTGGTCGACTTCGTATCAGAGTGGACAGAACAGCAAGTGCCGGATAATCCAGAAACGGCAGAAGTATGGCGAATGTATTTTGATGGCTCGCTGAAGCTGCAGGGAGCAGGAGCAGGAATTCTTTTCACTGCACCTGGAGGCGAGCACCTCAAGTATGCTCTCCAGTTGCTATTCCCGGCCTCTAACAATGCTGCCGAGTATGAAGCTTTGATACACGGATTAAACATCGCCATATCACTGGGTGTCAAGAGACTGATGGTGTACGAAGATTCTCTGGTAGTCATCAGTCAGATAAACAAGGAATGGGATTGTTCAAGTGATTCAATGGGAAGATACTGCGCCGCCGTCCGAAAGCTAGAAGATAAATTCGAAGGTCTGGAGTTTCATCATATAGAAAGAGATCGGAACACGGCGGCTGATGTACTGTCCAAGCTTGGATCCGGTCGGACTCAAGTCCCGCCCGGGGTCTTCGTGCAAGAAATTCTCCAGCCGAGCATCTCAACGGATCAAATAGAAGAGTGCATTATCATAGATCAACCCGAGTCAGACTCCGATGACTGGAGGCAACCGATTATTAAATATATAAAGAATGAAGAAGAGCCGGATGACAAGAACTCGGCAGAGCGCATTGCCAGACAATCAGCTCACTATACACTCATTGGGGAGGTATTATACAGGAGGGGCGCGTCAGGCGTCCTCATGAAGTGCGTACTCCCGTCCACCGGGAAGCAACTTCTGGAGGAAGTCCATGCAGGGCAGTGTGGAGTACACGCAGCATCCAGAACATTAGTCGGGAAGGTTTTCAGGTCAGGATTCTATTGGCCGACGGCGAAGAATGATGCAGCCGAGTTAGTTCAGAGATGCGAAGCTTGCCAATACCTGTCGAAGCAACAGCACATGCCAGCGCAGCAGCTACAAACCATACCAGTAACTTGGCCTTTCGCATGCTGGGGATTGGATATGATTGGACCTTTCAAGAAAGCTCAAGAGGATACACCCATGTATTGGTGGCAATTGACAAATTCACTAAATGGATAGAGTTCCAGCCCATTGCCTCTTTAACCTCTGCTAAAGCCGTGGAATTCATACAAAGCATAATATTCAGATTTGGGATACCAAACAGTATCATCACTGACTTGGGATCCAACTTCACCAGTTCAGAATTCTTCGACTTCTGCGAGCAAAAAAGCATTCAGATCAAGTATGCATCTGTAGCCCATCCGAGAGCCAACGGGCAGGTTGAGCGAGCCAACGGAATGATATTGGAGGCACTTAGAAAAAGGGTCTTTGATAAAAATGAAAAATTCGCAGGAAAATGGATAAGAGAATTGCCTTATGTTGTTTGGAGCTTGAGAACCCAACCTAGCCGGGCCCTGCATGGAAACACTCCTTTCTTCATGGTCTATGGGTCGGAGGCAGTGCTACCTGCTGATCTCAAGTTTGGGGCGCCAAGATTGATCTTCGAGAGCATAGCAGAAGCCGAAGCCACTAGGCTGGAGGATATTGACGTACTTGAGGAAGAACGACTGAATGCAGTGATTCAATCAGCACGATACCAGCAGACTCTAAGGCGCTACCACGACAAAGCTGTGCGACAACGTTTCTTTTCGATGGGAGACCTCGTCCTCCGCCGAATTCTAACGGGGGAGGGACGGCACAAGTTATCACCCTTATGGGAAGGACCTTTCGTAGTAGCAGAAGTCACTCGTCCCGGATCATATCGCCTCACCCAAATGGATGGCACGGAAGTTGGGAACTCCTGGAACATAGAGCACCTCCGAAAGTTCTACCCCTAGCTGTATTTCAAAACAGCCGGAGCGACCATGTATTCTGTATAATGGAAATACGTCATCAATAAAGAGAGATTTCAAAGATACTCGGCTCATTTATGATTGACTCGCATTCTTACTTAACTCGGGGTGACCACTATGCCCTACAAACGGAGCAATCGACTTAAGTCGGCAACGACTTGAGGCGGTGCAACATGCTCACGCTTACTTAACTCGGGGTGACCACTATGCCCTACAAACGGAGCAATCGACTTAAGTCGGCAACGACTTAAGGCGGTGCAACATGCTCACGCTTACTTAACTCGGGGTGACCACTATGCCCTACAAACGGAGCAATCGACTTAAGTCGGCAACGACTTAAGGCGGTGCAACATGCTCACGCTTACTTAACTCGGGGTGACCACTATGCCCTACAAACAGAGCAATCGACTTAAGTCGGCAACGACTTAAGGCGGTGCAACATGCTCACGCTTACTTAACTCGGGGTGACCACTATGCCCTACAAACGGAGCAATCGACTTAAGTCGGCAACGACTTAAGGAGGTGCAACATGCTCACGCTTACTTAACTCGGGGTGACCACTATGCCCTACAAACGGAGCAATCGACTTAAGTCGGCAACGACTTAAGGCGGTGCAACATGCTCACGCTTACTTAACTCGGGGTGACCACTATGCCCTACAAACGGAGCAATCGACTTAAGTCGACAACGACTTAAGGCGGTGCAACATGCTCACGCTTACTTTACCTAGGGTGACCACTATACCCTACTAACGGAGTTACCGGCTAAAAAGTCATTGACGGCTTAAATCGGTATAGCATACTCGCGCTCATGCAGTTCAAGGGATGATCTCCATATCCCGCAAACAAACTTCATAATCATCGTGCAGCGTTACCACAAACTTGCAAACTAATAAATTCTGATACAATAAGGGAGTAATCACGTCATTTGAATGACAAGCCGATAACCCCTAACGAGTACTTGATCATGCTAACTGCGCGCTCAGAGCACGCGAACTGTTTCTTTATTTTCCAATGTCTTTCTCAGGAACGACTGACGAAGAAGGGCGATTCGAGGAATCAGGGGCAGCATTCACATCGGCTCTTATATCTTCAGGGACAACCACGCCGGGTCTTCTCATCAAGATTCGTCCCGCCCGAATGGCCTTGTCCAGGGCCTTATCGCGCTGAGCTTTGAAAGTGACAGCAGCTTCTTCAGCAACTTTAACAGCCTGTTGAGCAGTTTCTAACTCCTGAGCAATGGATTTCTTAGAAGCTCGGAGTCCCTTGATGGTGGCGTCCTTTGCCGATAGCAACTGTGTAAGGCGGGCCACTTCGTCCGAGGATTCTTGCAGTTGACGGCGCTGGTTGTCAAGCTCCTCCATCGTAAAACGGTGGCTCCTCTCCAAGATGGTCAGCGAGTTGCTGGAATCTTGGTACAATCTGTCCAAGTTGTCGCGAGAAGCAGCAAGGATGCGTTTTTCTTCCTACAAGCAAAAATCAACTCATTCAGAATCCAAGAGCATGATAAGGCGAAGCACGGGTTCGTAAGCTACCTTCTCAGAATCAAGCTGAGCATGAAGAGAAGAACTCAGAGCGTTGGCATCATCCAAAGCTGCAGAGACTTGACTCAACTCGATCTGACTTTGAGAATATCTCTCCTCGAAGTCAGCGCATCGTCGAGCCATTTCAGCTTGGTCTTGGGAATGTTTTTCTTCAAGAACTGTGATCTGCCGAGTCATCCCTATCAAGAGGTATTCAAACAAAATGAGGTCAGAAGGTAAAACAACCCACAGGCAAGAACAAAGAAGAAGAAGAAAGGACACTAACCAGCATTAGTGGCCTCCAACTCAGATACACGACCCCGAAGCAACACCGGATTCCAACGCTCAAGAGATGAAGCCACCTCCGGGATGGAAGCACCCTGCGACTTCAGCTGACCGACCATTCCATCCACCAAAGCCTGATAAGAAGAGCGGATGAACATAATGGCAACAATTCATGCAACATAAAGATCAAATTAAAGCACAGTACAGCACCTGGAAGTTGGAAAAAAACGAAGGGATCCCCAAGTCAGGAGAAATCGGATGATGACCAGGTGCCAGACCACCACCCGAAGCAGCTTGCAGCAGACCAGCAGGGATGAGCTCAGTACATTCAGCAGAGCCTAACGCCAGACCAGTGGGGATGCTGCCCTCTAAAGCGATCCCCTGATCCGGAGTTTGAGCCACCATTATGCCGCCAGAGTGTGGAGGTGAACCCACATGAACATCCATGGAAGTGCAGGAGGGAGACCTCGCTCGGACACCCTCGGGGGCTGGGTCAAGGTTGGCACTGCCCACTCGAGCCGGGTCACCCCCGGCAACACCCTCGGGGGCTGGGTAGTGGCCTACACTCCTCACCTGAGCTGAGTCCTCCCCGGCGACACCCTCGGGGGCTGGGCACATGTCAGCGCTATTCAAGGGATCCAAGCTCTCTGCCGTGACCACCTCTAAGGTTGACGGGTCTTCAGCTACTTCCATAAGATCAGGACGATCCAAATCATCATCCCGACCCTCGAGATCGTGCTCTAAGGTCGACGAGGCACGGGACGACCTCAACCCAGCATCTGGCACGGCTGCACAAGTTTCTGTTGCATCAACGTCTGCAGGTTCCAACAACAAGTTCTCAGGGACCATATCCTCTAGAGCTTGATCAAAATTGGCCATGGACAGTTCTTGCAGACCAATAAGAGCAGACAAGGCAGGAGAAGGAACCCCACTACTACCACCGCTAGCGACGAACTGCCGACTGTTTTTCCGAGTTAATGGAGTTTCATTCTCTTCCTCCTCATCTTCCACAGCAACAGCACAAACAGCATCCTCATTGGGGTCAGCAGCAGGCGGAGCACACCCATTGGGATCAATGTCAGCAAGGCCAGTTGCAGTCATTTCTTCGGCAGCAGGAGCTAAGGTGCTGGCATCCTCGTCAAAGCTGGACACTCGCCGGAGGCGTCTTCTTTTCTTCTTCTGCTCATCAGCAGAAGGCTCAGGCTGACTGGTTCGGCTAGGACGCCTCGAGCGAGTATTGACAGGTTTCGAGACATCCAGGGTCGCATCAACCTCTGGAAGGGGCACCACTGCCAATGTACCATCAGGAGCAGTATCAGATGAATCCTCAGCTAGCAGATCGAGCATTTCATTTATGTCTGCATCACTAGGGTTCAGGGGCACTTCAAAATAAATCTGCCGTTCATCATCAGGTATCTCCCCAAGCGAAGCAACTAAGGAACGGACCTCTTCAGCAGAAGGTCGCACTCTAAGACCCAAATTGCTATCTGTCACGGGCGGATTGGACACAAAAAGAGTGAAATCTTTGGGAGAAGGCAGGTTCCAAGCCGAGTACGCCACTGGAGCACCAACGTTCGAAACTTTACCTCTGAGGATCATTTCGAGTCGGCTCACCAAATCAGCAGAAGGAATTCTCCTATTGGTAACTCGGGTTGAGTCGGCCAGCCCTCGGTAAAGATATGCTGGATAGGCCCTGTCTTTCAGCGGCTGAATGTTTTTGAAAACAAAATCTGTGACCACAGCTTCGGCAGTCAGACCTCTCTCTTTCAGTAATCCAACTTCAGTAAGCAACACGCCTGCCTCGGCCACTTCTTGGTCCGTGGGAGACTCAGTCCAACTCGGAGTACGAACGTCCGGCTGTCTTCCTGAGCGGGAAGGGAGAGAATTTCCATAATTATCCATTATAAACCACTCCAGACGCCAACCTTTAATGCTGTCTTTGAGGGGTATCTCGAGATACTCGGTCTTCCGCCCACGGCGCATCTCTAAACTTGCACCTCCGACCAACTGATGTTGCCCCCCGGCCATCCCAGGACGGCAGTGATACAGATATTTCCATAAACCAAAGTGCGGCAGCACGCCGAGATAAGCTTCACAAAGGTGAATGAAAATAGAGATTTGGAGAATGGAGTTAGGATTCAAGTGAGTCAGGTTGATGTGATAAAAATCAAGGATGCCACGGAAAAAAGGAGATATGGGAAGGCCGAGGCCGCGAAGAAGGAAAGGAGTGTAAACCACTGACTCGTGGGTATCTTCGGTTGGGACAGTAGTCCCGTGGCAAGCCCGCCAAGAACAGAGTTCCCGTGGAGGGAGAACCCCGATGGAAACAAGGCGGAAAAGCTCAACTTCAGAAATCACAGACATATGGTTACCTGCGAAGGGTAACTGACTGTTGGGGTCGATGGCGGGGATCACCGCGGCAGACGAATTCGCAGTCTTCCTCTTGGGCGCCATCTTGCTTCTCGCCGGCGAAACAGAGTAGGAGGCGAGTGGCAGAGAAGACTCAGATGCGGAAATGCAAGAACTAGGGCACGGAAAGCAAAGGCGGCTAAAAGCGCGACTCTTCAGGGATATTCTTGAGCCAGATACCCTTTCAAAAAGTGCCCAGTCATCACACGGCGGTCATCTCCGAAATCCCAGCATGCCACGTGGATATCCAACAGTTATTTACAAGAAAGCCAATGTGCCACCTCATCACTCGGTCATTTTCCTCAAAGTAACTTGAGAAGCTGGCTATCACTCGGCGCTGCCTCTAAAACGCCGACCACGTATTCAATCGCTCGGCATTACTTCTAAAAATGCCGACGCCGACCTTCAAATCACTCGGCGCTGCCTCTAAAACGCCGACCACGTGTTCAATCGCTCGGCATTACTTCTAAAATGCCGACGCCAACCATCAAATCACTCGGCGCTGCCTCTAAAACGCCGACCGCGTGTTCAATTGCTCGGCATTACTTCTAAAATGCTGACGCCGACCTTCAAATCACTCGACGCTGCCTCTAAAACGCCGACCGCGTGTTCAATTGCTCGGCATTACTTCTAAAATGCTGACGCCGACCTTCAAATCACTCGGCGCTGCCTCTAAAACGCCGACCACGTGTTCAATCGCTCGGCATTACTTCTAAAATGCCGACGCCGACCTTCAAATCACTCAGCGTTGCCTCTAAAACGCCGACCACGTGCTCAATCGCTCGGTGTTGACTCTAAAATGCCGAACGCCGACTTTCAATCACTCGGCGTGTCCTTTAACACGCCGACCACGTGTTCAAACGCTCAGCATTACTTCTAAAATGCCGACGCCGACATTCAATCACTCGGCGTTATTTCTGAAATGCCGGCCCCGTATTTTGTCGCTTGGCATTACTTCTAAAATGCCGATGCCGACCTCCTATCATTCGGCACTGCCTCTAAAACGCTGGACTTGTGTTCGATTGCTCAGTGTTACTTCTAAAACGCTGATGTCAATCTTCACATCGCTCGGCGTTGTTTCTACTATATCAAAAGAATCAGTTCAACGTTCAGCAAAAGCAATGACAAGTCATCAAAAAGGGAGGATAAACGACAGTCTTCATTAAAGGGAAGTTAACGAGTTTACAAACCAACTCTTCACGAGTTGGTACTTCCCTAATTCTACTCTACATTACTACTACTACCAAATTACACTAATTACTACTACATTATTCTAGCTATACTAAACTATACTAATATCTAAGAAGACCAGTGGCGTCTAGCCACTGGCCCTGCCCCTGCCGCCGCCGCCGCCCTTGGTGCTGCCCCTGCTGCTGCCCTTGGTGCTGCCCCTGCTGCTGTCGCCCTTGGTGCTGTCCCTGCTGCCGTCGCCGCCGCCCCTGCCACTGCCGCTGCCGTCGCCGTCGCCGTCGCCGTCATCGTCGTCGTCGTCGTCGTCGTCTTCACCCTCGTCGCCGCCGTCCGAGTCCTCCTCATCCGAGGAGTACTCCGACTCATCCGAGCCTTCGAGCCCGGAGCGCTCGACGGCCCGGATGTACGTCCAGACCTCCGCGGCTATCCCCTGGGAGTCGTCCGAGTCATCGGACGACGCCGGGGGAGAGACGGGAGCCGGAGACCCCTCGGACTCGGAGGAGAACTCCTCCTCTGAGTATTCCGAGTCACCGAAATCCTCCGATGGAGGAGTCGGCTCGCGCTTGCGTTTGTTGTTCTTGCCCATGGCGGAAGTAGACAGAGGGAAGGAAAAGAAGGCAGTAAGGAGCAGCGAAGAGATGTGAAGAAACCAGAGAAGCAAAGGGGTTATTTATAGAAGGGAAAGGCAACCGCTCACTTCTAACCGCGGTCACTGAACAGTCGCAAGGCATTCAATAAGCACTTCCACCCACCCGAAGACACGTCAGACGGCGGACGCCGTTTCATGCAACACTACACCCATTGGGACTCCAGTCAACAGCGCAAAGGATATGATTACACTAGCCGTCCCATCGCATTACTACTCAGAGGCAACCGGCTAAAACACTCAGCGTACCAAGCCGTCCCTTGCTCACACCCATTGGGGGGGACGCCCAGGAATTATCAGTATATTTTTCAAACGGTCACATCCGTGCAGGGCATGCAGTGAATACCTCAAGACAAAAATGAGATATCAGTAAGGATCAGAGGAAAGCCAAATATAACCAGCAAAGTACAAGATATGGCCGACAGAAGCGACGTGAAGACTAGACAGAGAACGTCCGTCAAACGTCCAATCAATCGCAGAAGCAAATAAATTGCACTACCTAGCAAGATATGGATGGATTGCAAACTCGGCTGCTAAAGACAAAATATACGCTGACCTTGGCAGCAAAATATTGATGACATAATGCTGACCTCCAAAGCATAATGCAAAATAGCCTCATGCCAGTTTCCACGAGTGAAAGGAAGACCTTCAGATGGATTATCCTTAAAAAATCCATTTGAAGGTCGGGGGCTACACCCATTGGGTGCACCTCCGGTGCACCCCATGGAATATTATTCTAAACCAGTATAGCGCCGACTTCTAAGGCGTAGAGCAAGATTGAAAAGACTAATCCTCAACCGAGACGCAGGAGCGCGAATGGAGATAACCTTTGGAAGAAGACCTTCGAGCAGATTATCTTCCAAAATCTACTCAAAGGTCGGGGGCTACACCCATTGGGTGCACCTCCGGTGCACCCAATGAAGTCCGGAGTCTTACAATCCAAAATGCCGACCTCTAAGGCACAAGCACAAAACCAAACTTTGGTCGGACGAGCGATCAGAGCCAGAGAAGACAGCAGAAAGTCATTTTCTGGACCTTGGATCTTTGAGTTGATTACCTCTAAATCAACCCAAAGATCGGGGGCTTGTGGGGGATAGATATCCCCTGGGTCCACTAAAGAAGTAAAAGGCCTCACGAAAAGCCCAAGGGCCCAATAATTCGTAAGGTCATTCTTTCGTGGGCCTAGGGAAAGACAACCAATAAAGAAGACGTGAGACTGATTAGTGCAAACACAGGCGGCCCACAACGTCGAACGAATGAATCACAAACAGAGACCCGACTTTCCCGCGCTGAAGCCCCCATGCAACAGAGCCATGCGAGGATAAGTCGGCGAAGGTTACGTAGGGATAAACTCAAGAGGTTCACTATCTTTTAGCTACTAGTTGTTATCGTATCACATGTACTGCTCCACGGCCGAGTATATAAGGCCTAGGGGGCACCCCTTCAGATCGATCGACCCTGTTCTACTTAGCCACCCACAAAAAACTCTCTGCAGAGAATCTTCTTGTAACCACGCTCATATACTCACCAGGACATAGGGTGTTACGCACTTCTAAGCGGCCCGAACCTGCAAATCTTGTCCATTGTCCCTCGTGCGATCGGCACGAACCATTTTGCTACAGTCGTTGACACCGTCCTACTCCTAAAAACACCTCGAGGGGCAACCCCGGGTGTGCGGTCGGACCCAAAACACCGACATCCGGAGCTTGGAGAATTTCATCGTGGAACGCGCAAGTCCCCTACCTGGCGCGCTAACTATCAGTGTTTCGAACCTCGCTCCGACAAGTAAATTATTTGTGTGTGTTCTAGGCTCCTAAGGGTGTGCGCAAGATTTATATTGGTTCTGGCAGAACATCCCTACTTCTTGTCATCGGTGGCTTGCGCTACCGACACCATTGATTACCAAAACTTGTAGTAGGGGTTACAAGCGGGCGAGAGAGGGAGGAGAGGCTTCCAAGTCTCTTTTTCGGAGTGGATGTGGAGCTTAGAAGCTATAGGTGGAGTCATAGCTATGTCTTGGCTACGCCAACCCCTAGCCGTTGTAGCCTGGGGCTCGGTATGCCTCGTCATGTACCGCCCTTCCAAAGGTCCACTCACTCAGGCCTAGTTTGATAGGCCATAAGTGTGCCGCATGCTAAGGGGCGCGCAGGCCATTAATGCGCCATAGTCTGGGGGCGGGTCTCGTAGGTCATGAGTGCTATGCGACCCGAGGGGTTCGCAGGTCATGAGTGGGAAGCGGACCGACGCTCGCACTGTGGCTTGGTGCCTGGTGTGGTCAAATGTAGTCGACTATTTATGGAGGGTAAGTCTGGGGTTATATGTCGGATCCACTCGAGTGGTTCCCTTCCGACACGCCTGGCCTCCCCTGTCAGGTTTCACCATGCCCGACTTTGGGCTTGGTGCCGTGGGGTTTGACCGGGGCGAGTTCTTTCAGGGTTGACGCATCCGCCTCTCCAAACTGACTAATGCCCCCAGTAGTCAGGGGTTCTTCCCTTAGCGCACTCTCTGACTGGCGGGGCCTAGGGACCGAAGATCATTCCCCGACAGCGAGCTACTAGCCATAGGCGCCTTCCCCTTCTCCTTAGTGAAGTTGGGGGCCTTATGGCTCTTTGTGTCCTTGGCTCTCCCATGGAAGCCAAGTCCATCCTTAATGGAGGGGTGTCTACCAATGGTGAAGGCATCCCGAGCAAACTTAACTTTTTCTACTTCATTTTTGCAAGTTTTAAGTTGAACATTTAATTGAGCAATTTCATGATTCAACTTTGCAATAGTAGAAGCATGATCAACACAAGTATCAATATCATGATCTTTACATCTAGTACAAATTGATACATGCTCCAAAGAATAACTAGAGGCATTCAACTTTTCTATTCTAGCATTTAAATCAACATTTATGCTCTTAAGGCTAGAAATAGATGCATGACATGAAGATAAAACACAGGCAAGAATTTCATTCTATTTTAACTTCTAGAGCAAGGGTTTTTTCTACTTCTACAACCTTATCATGTTCCTCATATAGTAAATCCTCTTGCTTTTCTAGTAATCTATGTTTTTTATTCAAGGCATCAATTAATTCATTAATTTTATCTACCTTGGATCTATCTAGATCATGACCAGACTCCTCATCTCTAGAAGAAGTGTACTTAGGAGTGTCATGTGTATGTACCTTCTTCTCCTTAGCCATGAGGCATATATGTTGCTCATTGGGGAAGAGGGAGGACTTGTTGAAGGCGGAGGCGGCGAGTCCTTCGTCGAAGTTAGAGGATGAGCAATCCAAATCCCATTCCTTGCCGATGTACGCCTCACCCTTCTTCTTTCTATAGAACTTATTCTCAATCCCTCTCTTGTATTGGTCCCGGCCATTTTCATTATAAGGAGATTGAGCAATAAAATGACCGAACTTACCACACTTGAAGCATGTACGCTTTCCCCTTGATTTTCTCTTGTTGGGGTAGTCCTTGCATCCCTTCAAAGCAGTCTTGAAGCGCTTGATCACAAGTGCCATTTCATCCTCATTTAGACTATCTGCCTCAATTTGCGCCACCTTGTTGGGGAGCATATCCTTGTTAGTCATCGCTTTGAGAGCAACGAGTTGCGGCTCATAGTGAGGAAGAGGTACGTTGGCGGTGTCATCGACATACCTCGCCTCCTTTTCCATCATGCACCCACTCACAAAATTTCCAAGAATTTCTTCGGGCAACATTTTGGTGTTCCTGAGGTTCTCACAAATAAGGTTTACAAGATTATGATCAATACTGATAAATGACCTTAATATTAATCGCATGACATCGTGATCCATCCATCTTGTACTCCCATAGTTTCAGATTTTATTTAGAAGGGTCTTGAGCCTGTTGTATGTTTCAGTTGGCTCTTCCCCTCTCTTCATGGCGAACCTCCCAATCTCGCCTTCCACCAACTCCATCATGGTGATCATGGTGATGTCATTGCCCTTGTTGACTGTTGGGGGCCTTCCTCTTCCAAAGGTCCTCAAAAACATGATTAACCATTTGTTTCCAGCATGATATAGGTTGTTGCAGGGAGCTTCATCTTTGGAATGGAAGTTCTTCCCTTATAATGAAGGCATACGAGATGAAGATGTGATCTGAAGATGATAAGAACGTACGCCGAAGCTATTGCCAAAGAGTAACAACTTCGGTTTATAATGGTGATGAAGACTGAAGATGATGCTAGCCAAAAGGGAAAAAGACTGCTTAGTCCTTAATGATTCATGTTATGGTTATAAGTAAATGTCAGGGACATAAATGTAATTTTACTCGGGCTGCGTCCCGTGCCTATAAATAGATGAACAGTAGCACCGTACTGTTCATGCTGAATTGTATTCGCCCTCACGTCAACACCTTCGAGCAAGCCAAAGGTATAAATGTAATACATATTCCGTTAATACTCATGCATGCTTTAAGGAATGCGGACATGAATGGATCAATGAGTTAAACTTGCCATTTCTATCACTTTGTATTCTGATTTATTTGTAAGATGATGAAGGCATGTCCTTCATAACCTTTGTCCGATGATCATTATGTCTATGGGGAGATAATGCTTCGGAAGACGAAGGTCCTTAATACTTACAATTGTGTTGCCTTGTTCTTGACTCACAACGTTTGAGAACAAGTCACCAACATGCCCACATGAGAGATCTTGAGGGTATCCCAGATTTCCTTGTGTTGTCCAAGCCACTAACTTTGTTATATTCACCCCTACACAAAGAAGCTAAAAGCACAGTAGTGGCCTAGGTATTTTTGCGAATCATTTCTTGTGTATGAATAGCATTGTAATTCTCATCATCACTATCTACACAT
Organism: Zea mays; assembly: GCF_902167145.1. NCBI lineage: Eukaryota > Viridiplantae > Streptophyta > Magnoliopsida > Poales > Poaceae > Zea > Zea mays. Next base: position 118,620,957 of record NC_050101.1, on the reverse strand, counting down.
TGCTTTCCATTTTCAACTACGTCCCAAATGCTAGGATGAAGAGAAAATAATTGATTCCACATTTTATGACATACACAAATAACCTCAATAAAAAACTAGAGTAAGAGGGAAGTAAGAACACACACAAGCAAAGAAGAGAGCGCAAGAACAAAATGACACAATGATAGCTCAGAAACACGCTCAAATCTCTATCAAACACTAGAATAGCTTGGTCGCGGAATCTTGAAGTTTATAGTGCTCTTAGAATGCTTGGTGTACTGCTCCATGGTGCCTAGGGGATCCTTTTATAGCCCTAAGGGGCCTAGGAGCAGTTGGAGCTTCATTTGGAAGCTCCCAGCTTCCTCCATTTGTGGGTGCACTGACATGTCCAGTGCACACCGGACATCTCCTGTGCAACGGTCACAAAATCGATGATTGGACGCTTTCCTTCTCGAGTGAGCACCGGACTATCCAGTGACCCACCTAGCCGTTGGAGCCTACTGGCGTGACCAAATAGCCGTTGGCCACCCATCACACCGGACTGCCTGGCTCAGCCCGGACTGTCCAGTGAATTTTAGTCGATGAGGCCCAGCCAAGGCCGAGGCTGAGCAATTTGTCCATACAACCGCCGGATTGTTCGGTGCACACCGGACTGTCCGGTGGGTGGCACGAGACTGTACAGTGCTGCCTAGACCAGCCCACTTTCTTCTCTTTTGTGCCAAACTCCTTTGGCTTCTTTTGGCTTGACTTGAGATGATCCCTAGTACTTAGACAAACATAGTTAGCAACTAAACAATTGACTAAGTGATAGGATCATACTTTTTTTCATCTTTTCACAAGAATGTGCAATATGTGCAAACTCAAGCCCCAAAATGCTTTTCTCTACAAAATGTATTAGAGCCCAAACAGAGGTACTAGAAACATTATAAAGGACCTATGAAACATATTTAAAAGTGCAAATCTCATACCATTTTACACAAGATTGCAAATTTAGGTCCATGTTTGAGCTCTCTTAGACTTGATATCTTCAATTTGCTTTCTTCTACACCTGTGCTTATGCTCATTCAAAAAGTGTTAGTCCATAGTGGTGTGTTGGGCAGCTAATCACTAAAATAACTTAGAAATAGTCCAAGGACACATTTCTCTTTCAATTATCTACCCACCGTATCGGCCCTAACTATGCCACCACCATTGTGTGGCTCCTAACACATGTATGGCCGAAGCTAACATTTAAAGACCTCGGATGGACTTAAAGACCGAGGCATCTTCTATATAATTATAATTTTACTTACTTAATATATATATATATATATATTCATAGCAAAAAATAATATGATATTTAAAACATATTGGATTATTTATACAATATCTTAAAAGCTTGTTCTATCATTTCTTGATGCAAACTCATCAATGATGGTGTTGATATCATCCTTATCTAATATTTTTTCTCAATATATAAAGTTGCCAAACCGTCCAATCGTTCTTGAATACACAAACATGATGATGAAACCATCAAGAGCTCCCATAATCTCTTTGTATTACTATGTATAGGCTATTTGGCTTTTGTTTTTCTTTGGACTGAACCATAGAACATTGGTCTGCTTTAGTTTTTTGTTATTTTTTACTAGGCCAAAATAAAGATATCAATATAGGGAAGGAAGGGGAAGGGGTCTATCGAATTTGGGGGCCTAATCCCATTGCCATGGTGGTCATCTATCCAAATCCGACCCTGCACGCAGGCCTCCGACCATCCTGTCTTCATCGATATAGTTAGATGCCCGTGCGTTGCTACGGTTTTCATATATCACATATCACATGAATGAAGATTAAACACAAACACATACATATATTCGAACACCATGTAAAAAATATTAATACATGCACCAAAAAACATTACAAATTATCGAAGCTTATCAAACATAACATGGAGACTCACATGAAACATCAACAAATCAAGCCAAATAAGCATAAGTCCTCATTAACCACAAATTTAATCCAAAACTTGATTTGACGAATCATACTAATAGCAAAAAACTCAAACAAAGCTAAGAAAAAAATGAACCATCCAAGCAAACGTAAAGAAAATTATAAGGCTTCCCTAGCAATATCATTAGTACAGAACTTGTAGCCACTTAAACAAAGCTAAGAAAAAAATGAACCATACAAGCAAATTGAATGTAAATTATAATGCTTCCCTAGCAATAACAGAAGTACAGAACTTCAATAAACTAAAAATGCATCATGGCACAAATAAGAAAAAACACAAAATAAGAGCTTTTCTAGCACATTCATTTCCATGATGAAATACAGTTAAACTGAACTTACATTCTTAAAGAATGGATTTGCAAATTAAAATAAATAGGATACCTACAGTAAACGAATGTTTAAGTGCAACCTTGTCTAGTACAAGTAAATTCACCCTCAAACTCACAAGTGAGGCATTGAAAGAGTATTGCTATATATTAGAAATACACCACTGGTCTCCAAATACAAAACACAAGGAGGGTCGAGATCACAAACCATTACTCTTAGCAAAAACCCAAAAGGCGCTCTTCATTTCAGAGCTAAACAGAAGTGCAGAGTTAGTAAAATAGTCTCAACCACATAATCGAACACCATGCACACCGAGAAATAACACTTGGAGGAGGGCACCCATAGGTTGGAGCTGTCAATGTCAAAGATGACAGTGAAGTTCTGCAGTAGTGTGCAGATGCCACCGCATCATTGTACTGCGTGTTGAGGTAGTTATTTAGCGTCATGATATCGCTGACATCGCCCTCTGCATCTACCTCGGCTTCCTCCAAAGCGACAGTGGCAATACGTCGAGGGCCTCGTTGTGGCGACGATACGTCAAGGGTCTCATAGTAGTGGCTGCACTTGTGCACCTCCCTAACGACCGATCACCTTTGATAAGAAAAGTTCTGTATATAGTGGTTTATTGACCGAGAAGCGAGATCTGAGTTTGGAACCTAGCAGGAGAGCTCAAGTAAAAGACAGGTGACCTCAATTAACTTCATGGTATATATATTTAGCATACCATATCAACTTGGACTACTCTTAATTTAATAAGGTAAAAAGGCCAAGAGAAAAGGTGGACATAAAAGTTTACTATACTTCATAGATAATAATTGTAAAAATTAAAAGAAAGTTCCCAAGAGTTTATATTTGTACCCTCTCTTTGGTTGGGTCTTTGACAATATTTCCAGTGATTTTTTTATGTCCTTGATCATGTCATCAGCAAGTGGAGGTCCAAAAGGCAGGGATCTATTTATAGATATTTGGAGTGATCTCTCCATTGTCCTTTCCCAGATCGATCAGTGCTATGCATCTGGAGAAATGGGTAATGCATGGTTAAAGCTCATGAGATACGTGAGGACTGCACGACGACGTTGAATGTTCATAGACCATACAGGAGGCGGAGTGAAGGGAAGTTTAGCTTACAATTTCCTTTAGCGACATGGATACGGTCTCGTGTGGCTGTTGCGCGTAACTGTCGGTCTGGTTCACAGGACTGCTAGGGTTCCTTCTACCGAACACTTCTCCTGCACGAAGATCGGGCTCAAATATGTGTCTGGTTTGTACCACAAATTTGTTACGCATTTTTTTGCAAGAGTAGGGCAAACCTGGGGCCTTCTCCATCTTATCCATTGAGGGTCCAGCAACTCCACTGGTTCTTTCACCTACCTAAATGATGGTGAACAGATGGGGTAAGTCTGACAAACTACAGAAACGTACAACAAACAGATACAAAAGGCCCTTGCATACCCTGGTTCGCAGGTTGGAGCCTATCTGAGGATACTTCAGAATGGTCCAGTCAAACACGTTGTTGAACCGGTATCCTGCATTAGTAACAACACAATTATGAGATACAAATAACAGGACGTCCTAATATAGAACCATGGTTTTTAAAGCGGTAAGACGAGCCAAGGCGTTGGACCACCGCATGGATGCCTAGGCAAGGTAGGCGGGCAAGGCGCCTAGGCGTCGCCTTAAGAACAGTGTATAGAACACCTGAAAAATAAGCATGCACGCTAAATTCATACCTTCCTAGATAAAAAGATCACGAAATAGTCTCTTCATGTAAGAATAGTCACCCTGATATATAGAACAGTGGCAATATGTTATTGAAATTAGAGGACAATTAAGAGCATATACAGTTGGTTAGGAAGAAGAACATTTGCTGCAGATGACTTATGCACGATGAACTAATACCAAGGAAGTAGCATAGAAAACAACTGGAACAGAAAATAAAAATAAAACTTGCACTACATCCATTTAACTATAGAAGCACTCTGAGCCAAAGATGATGATAGGCTACCAAGAATGACATCATGCACATACCTGTCTTTGGCTAGGCTGGTTCCATGGGGGTGATCCACCATGCGACAGGGGATGAGAGGAGCCTTCACTATAATTTGTTGTCTGCTTCTTCTCATTTAAAAAACAAAGTGAGAAGCTGAACCAAATCCTGTTGTACCAATATATGAATGATTATATGATTATACAAATTAAATCTAAGAGAAAAGAAAAATATTATGTGATTGCTAACAATGACATAAGCGATTCAAAGTGCAGGGGCCGTTCACAGAAAAAAATATCCACATAATATCCATAATCAGGATACATAAATTGATATATTCTGAAGAAACTCTTCTATACAAAGCAGGGTTAATAATTGGATCACACAAGTTGTTAAACATCGCAAAACACCACTATTGCATCAAAATAATAGATATCTGTACATTTCAGCAGTATCAGAATTGAATCAAAACAAAAATAACAAAGGTTTAAAAGTAAAGACTCTATTGCTTTTGCATCATGTCAAAAAACAAGCAAAGTAGTCTGTCATGTTTCTTTGGCATTGTTCTAAAAGAAAAGATAACACTAAATTGAGAAGAGCAGACTGAGAGCCCCCGGATTTGAGAAGAGCTCCGAGACCCAGCCCCATGTCGTCACACCTAGAGATCCACCACGGCTCAAAGCAACCTAGCAACGGGAAACATAGACGTGGAGGTCAGATGGCCACACACAGCCACAGGGCATAACATGGCCACACTTTGCAAGTTATAGGGAATAAACTCAATTACTGCTTGAACAGTGAAGTTTAGATTAATTAAAACAATAGAACACTTGTTTTTTTGTTCTGATCACCAAGCAAGAAACAAAACTGAAACATAAATTGGGAAGTCACTATATTATAAGCAAATATTGACATCTTAAGAAGCATTCATTGTATATGCTCAAGTGATAAATAGGTGGCAACACAAGACAAGATTATACTCTGGAATGAGTGCTCTGTATCCTTCACCATGTTGGGAAATGTGGATCCCATGATTCTTTATCTCATAGTCAATTCCCCACCACTCCTGCAAAACCATAATTCCAGGAGCATTTTCTTTGCCAACAGCATATGTCTTTAAAAATCCTTAGTTTACTTTTCTTCAATAGTACTCTCAGGGGGTGGGTAATGCAATCCAGTAAAAACATCACTATGTGCCCATATTAAGTATTCAGTTTTATGGGTTCAAACCTAAGCTTTCGAGTCTTTGATCTTGTATTTGTGAGGGATGAACCTTGCGAGCAACAACAGGTGCATGAGATTGCTTGCATCCTTCAAAAAATAGGTGTGAAACAAAATATTCAATCATTTTACCAGCATACAAGAGTCATATGTGTAACACCCTTGGTGTTTTTATTCCGCTCGACAACGAGTACGGATTTAAGCACGTAATATCAGTGGATAAAACGGACGTTAAATTTTAATCATCTTCGCCTATCGCGATTTTAATATCGCATCTGTTTCATCTGTCGCGAGTTCGACATCGTTTTTATTATCCGGGCTTTTCCTAAATTTTCGTGATGTTCGGAACAGTGTGGTTCCGAAAATTGGTGCGTCCGGTGATTATTTAAAATTCATCGCTCGCGCAAATACGAATTCGGAAGCTCGACCCACTTTTACGATTTTTATCTCGGGCAAATTTATTAGAATTCGACAACTAAAATGTTCAGTGCAAAATAATCTGAATCGCGCGTTGTCCGAGAGAAATCTTGCGCGAGATTGATAATCATGAGTTATTTGGTAATAAATCGTTCAAAGCAGAACCAAGGTAACTAGAGTAGAAATCGAATAATTGCTAATCGGGTTAATTTTAATAGGGATCAACCGCAGAGTAAATTGTTGAATTCGATGTAGTCTGGTTCCGTCCGTTTACACCTTGCCTAAAATAGTCACGAAAGTTATCCAAACAAAATTTAGCCAGAACTGTCTGAACTGTTATTCCTCTGATTTTCCGTTTCATGATTCGGAAAATGAAAGGTGTAACCGTATAGTGCGCCAACCCATTATACATCGCTAAAAATCCTAATTCAAAAATCTTGCAACATATTTATATTTACTTTTAAAAAAAGTGAAGAGATCAAATTCTTCCTTAAACCACCGTACTACTCCTTTGTTTGGATCAGCCTTGTAAATTACAATTACAGCTCACGGTCCTTATCTCCATACCATTTCTTAGTTCAGAAGCCACTCAGCTCTCTAAAAAAAATGTGTACGCGCACTTGTTCTCTGGAAAAGTCACACCGCTTACCAGGTTCTTAGTCTTATCTCTATTTCTAGCTTTATATTATCGTTGGAAAGGCTTTAATCTTATCTCATGTACGATGTATTCATCTCCAGAAGGCGTCAGGTCCCTATGATTTTTTTTAAAAGCCGCTTTGCAGGTCTTTATTTCCCCACCGCTCAAAACTCTCATTTCTCCTTATCTCAGTCGCTCAAAATTCCAGCCACTCCACGCGTCGGATTTTTCTATTTTCTCCTAAGCCGTGACCACGTACAATACTTTGGAAAATCACTTCATCATCGTATGTGCTGGAAGCCTGATCCCCACCGTCGTTCTCCTATTCTTTTATCTCCAACCGCCAGCCCTTCTATCCAAATTCACGGCACCTCTTTTTTATTTATCTTGTGGACATCGGTTGCTTGAGAAGTTTCTCCACGCGTCCATACTTCATTAGTCATTATTTGTGTACGTGTTCTTCTGTGAGAATTCCTTCATGCCATCCATCTCCCTCATGCCACCTCACTCATCCTAAGAAGGCAGGCTCTAAATTCTCTCGTATAGGTACGTCTCTTCCATCCAGCACCCTCCCTTGGCCAGGGAGGTCGTCGTCCTCCAGTCTCCTGGTGCGCGCCCCTGCTTGCCTCCCCACCAGACGCTACCGCTCTCCCCACGTACACAGCTCTGAGATCCACTTCCAGTCACTGTGTTGCTCGGCCTTGGACGACGGATCCTGCATGCTCCTGTGCCATGGCGTCGTACCCATGCTTCCTCTGCGCCAGCGCGCCACCGGTCCTGCTCAGACTCCTCCCTTGTCGTAGCACAGGTCGCCACCCCGTGGCTGCTACTCCATCATCATTGTCGTTCGCCTCTGTAACGCGCTCAGCAGCGTCGTGTCATGGGCGCGATGGGAACACCTTGGTCGCGTGCTCCACCGTGCCGAGCTCCCTGGCGTCGCTCGCCCTGCTGTTCTCTGTTGGGCTCGCCCCAGCCGTTCTCCTGCTCCTCACATCGTGATTGCCGAGTTCACGGAAAACCACAGTCACGTCGTGCCGCGCCGCGAGCTCACTTCCCGCTATCGTCGTTTCCTCGTGCCCGCTGGCTATGCGCCCCTGCAGCTCCCCGTTCAGCAAAATGAGTGGACCAGTGCTCGTCGCGTGTTGGGAAGATCGACACCGATGTTCTTGCCGGATATTGATTTTGGGGAGAATGACACACACCTGGTGTTCGATGAATGGTTCAAACCGGATAGCCTCGTCGAAATCCCTGCTCCAAGTCGATTCGGACATGGTAAGCTGATCCATTTATTTCCCGTGAGTATAGGGAATAGTTGGATTGGATAAATATAGTAGTCGCAATGATTATCTTGTTGTGAGCTTACGAGTCGTAGTTATATTTGTCGTAAGATAAAATGTCTTAGCATGCATAGTGGTATGGTTAGTGTTTGTGGCAGTGGTTCGATTATTCATTGACGTAGACTCCTGATAGTAATTTGCGGGTTTAGTTGGGGGTAAGCTAGCGCAGAACCAAAAATTAGTGCGATATTTAACGTAAGCCCGAATCTGTATTCGTCAATCAGTATAGTGGACTTGAGCTAAACTTATTATTGGCATGCGTTTTTGTTAGCCGAGATATTAGAATTAAATCTGATTAAAATTAGAATGCCATCGATATAGTTTTAATGTGATATCGATATCTAGTATTTTCGTACTAGATTTGCGATGTCTTGCTATAGGTGTTTAATTCGCTATCGCGTAGCACTATTTAGGTTCGTAATATTCATGTCTATATGCATTCATGTGCATAATGCATTTCATTCAGGTACGTTAATTAATCACGTGATGCGAAAGACGAGCCAAGTCGACCCCAAGCACGGGCTACTCCGCATGGTGGTGCTGATGGACGAACCCGCCTGATCAAGTGTTAGGACAAGGATGATCGTCAAGTGGACGTCGTCTAACAAACACTAACATAGTGTTACCCAGGCAAGCCCCGGTGCATGCAACCCCTTTCCTTGTGTTTTTAAATACTTTTTGCACACTTAAGTCTAGTGAAATGTGCATTAGGTTCATAGGAGTTACTTGAAACCCTTTGATGCATTGCTTTCCTTGATATCCATACCTTTATAGATACTTCTGTGAAGTATCAAAATATGATTTACAAAAATGCTTAGCCTTGCTTAGATCTTGTGGATAGAGGTTGTCCTCAATTTAACCATGGAGAGGATGGCTTCTACCTGCAAGAATATTTTCATTTGGAGCAATAGTGGGATCTTACTGCAAAGTTCCCTGTGATGCTCTTTCATCCTAAGGAACAGACACAATCCTAAGGATGGAAATACTTAAATCGAGACTTGGGCTAGGAACAGGTGATGCTCCGCCCGGGTCAATTAAGGATTGGATGCGTATGTAGGCCTGTTGATCAAGGACTATCTTATCTAGCCACATGCCCTGAGAATGGGACAGGGTAAGCTTGAACCCGGCTATTCCATACATGAAAAGACAATCGCGCACTGGGCGTGGAGAGATGGCGAGAGTGGCACGTACCCTCCTGGCAACGGATCGCCTAAAAGGGGTGGTGTACTCTCGGGTGGCGCGGACCTGTTCATGCAGTGGAGGATCCGTGGGAATAGTAGACATCAAGGTTTACGAGAAACATATGTCGTGTGGTTAGAGATCCTCAGCTGAGTAAATCGATTCGGATCGCCGTTATATCCCCGGACAGTGGAGACTTGAGCTCCGACCTACAACCTAAGTCAAGATATGAACACTATGGATAAAATGATGTTGTATTGATGAGATGATGAAATTAGACTAGATGCAAACAGAGTCTATTAAATATTTAATCTGGCGTTAAAATATTGAAAGTAAGGACTCACTTTAGTAAGCTATTTCTGCAAAAGTATCTAAGTTGATTCTTGCTAAAGCCTCTCCTTGATTCCCAAATCTAGCATATCCTTGAGAGTCTTTTCTTTAGTCGGGTAAGTCTTGCTGAGTAATTCCATACTCAGGGTTTTATTCCCTGTTGTTTTTCAGGTTATAGTTTTGTGCTATTGTTGATGGTGTTAAGTGCCGGTGGGCTCGGCCTTCTTATAAGTCTAAGTAACCCTTCTATACTTCTTATTGAGGATGATCCCTTGAGCTAGCATATATTTCAAAACTATAAATAATTTATAACCGTTCAAAGTTTCTTTCTTTGAATCAATGTAGTAATCACTCTGATCATGTACGAAGTAAAATTTTTGTAACTTGTAAAATTTGGTAATAAGATTTCCGCTGCAAAATATTGGTGTGTGTGATTTGTGTTACTTAATCCCGCGGTTCTGGTTGTAAGTGGTTTATCCGATGTCCTTGGGGCAATCGAACGGATCCTGTTAAGTTATCTGGTGCACATGCATGCCGTCTGAGGTCTTTGAGACAAGGACAGGTGCATGTGGGCCCGATACCTTGGGAGGTTCTGCCACAATATGCTATTGAACGAACTTGTTTGTCTCCTAATGGGACAGAGTAAAATCTAGCATAATAGATATGATTAAAGAACCTATGAGGAAAATAAGCTAGCAATGTACTTTGTAAACTATCATAGCATAGTGCTAAACTAAAAGATGTGATTAACTGAAGCAGTTATTGAGGTACATGAGCACTATATGATTATTAGAAAGTGCTCAAGACTAATCCAGATACTGGTTTGAGCAAAAGAACTATTGCTTTATATATCTAAAATGTAGAGTTTTGTCTCTTGCTCCTCAAACACTACAGGTATGCCCTGTAATCATTGTAAACTGGTACAGAGCCCCTGTTTGTTTGGGCTTTTTCCAGCTTCTGGCCACCAAAAGCTGCTGCAGATCGCCAAACGCCCCAGCTTTTCAGCCAGCTTCTATAAGAACCGTTTTGGTAAAAACCGTCCAAAATCAACATGAACACAAAATCGGTCGAATCGTCATGATAGTAGGAATCTGTTGCTTTCTAGATCCTGAACTCTTTGGACCACTTCATCTTCCTCCGTACGTAATCCACACAATACTCAGATTCTTCCCACAGCTAGATTCTCTCCACAACCAGATTCTCAGAAAAGCTGGTAAAAAAAAAAGCTGAACCAAACAGGCCCAGAGTAATTTCATACAAAGTTTTGCCCTTGTACACTGTCTTACCTGTATAAAGAGAACTATCACATACACTGTGAAGGAATGCCTTCGTTGCAACATCCGAAATAGTAAGCTAGTTCTGGCTGATAATAAGAAAACATGTGTAATCAATCCAATAATCAATATGACATGAAATCAACAAAAAAATTATAGCTACATAGAATCATTATTGAACCCCAAAACACTTGAATTCAGTCAAATAATTTTTTTATGATTTACGTAGGTAGCACTGAATTTTACCCCTTCAAGTGCTGCTCTTTTAATTGTGCCTGAAGTTGATGCTCTGCTAATATTCTGGATGATCCCAAAGCTAATAGTTTCTCCTTTAAAACAGTAGCTGTAGCACCAGAGTAAAGCATGATGTATTTAGGATTTACAAACTGCTTGAAACATCTACTTTTTACCCAAATATACCATAAGTATGCTGTGGCAAGTAAACCAAGGATTGAAATAGCTCTCATATTGATCAAAGTATTATCCCACAGAGGAAAATGAATAAGATAACAAATATAGTCTAGAGAACACGTCGATTCTGTCATTTGCGCCAAAGGCTATGTTTCCACAGACTAAAGCAGTGCTATAACTAACTGGTAATGACAAAGCGCTAGAACTGTTTTTTAAAAAAATAATGGCAAATCACATGACTATTATGTAATAACAACTTAAATTATGGTATTCCCAAACACAAACGAATAGAATCGAAACGAGCACATCGATGAACGAGCCATGGATGCTCACCTGGGGCGGGCAAAGGAGATCTGGAGGGGACGATGCCGGATGTCAAGGCCTACCTCTTCTTTAGATGGTTAAAGATCCATGAAAAAACCCTGAAAAGAAGTCAAAGATGAAGTGATTAGTAAAAAACATTACATATCAGAGCATGAGTTGACCTGGTTTAATTGGATGATGAACTGCTCCCAACTTATGCAAGGTAGACGAGTATCAACTGGCAGCTACACGTGTAAAAATTTTCCACTTATATTTAGGAAAGTGAGAAGTATCAACTGATACCTACACGCGCAAAATCTTTCTAATATTGTATTGATCACTCAGTATTTTCTACATATCTCAGCACAGAGTATGAAGCATGAAGAAGAAACAAGATGACCAGCAATGTGTGCTAGTCATTTTTTTCTAATATTCAGAAGAATTGTGTTAGTTATTACAACATGATGTCTCCCTTCTCATGATATCAAGTATAAAGTATCAAGAGATTCTCATCTCTAGAATAACCATGTTCTTAAAATTCGAACCATGCATATACCCAATTTTGTGGAAGAACATATAGCCCATGGTGAAATTGTACTAATTGTACTTCAATATTCAGAAGAAATGCAACAGAATATAGCAACGTGACTTCTCTTTTGTCATGATATTAAGTACCAACTATCAAGCCAAGCCCTTCATATTTGAATTGTACTGCTCTCTGATTTTAAGGGAGAACACATAGCCCATAGTGATACTATACTAATCATTGACTGAATTGGTCATTTCTTCCCAACATCCAGAAGCCTACCTAAATAGTATGCTATAAAGGAGTAATAACAAATTAAAGATGCTGCAACTTAGAAAAACGAACACACAAGCATAACGGTGGCATCTCAATACATATATCTAAAGGCAGTAGATGGATCAGCTTAACTTGACCCTTATTAATGCAATGGATACACTAATCACAAAGTTCTTACAATCTTACATGAACAAACACAGTCTTGAGCCTCGTCCTGTACTTCAGGGTGTCCGAATGCTACGACAAGGAGGTTTCCGAACATTTCAAGGAGTCTATGATGGTTAGCCGTTTTTTTCAGTCAATCCGCCATCTTTAATACTTGTACTTCCTGTGGTTTAAGTCGAAGTCTAATAAATGACTCTTTCCTGACGACAACAGAGGTTTTTTGAGGACGAAACTGAGAAGGTGAAAGGGTTCACGTCAGAATCCACCGTCAGCTACAGAGACCGGCTCAAGATCATGGCCGGGCTGGTCAACCGGACGACCTCCAGCTGGGCTCTACGGAGAGGAAGCTCGTCCAGGCGTACAACGAGAAGCCAGTCCTCTCGCGGCCCCAGCACAGCTTCTACGAGGTACCCAAACCACGTCGTTCCTTGTTCGTATCGATGCTTCAGATAAACCACCTACCTTCGAATCTACCATCTTTGCATCGCCAGGGAGAGGACTACCTTGAGGTGGACCTTGACATCCACCGGTTCAGCTACATTGCTAGGAAGGGGCTGGATTCGTTCAGGGCACGCCTCAAGAACGGCATCCTCGATCTGGGGTTAACGATCCAGGTCAGATTCCATTTAGATCCTCCAACAGAGAAGAAGCAGAAGCTATCTATCACAGTCTTCTTTAGCTTCTCCTTGTTTGTCTATATTCCAGTTGACCGCTGTGATCTTGCAGGCCTAGAAGCAGTCGGAGCTCCCTGAGCAGGTCCTCTGCTGCGTCAGGCTGAACAAGATCGTTTCGCTGACCAAGAAGTTCCAACAATAGTCACCGTTGATGCCGAAGTGCCAGAGCTGACCCTTTTGCGGGGATGAGGTTGTCCTCGCAGTCCACCGCCACGTCGAGCGCCAGTGCCGCGACGACGTAGATCGTCCCCATCCGCATCCCTCCCCCTTCCTTGTGGCATCTGGCGGCACCATCGGCAATGACGGGGCAGTGGATGGGGCGGAGCTAGAGAGCGTGAGGCGGAGGTTACCTAGGCTTGGAGGTTGAGGGGGGGGGAGGGAGTGGGGACTGGGTGGACCCAGGTCTCGCACGATCTGGGGAAGACGGTGGGGCAGACCAGGTAGCGAGCACGACAAAAAACTTGGGAGTGGGGCGGCGGGCGCGGTTCTGCGGGCGAGCTGCAGCAGGAAACAGACACTCAAAGATGGGCCCACCTGTCGAGTGTGGGCAGAACCGCAGAACAGCGCGATGGTGAGGCGGTCGGCTTCCGTGCTGCCAAGCCCGAGCCAGGAGGCCAAGGTCGAGGCCGGCTTGACCGTCTTCTTCTCCGGCTCCTCCGCGGGGGACGACGGGCGGGCGTAGGGCGCGTGCTCGACGAGACAGGCCTTGCGCTTGGCCAGGAACCGCTGCAACGACGCCTTCCGGGCGATGGACAGGTCATCGCCGGTCGCGAGGCGCATGACCTCGGCCGCCTTCTCCGCCGGGAAGTCCTCGAACACCACCACCATGCTGCGCGTAGAAGATGGTGAGCGGCGGCGCCGCGATGGGGGCGGGCCCGCGCATCTCCTCGGCCCTCGCGGCGACCGGCCCCTGCTGCTCGTCGGCGCCGACGTCCGCGCCGGGCATCAGGCTCAGGGTCGTGGTGGTCGGGGCGCCCGGAGGTGGAGGGAGGGAGCGGTTGCTAGCGTGCGTGTTGGGAGGAGAACTGTGAACGGGAGGGGGCAGAGGGAGCCATGTTGCGTGTGCGGAAGGGGGAGGGCGGACGAGAGGTGACGCACACGAGACGGCGGACGGACGACGCACGAAAACGGGGCTTTGGGATGGACGGTGCAGATTGTGGGAAGGCAGAACGTAAAAGGCAGACTATTATTGTTGTCTTAATAAGTAGTATAGATTGCTAGTTGATGTCGTCGCAGGCCACCTCTGGCCATGCCGCTATCCCCATAAGTGTGAACGAGCCTAGCCACACCCTAGTGCCACCCCACGCCACTGACTGGGTCCCACCTAGCTGAATCAGTCAGCGACCGACCTTCCATTTGTGTTGCACTGTTGTGGTTTAAGTCAAGGATCAAGGAAGAAAACAAGTAAAATGATAGGCTGCTAAGTGAATAGAAGGTGATACTTATGAATATAGTTAAACATTACTATCAATAATGGGTTAGTTCATGAAACATGTGATGGCCTTTGCGTGAAATGATGTGTAGCCCACGGTGAACCTGCATTGGACCACATCCCTTCCTAGAATGAGCCTATTGGGTTGAATTTGGCCTTGGCTCCCCTTTTCCTTTTCTGTGTCTTTGTCTTCTAATTTTAACTAGCTAATACTTCTAAAAGTAGCATAAAATTATAAAACATCATAAAAAAATCAGGTTTTTTAGACTCATAACTAGATTCGCACAGTAGATAATTATATCACATGCTTTAGTATGAAGTTTTTTACTATTAATGTAAACATAGGCTTTTATGTGTTTAAATAATAAAGTACATTGATTTGTATGTTTAATTAATAGAGGAAATTTATGTAGTCCAAATATAGTGAAATATTTATGGTATGATAGTAATGAAGTATATGATATTTATGGTATGATAGTAATGAAGTATATGATCTAAGGTAAAAACAATGTATAATGGATGCATATTTAGTAAGATATAATTTTAACTTGTTATATCCTTGTTTAATAATTTAAAATAATTAAAAGTAAGTAAAAATAGAAAATATAGTTCCACTATGTAATGATGATTTTGTCGTGTCTTAGAAACACATAATGTAACTACAATATTTAATAAAATATTAAATTATTGATTTATCATATCTTACATATTTTATTGCCACTAAAACTTAATTAAATTGTTGTATACAATAATTTCTTTATCTAAAAATTATGAAAGTTATATAGTAACTATGTTTAGTTGATATGTGCCACCCACATTTTTTCATGTCCTAAGTAGATGTTTGGTGCACCACCTATTTGTTAGTGTTTATGTTTAATCAAGTAATTAAGGATAATAAATGCTTGATAAAAAGCTTGTATACATGTTCACTATTATTTTTGTGCCACACATTAACAAAACAAAATGTTACTTAGATATGTTTAGTAGTAGATGTGTTTGCCATGTTGTTTAGCTTGCACTTGTATGTTTAAGTGCAAAAAATGATTGTTTTGATAACTTATGTTATGTTCTTAGTAACCACAAACACTTATTCAATTACCCAAATATCAAACTATAAAGTTCACTCCTTCAAACACATCTTTGTGATGCTTGTTAATCACCCCACAACAAAGTCATTTTGGGAGAAGATGAGAGTTGATCCTAGAACAAGTTGATACTTTTGTTCACCAAGATGACACGTTGCTTGCTCCTTTTTGTTTTTTAAAATGTATGTGTTTATGATTTTTTACTTAAACATGCATTGTATCCATACATATCATTTATGTATGTTGACGGTTAATGGATCTGTTGATGGACTATGAAGTCAAGCACAAAGATGGTATAATGGTGACCAAGTGTAGAAGATGGAGATGGTTGGATTATATCGTCCCAAAGATTGAAGTTTACGAACATAATATAATGCAAGTTAACTAGCCAGTGCATAACCCCTATTTTATATGCACTTGTTATTATGTTGATGTGCGTTGAGTTGTAGGAGTTCTTTGGAGCCCACCTGCATAAATATTGTATCATATGAGTCCTACTAGTATGACAAGGATCACATAGTATAACATGCTATGGGACTTATGGTAGAAGTTGATTGATGGATTGTTACTTACTAGAGATAGGTCCTTGTTGTATTGTTACTGCTATCACATGGACTTGGAGATGCATGGAAAATAATTAGAGATTGGGCGAGACTGAGGACTTTGAATGTGGACTTGGTTGAGCAATAGAGTGAGGCTCTGGTTGTATTAGTCACAACTATGTTGATCAAGGACCATACCATTGGCTAGACTGTTGGTCAAGTCTGAAGGTATTTAACACTTGATAGGGTTATAGTTGACCATGAATCCTAGTATCTTCATATGTCTAATCTTCCTAAATGGTTCATTGGAGTGTTTCCCTTGCCATTTTAGGCATGTTAGCGATGATGAGTCAATGTAGATCGGCTCATGAGTGGTCGATGTTGCAGTCCCATCGGACGTGCAAGAAATATGTCGTTGCAAGAAGCTTGTGGTTGATCGTCCAAGCAAACGACATAGGAAGAATCAGGAGGTGCACTGTGATCATCCCTCTTAAAGCATATATGACTAGGGGGATTCTAGGCATGCCACCAGGGAGGGTGTATTATGGTATGTGAAATGCATAACACAGATTAAACGTCGAATTCTAGCCAGATCGTGTGGATCAACCTGTGTCAGTTGCATTCATTGACTCCCTTGATTAGATTATCATCTTTTTGTGTCGATAGTGAAAAATAATGAAATTAACAGTGCATTGAGAGTGACCGACAACATAAACAAACCTGCCTAAAGCATGATTTAGAGGATTATTGATCCTAAAGCGACACATGCTATGTGCACAACCAAAAGAATAGAAATAGGCCAAAAATTCACCATTATTATTCACACTATTAACCAAATCTAGGACCAGATAAATGATAAACCATTTATAGGAGCGTTCCAGATCCAATCTTCAATATGTATCACACTAGCAACCCTAGAAACATTCACGATTATGAGCTAATGATCATGCATGCGAGCATGGATTAGGACCTTCAAATAAGTCCATCCAGAATAAATAATGTGACTAAAGCATGTAAGGCAGGGTGCCAGACACATATCGTCCTCTTAAGTTATCGCATGCACATGTTGAGGTCACATATCATTGAGTTTAGCAACCGAACGAGAGATCAATCTAATAACATGAAGCTTGACATAAAAAGTAGATTGAAACTACACATGATAACTAGCATATATTGTCAACAACAACACTTTGGATAAGATCTTTTGGCAGTAAGGTGATAACACCATACTGCCCTGATGCAATCAAGATCACATCAGGGCAGCATGACGCTTACCTCAGAAAACTCTTTGTGAAAGGGGTGGCATTTTGGCGATGCACTGTGGATATGCGAAGCACACACTATTTAGGTGAACGTATGCCTTCTACTTATTATTATCATCATAAAATGTACATTTTATAGTCCTTAGACTTGAAGTGATAAGAACTCCCTAACAGATTTTAGTCTATTCCGAGACCTATCTAAAATACACTGCTCGTGGGGCATACCCCTTTGCATATATCAATAACTTACTTTTGTTGAGAACATTGACCAATATGGTTGCACCAATTCGGTCAAGATTTGGTGCCAACAATGGACCAACAAATGTAGTGACAAATGAGATGTTCTCACTCTTTCCAATATATTTCTATTGGAGGCAATGGGCGATTGGAGTTATCGAGTTTGAGGGTGACTCCTAGTCTCTAGTCCTAGCGATCATAGATGTGATGATGAAAATACTGATGCCCATTCACTTCTGTCTCCTAGATCAGAAGAGCCAATTCTTATATTCCTATGTCGCATTCGTGCCCCTATATATATTGACTATTCTACATGTGCACATAAACTAAATTATCGTTATTATGAAAATATGTTAGTGTGTTACCTCCAATAGAAGGCTATGACTTGCATTTATCTTAGGGGATCATGATACAAGTTCATGTTATTTATAATCACCATACTAGGTTTATCCACAAACTTCCCATCTAGAGGAGTCTAGTTGGATTGGCGTGTATAGAGGAGTTCCTTTTTAAGAACCCCCTTATTATAACTGAAACATGTTAGGATTATGTTGGAAAAATTTCTACAATTGTGTGGACAGAGCTTTTATAAAGCCATCAACTATTTAACATTTAGATGATATCAATTGAACTTCAAGCATCTCGTGTGCTACTCTCTCTAACAAAACAATAATAAATCTCCACATGCTTAACTCTTCCATAAGAACTAGATTTGCTGAGAGTCATGTTGCACCTAAATTATCACACCGCAAACATGGTATATGATCTTCTTTTACTCCAAGTTTCCTAGGAATCTACTTTAGATTACTTCAACAACATTGACCATTGATTTATACTTGGCTTTTGTGAGGATCTTGCCACTATTGGTTGCTTTCTAGTACTCTATGAAACACAATTTGATCCAAATAAGATTGCAAACCCTCATGTTGATTTTCAATCATCCACGCATCTTGCCTAATCTCTATCTAAAAAGACACTTAACCTAGCTAAGATTGACTTCTTAAACAACAAACCAAGACCAATTGTTTTTTGAATTAATATGAGAATTTGCTTAACAATTGTCCAATGAACTATAATTCACTCATAAAGATACTTATAAACTTTATTAACCGCATAAGCTATATCAGGCCTGGTGAACATCAAATATTACAAAGCATTAACAATACTTCTATAAATTATAGTGTCTTCAGGATCAAGAGGATCACCACTATATCTAGATAATTTGTTTGCCATAGTGAGAGAAGTAAAATTTGGCTTATAGTTACTCATGTTGACACATTTTAGGATATGAAGAGAACACTTCTCTTGCGATAAAACTAAATCATCAAGGACCTTCTTAACTTTAATTCCAAGAAAATAATGCAAATCTATAAGATCTTTCAATGCAAAACGGTCTCTTAAATATTTAAGCAATGCAAGAACTACTTCGCTAGAAACTGCTTCATTGGATGTAAAACTATCTCTTTAATCTTGAAGTTGTAGCTTTGTTCTTGTTTTTGCAATATTGCTCTAAATACCCAACTTGCTTGTGTTTTAGACAAAAACAACCATGACTCTTCACAAAACTAGTTTTGTGACATGAAAAGGCTGCCTCTTAGGGATGTGGTCTCTTACTTGTTGGTGTCGCCAAGTTTTAGCCATAGTCCACCCTTGCACATTGGTCCCTCGGTCCAAGCCTTTACATTGTGCTTCACCGCTTTGATCCATCATGAATTCACTCAACTTTCTCCATTATCGTTGATCGTCTCAACACTTGCATCCAAAATAAGCGAAGAGACATGTTGCACAAACCATGTTCACACCATAATTAGTATTAAACTAAATCAAACCCTTGATCACCTCCTTGATAACCACTCAAACATACACTGAACACCATGGACACGTATCAACCATGTGTTCACACTAATTTTTAGCTTAAATTAGCAAAAGTGCAATGTGTATCTAGGCCGAAGAGCTAATAAGTGGACTAATTCTTTTAGCTAACTCTTCAAGTGGTTGTTAGTCAACTATCTAGTCGATCATAGCTAATTTAAACTATTTTATTAGCTAGGTCTATCAAATGGACCTTAAATCCACATGTCTCACATTATGCATACTTTCTAACCCACCATATAATATTTTCCTTACACATATTTTGTGTTTAATCATGTCTTTTTTATACACACATCACGTCTTTCTTATGTAACACACATGCTAGTTACACAAGAAACATCTATATCTATACTATAGATAAAGCACCAGTTTCAACGGCTGTCCCTGAAAGGGAAATGTGCCCTTGGGCCATTTCTAAGTATTTTGGTGATTGAGTGCCAACGCAAGTGCTTTTGTGTTAATCTATGCAAAGTGGTGGACAAAATGCAAATCATGTCAAAAGGTATGTTTCTCAGACTTAGTACATTGTTTATGGACTAATGTATTGTGTCTAAGTGCTGGAAACAGAAAAAATTGAATAGAAAATGAGATGGCTAAGTTCTGTCAAAGTCAGAGCAGTCTGGGTGCACCGGACTGTCCGGTGGTGCACCGGACAGTGTCCGGTGCGCCAGGCTGGCTCGAGCGAACTGGCCGCTCTCGGGAATTCATCGGCGACGTACGACTATAATTCACCGGACTGTCCGGTGTGCATCGGACTGTCCGGTGAGCCAACGGTCGGCCGGGCCAACGGTCGGCTGCGCGATCAGCGCAAGACACGTGGCCGAGCCAACGGTCGGGAGGAGGCACCGGACTGTCCGGTGTGCACCGGACAGTGTCCGGTGCTCCAACGGCTCCCAGGCGCCAACGGTCGACTCCGCCAGAGAAGGAAAGAGATCCGCACCGGACAGTGTCCGGTGTGCACCGGACTGTCCGGTGCGCCAGGCGACAGAAGGCAAGATTTGCCTTCCTGGAATGCACTCAACAGCTCCTAGCTGCCTTGGGGCTATAAAAGGGACCCCTAGGCGCATGGAGGAACACACCAAGCATTCCTTGAGCACTCTTGATCACTCACACTCCATACTTGCGCACTTATTCGACATTCTAGTGATTTGAGCTCCGTTCTAGTGGGCTAGTCTTTTGAGCTTAAGTCTGGGTCCTGTGTGTGCGTATTTGCTGTGATCTTTGTGTCTTGTGTGAGTTGCTAATTCCTCCCTTACTCCGTGCTTCTTTGTGAACATCTTTGTAAGGGCGAGAGGCTCCAAAGTGTGGAGATTCCTCGCAAGCGGGATATAGTAAAGCAAGCAAAACACCGTGGTATTCAAGTGGGTCTTTGGACCACTTGAGAGGGGTTGATTGCAACCCTCGTCCGTTGGGACGCCACAACGTGGAGTAGGCAAGCGTTGGTCTTGGCCGAACCACGGGATAAACCACTGTGCCATCTCTGTGATTGATCTCTTGTGGTTATTGTGTTTTGTTGAGACTCCTCGCTAAGTCACTTGGCATTATTGTGCTAACGCCTAATTAAGTTTTTGTGGATTAAGTTTCAAGTTTCACAGGATCACCTATTCACCCCCCTCTAGGTGCTCTCAATTGGTATCAGAGCCGTTCTCTTCAAGAAAGGGACTAACCGCCCGAAGAGATGGATCCTAAGGGGAAGGGAATTGTGATCAATGATAAGGAGAAGGAGTCCTTCGTCAACGAGCCCAAGGATGACAAGCCTACCGACTCGGGCTCGGGCCACAAACGCAAAGATGGGAAGAAGAAGAAGACAAGGCGCATCAAGGAGATCGTCTACTGCGACGATAGCGATGAGTCCACTTCTTCCCAAAAGGACAACGACGACAACGACTACAAGAGAAGGAAACTGGTTAATTCGAACTTTTCTTTTGACTACTCTCGTATTCCATAAAGTACAAATGCTCATTTGCTCTCCATTCCACTTGGCAAACCTCCTCACTTTGATGGAGAGGACTACGGATTTTGGAGCCACAAAATGCGTAGTCACCTGTTCTCTCTCCATCTGAGCATATGGGAGATTGTGGAAAGTGGAATGAAATTTGATAGCTCGGATAGTCCTATGTTTATCAATGAACAGATTCATAGAAATGCACAAGCTACTACTGTGTTGTTAGCCTCTTTGTGCAGGGACGAATATCATAAGGTGAGCGGCTTGGACAATGCCAAGCAGATCTGGGACACCCTCAGGATCTCACATGAGGGGAACGACGTCACCTTACTCACCAAAATGGAATTGGTGGAGGGCGAACTTGGAAGATTCGCAATGATCAGGGGAGAGGAGCCAACCCAAACATACAACCGGCTCAAGACCCTCATCAACAAGATAAGGAGCTACGGAAGTACACGATGGACGGACCACGACGTCGTTCGTCTAATGCTAAGGTCCTTTACTGTACTTGATCCACATTTGGTGAACAATATCTGTGAAAATCCTAGGTACACCAAGATGTCGTCCAAAGAAGTTCTTGGGAAATTTGTAAGCGGGCGAATGATGATCAAGGAGGCGAGATATGTCGACGACGCGTTGAACGGTCCAATTCATGAGCCTCAACCCATTGCTCTCAAGGCAACGAGAAGCAAGGAGGCGCTACCTAGCAAGGTGGCGCAAGTTGAGGCGGCCGGGCTCAATGATGAAGAAATGGCCCTCATCATCAAGCGCTTCAAGACGACGCTAAAGGGTCGCAAGGGGCAGCCAAGCAAGACCAAGACCAAGGGGAAGCGCTCATGCTTCAAATGTGGTAAGGTTGGTCATTTTATCGCTAACTGCCCCGATAATGATAGTGACCAGGAACAGGGGAACAAGAGGGAGAAGAAGAAGGCATACAAGAAGGCTAAGGGCGAGGCACACCTTGGCAAGGAATGGGACTCGGATTGTTCGTCATCCGACTCCGATATGAAGGACTCGCCGCCACCGCCTTCAACAAATCATCCCTCTTCCCCGACGAGCGTCACACATGCCTCATGGCGAAGGAGAAGAAGGTATGTAATCGAAACAATGCCACTTATGATTCTTCTAGTGATGATGAGTCTAGTGATGAAGAAATAGATTACTCTAGTTTGTTCAGGGGATTGGATAGAACTAAAGTAGATAAGATTAATGAATTGATTGATGCCTTGAATGAAAAGGATAGACTCTTAGAAAAACAAGAGGACCTTTTATATGAAGAACATGACAAATTTGTAGAGGCACAAAAATCTTATGCTTTAGAAGTTAAAAGAAATGAAATGCTTTCTTGTGAACTATCTTCTTGCCATGAGACAATTTCTAGCTT
This sequence comes from Zea mays, assembly GCF_902167145.1. Taxonomy (NCBI): domain Eukaryota; kingdom Viridiplantae; phylum Streptophyta; class Magnoliopsida; order Poales; family Poaceae; genus Zea; species Zea mays. Next base: position 118,598,169 of record NC_050101.1, on the reverse strand, counting down.
AAGGAGCATGAATGATGGTTTGAATGCTAAGATAGAAATAGCTAGTAAATCTAACTCTTGTGTAGAACATGTTATGATTTGCAAAAGGTGTAAAGATTTTGACATTGATGCTTGTAGTGAACACCTAGCTTCAATTTCCAAATTGAATGATGAATTGGCTAGTCTTAATGCCCAACTTAAGACTAGCAAGAATGAATTTGACAAGCTAAAATTTGCAAGGGATGCCTACACGATTGGTAGACACCCCTCAATTAAGGATGAACTTGGCTTCAAGAGGGAAGCCAAGGACTTAACAAGCCATAAGGCTCCCATCTCCGCCAAGGAGAAAGGAAAGGCCCCTATGGCTAGTAGTGTTAAAAAGAACCATGTTTTTATGTACCATGATAGAAGACAGTCTTATAAGAGTTGTAATGCTTATGATGCTTTTGACTCTCATGCCATGTTTGCTTCTAGCTCTTTCTATATGCATGGTAAAGATATGTCTAGGAGATATTTTGTTCATATGCCTAGGAGAAATGTTGTTAATATTCCTAGGAAAGTTAATGAACCTTCTACAATATATCATGCTTTAAATGCTTCCTTTGCTATTTGTAGAAAGGATAGGAAGATAGTTGCTAGAAAATTAGGGGCAAAATGCAAGGGAGACAAAACTTGCATTTGGGTCCCTAAGACAATTGTGACTAACCTTGTAGGACCCAACAAGAGTTGGGTACCTAAGACCTAAGCCTAAATTTGCCTTGCAGGTTTATGCATCCGGGGGTTCAAGCTGGATTATCGACAGCGGATGCACAAACCATATGACGGGGGAGAAGAAGATGTTCACCTCCTACGTCAAAAACAAGGATTCACAAGATTCAATAATATTCGGTGATGGGAATCAAGGCAAGGTAAAAGGGTTAGGTAAAATTGCTATTTCATCCGAGCACTCTATATCTAATGTGTTTTTAGTTGAGTCTCTTGGATATAATTTGTTATCTGTTAGTCAATTATGCAATATGGGGTATAATTGTCTATTCACAAATGTAGATGTGTCTGTCTTTAGAAGAAGTGATGGTTCACTAGCTTTTAAGGGTGTATTAGACGACAAACTTTACTTAGTTGATTTTGCAAAAGAGGAGGCCGGTCTAGATGCATGCTTAATTGCTAAGACTAGCATGGGCTGGCTGTGGCATCGCCGCTTAGCACATGTGGGGATGAAGAACCTTCACAAGCTTCTAAAGGGAGAACACGTGATAGGTTTAACTAATGTGCAATTCGAAAAAGATAGACCTTGTGCAGCTTGTCAAGCAGGCAAACAGGTGGGAAGCTCTCATCACACCAAAAATATGATGACCACATCAAGACCTTTGGAGATGCTTCACATGGACCTCTTCGGACCCGTCGCCTATCTAAGTATAGGAGGGAGTAAGTATGGTCTTGTTATAGTTGATGACTTTTCCCGCTTCACTTGGGTATTCTTTTTGCAGGATAAATCTGAAACCCAAGGGACCCTCAAGCGCTTCCTAAGGAGAGCTCAAAACGAGTTTGAGCTCAAGGTGAAAAAGATAAGGAGCGACAATGGGTCCGAGTTCAAGAACCTTCAAGTAGAGGAGTACCTTGAGGAGGAAGGGATCAAGCACGAGTTCTCTGCTCCCTACACACCACAGCAAAATGGTGTGGTAGAGAGAAAGAACAGGACACTTATAGACATGGCGAGAACGATGCTTGGAGAGTTCAAGACCCCCGAGCGCTTTTGGTCGGAAGCCGTGAACACGGCTTGCCACGCCATCAACAGGGTCTACCTTCATCGCCTCCTCAAGAAGACGTCGTATGAGCTACTAACCGGTAACAAACCCAATGTTTCGTATTTTCGAGTTTTTGGGAGTAAATGCTACATTCTAGTGAAGAAGGGTAGGAATTCCAAATTTGCTCCCAAAGCCGTAGAAGGGTTTTTGTTAGGTTATGACTCAAATACAAAGGCGTATAGAGTCTTCAACAAATCATCGGGTTTGGTTGAAGTCTCTAGCGACGTTGTATTTGATGAGACTAATGGCTCTCCAAGAGAGCAAGTTGTTGATTTTGATGATGTAGATGAAGAAGAAGTTCCAACAGCCGCAACACACACCATGGCGATTGGAGATGTGCGGCCACAAGAACAAGATGAGCAAGATCAACCTTCTTCCTCAACAATGGTGCAACCCCCAACTCAAGATGATGAACAGGAGGCGTGTGATCAAGGGGGAGCACAAGATGATCATGTAATGGAGGAAGAAGCACAACCGGCACCTCCAACCCAAGTTCGTGCAATGATTCAAAGGGATCATCCCGTCGACCAAATTTTGGGTGATATTAGCAAGGGAGTAACTACTCGATCTCAATTAGTTAATTTTTGTGAGCATTACTCCTTTGTCTCTTCTATTGAGCCTTTCAGGGTAGAAGAGGCCTTGCTAGATCCGGACTGGGTGTTGGCCATGCAGGAGGAGCTCAATAACTTCAAAAGAAATGAAGTTTGGACACTGGTGCCTCGTCCCAAGCAAAATGTTGTGGGAACCAAGTGGGTGTTCCGCAACAAACAAGACGAGCACGGGGTGGTGACAAGGAACAAGGCACGACTTGTGGCAAAAGGTTATGCCCAAGTCGCAGGTTTGGACTTTGAGGAGACTTTTGCTCCTGTGGCTAGGCTAGAGTCCATTCGTATCTTGCTAGCATATGCCGCTCACCATTCTTTCAGGTTGTTCCAAATGGATGTGAAGAGCGCTTTCCTCAACGGGCCAATCAAGGAGGAGGTGTACGTGGAGCAACCTCCTGGCTTCAAGGATGAACGGCACCCTGACCACGTGTGTAAGCTCTCTAAGGCGCTCTATGGACTTAAGCAAGCCCCAAGAGCATGGTATGAATGCCTTAGAGACTTTTTAATTGCTAATGCTTTCAAGGTTGGGAAAGCCGATCCAACTCTGTTTACTAAGACTTGTGATGGTGATCTTTTTGTGTGCCAAATTTATGTCGATGACGTAATATTTGGTTCCACTAATCAAAAGTCTTGTGAAGAGTTCAGCAGAGTGATGACTCAGAAATTCGAGATGTCGATGATGGGCGAGTTAAGCTACTTCCTTGGGTTCCAAGTGAGGCAACTCAAGGATGGAACCTTCATCTCCCAAACAAAGTACACGCAAGACTTGCTGAAGCGGTTTGGGATGAAGGACGCCAAGCCCGCAAAAACGCCGATGGGAACCGACGGACACACCGACCTCAACAAAGGAGGTAAGTCCGTTGATCAAAAGGCATACCGGTCTATGATAGGGTCTTTACTGTATTTATGTGCTAGTAGACCGGATATTATGCTTAGTGTATGCATGTGCGCTCGATTTCAATCCAATCCTAAGGAGTGTCACTTAGTGGCTGTGAAGCGAATTCTTAGATATTTAGTCGCTACGCCTTGTTTTGGGATCTGGTATCCAAAGGGGTCTACCTTTGACTTGATTGGATATTCAGACTCCGACTATGCTGGATGTAAGGTCGATAGGAAGAGTACATCGGGGACGTGCCAATTCTTAGGAAGGTCCCTGGTGTCATGGAGTTCTAAGAAACAAACCTCCGTTGCCCTATCCACCGCCGAGGCCGAGTATGTTGCCGCAGGACAGTGTTGCGCGCAACTACTTTGGATGAGGCAAACCCTCAGGGACTTTGGCTACAATCTGAGCAAAGTTCCACTCCTATGTGATAATGAGAGTGCTATCCGCATGGCGGATAATCCTGTTGAACACAGCCGCACAAAGCACATAGACATCCGGCATCACTTTTTGAGAGACCACCAGCAAAAGGGAGATATCGAAGTGTTTCATGTTAGCTCCGAGAACCAGCTAGCCGATATCTTTACCAAGCCTTTAGATGAGCAGACCTTTTGCAAGTTGCGTAGTGAGCTAAATGTCTTAGATTCGCGGAACTTGGATTGATTTATAGCATACATGTGTTTATGCCTTTGATCATGTTCCTTATGCATTTTGTTGCTTAATTATGGTGCTCAAGTTGTACAAGCACTCCCCGGACCTCACAAGTCCGTTGCAAAGTGATGCACATATCTAGGGGGAGATGTGTTACAACTTGAACCTTTGAGACTAACTATGTGCTTGAGTTTGCTTGATTTAGTCTCGAAGGAGGATTGAAAGGGAAAAGGTGGACTTGGACCATGCAAGACTTCCACTGCACTCCGATGAACGAGTAACTTATTCCAAGTTCATCTCATGCACTCTTATTGCCTTTATATTCTTATTGAAGATTTTGGTGAGGCAATGGGGTTCTGGGGCCAAGATTGATCCCGTTTTGGTGCTTGATGCCAAAGGGGGAGAAAATAAAGGCCAAAGCAATAAATGGATCAGCTACCACTTGAGAATTTTGAAAATAATAGAATAGAGCTTTTGTTTTGTCAAAATACTCTTATTTGCTCTTTTTGTCAAAAGTTGGTTTCTTGTGGGGAGAAGTGTTGATTATGGGAAAAGGGGAGTTTTTGAAATCTTGAATCAATTTCTCTTGGAACGACTCTCTTTATGTCTTAACAAGTGTGTTTGACTTAGAGATAGAAATTTGAGTTTGAGTTGCAAAAACAAACCAAGTGGTGGCAAAGAGTGATCCATATATGCCAAATATGAATCAAAACGATTTTGAGTTCTCATTTGCATTGATATTTCACTTGTTCTAGTTGCTTTATGTTGTGTTGGCATAAATCACCAAAAAGGGGGAGATTGAAAGGGAAATGTGCCCTTGGCCATTTCTAAGTATTTTGGTGATTGAGTGCCAACGCAAGTGCTTTTGTGTTAATCTATGCAAAGTGGTGGACAAAATGCAAATCATGTCAAAAGGTATGTTTCTCAGACTTAGTACAATGTTTATGGACTAATGTATTGTGTCTAAGTGCTGGAAACAGAAAAAATTGAATAGAAAATGAGATGGCTAAGTTCTGTCAAAGTCAGAGCAGTCTGGGTGCACCGGACTGTCCGGTGGTGCACCAGTCAGTGTCCGGTGCGCCAGGCTGGCTCGAGCGAACTGGCCGCTCTCGGGAATTCATCGGCGACGTACGGCTATAATTCACCGGACTGTCCGGTGTGCACCGGACTGTCCGGTGAGCCAACGGTCGGCCGGGCCAACGGTCGGGAGGAGGCACCGGACTGTCCGGTGTGCACCGGACAGTGTCCGGTGCTCCAACGGCTCCCAGGCGCCAACGGTCGACTCCGCTAGAGAAGGAAAGAGATCCGCACCGGACAGTGTCCGGTGTGCACCGGACTGTCTGGTGCGCCAGGCGACAGAAGGCAAGATTTGCCTTCCTGGAATGCACTCAACTGCTCCTAGCTGCCTTGGGGCTATAAAAGGGACCCTTAGGCGCATGGAGGAACACACCAAGCATTCCTTGATCACTCTTGATCACTCACACTCCATACTTGCGCACTTATTCGACATTCTAGTGATTTGAGCTCCGTTCTAGTGGGCTAGTCTTTTGAGCTTAAGTCTGGGTCCTGTGTGTGCGTATTTGCTGTGATCTTTGTGTCTTGTGTGAGTTGCTAATTCCTCCCTTACTCCGTGCTTCTTTGTGAACATCTTTGTAAGTGCGAGAGGCTCCAAAGTGTGGAGATTCCTCACAAGCGGGATATAGTAAAGCAAGCAAAACACCGTGGTATTCAAGTGGGTCTTTGGACCACTTGAGAGGGGTTGATTGCAACCCTCATCCGTTGGGACGCCACAACGTGGAGTAGGCAAGCGTTGGTCTTGGCCGAACCACGGGATAAACCACTGTGCCATCTTTGTGATTGATCTCTTGTGGTTATTGTGTTTTGTTGAGACTCCTCTCTAAGCCACTTGGCATTATTGTGCTAACGCCTAATCAAGTTTTTGTGGATTAAGTTTCAAGTTTCACAGGATCACCTATTCACCCCCCTCTAGGTGCTCTCAGTCCCGCGTTATCTTTTTACAAATAACCTCTCACAGCTATTTCAAATTAATCCGTTGCACTATAGTTGTGGCCTGCGGGCGTCTGGCCCATGCCAGGCCGCCGTTTGGCCATCGACCCATTTGATTAAATCGGCGTAAAATATTAAAAAACGGTGCAAGAGGTGTAGTTCGAAACCATGACCTGATGAAAGAAGGGCGAGAGACACTGGGTGAAGCTGTCTAACCAGTAGAACATCATTCTCAAATGTTTTTAATATTAAATATAAATTGTATATATGCATATACGTTTTTCGTAAAATAAAAAAATATAATCGTGTCGGGCCGGGCCAGTACTATGGGCCGAGGCTACAACCCAAGCACGACACGACGTTCTTGGCTCTTGCAAGCATTAGGTCGTTTCGGAGACCACATTGGCGTAATGGACTCCATGGTGTTTGAGGTTGTTGAATTGGATGGAGCAACGATTATTGTCACACTAACAGTAAAATGAAAGGTTATTTGTTAGTTTTAAACGTTAGTAATTGCTACGAAGTAGCATAATTTATATGCAGCGCATCCAGTTTTTATTGATGCCTGACTTTAGCAATCCCTCCATATTTGGGTCTATCTTTTTTATAAGTTTGACTTCATGTGACTTATTTTAGAAACTTGAGCTCACAAACTTTCTCTTATATGGTGGAATTATGTCATTTTATAATCTTTGTTCGTTCAGTTAGTCGTTGTGAACTCTCATCTAATCGCTCACTTTATTGGCTGTGTTGTACCAAGACATATTGCATGGAGTAAACAATAACATCAGTTAGCCAAATCAAAAAAATATTATACAGAGAGTGGAGACAATTAAAAAAAATCTTGAATTCTTTTTGATGAATAGTTTACGTAGGTTTGTTGTAAACCGTCGCAACGCACGAGCAACCAACTAGTATATATATAGTAGACTAGTTAGTTGCTCGTATATGCTAGGGTTTCTATATATCATGTAAATAAACATTGTTTAAATGAGATAGCTATTTAAAACAATTATTTTTTATTTTAAAATTATTAATATACATATTTATGATATTTTTGTAGGTTCCGGTGGTAGATTCCGAGTGCTCGCATCCCAGCTGCCACGGTTCGATCCCTCAACCCTCGCGGGAAGGGAAAGAGGCAAAGAGCAACGCACCAAGAAAACTCTTTCTTTAAAGTACTCTCTCTACCCAAATAAATCAATTGTTACAGTTATCTTAAGTCATTGTTTAAAATGTAACCAAGTTTATAAGGAAAGCACTAATATTTATAGTGCTAATTTGATGTCAGAAATATTAATATATATCTTTATACGCTTAGCTAATTTTTAAACATAATTTAAAACAGCTTTACAAATTGGTGGTTTATTTACGGACAGTCGGCGAGTACAATACAGCTAGTAGCACACATTGACACCAGGCCATGATCTATATCCCAATACTTCAAACTTAGTTACATATACGCTAGATCTGTCGGTTGTGCTAATCGTTTGGCACCGGACAACTGAAGATAGAACTAGTCGGTGCATCTTGGAGTTTGCTGGTCAAAAATGGTGGTTTTGAGATCTGTCACCCCGTACTTCCTCCACGTACCGTCCCTGAGGTACGCGATCTCGTGCGCCACGTCGTCCATGGAGGGTCTCATCGACGGTGCGAGCTGCGAGCACGCGACACCGATCTCAAGCAGCTCCAAGACGACGGCGACCTCTTCCATCTCGCCCCGCGGCGGCGGGCCAAACGGCAGCAGCGAGCGCTCCTCGACGACGGCGCCCAAGTCACGCTTGTGCTGCAAGAGTTTCTTGGCCCAGTCGTGCAGGCCGTGCCCCTCCTCGGAGATCACGTCCGTCGGCCTCTTCCCGGAGATCATCTCCAGCAGCATCACCCCGAAGCTGTACACGTCGCCTTGCGTCGAAGGGCGGCCTCCCAAGCCATACTCTGCATGAAATTTCTAAGCCAGATCGATCCTCACAGAGAAAGAGCTAGAGATCAGAGTGGCCGGCCGGCCTCGCACATCGCATGTGTTGCTCACGTACGTACCGGGCGCGATGTAGCCGACAGAGCCTTGTAACAGCCGAGTGATGGAGTTGCACACGGACGACGTCGATGCCTCGCCCGTCACCTCTGGACCTCTCGCGCCGTCGTCGGTCGCCACCAGCTTGGAGATGCCGAAGTCGGATACGACGGCGGTCATGTCGCCGTCGAGGAGGACGTTGCTGGGCTTGAGGTCGCAGTGCACGACCTTGACGGGGGCGTGGTGGTGCAGGTACGCCATGCCCTCGGCGACGTTGCTGGCCACGCCGAGCAGCAGGTCCAGGTCCAGGCCCAGGTGCCGCGGCCCGCCTGCCGCCGCCGCCGGAGGCCCGTGGATGAGGCTGTCGAGGCTGCCGTTCGGCATGAAGGGGAGCACGACCGCCTTGAACTCCGGCGTGCTGCACGCGGTGACCACGCGGATGAGGTTCCGGTGCCGGATGCTCCTGAGCACCCGGCATTCCCTCTCGAAGCTGCCGGCGACCACCTCGCCACCAGCGGCCTGGTCCTGGCGCAGGACCTTCACGGCGATCACCGTCTCGCTCTCGCCATGGAGGACACCCCTGTAGACATGCCCGTATCCTCCTTTCCCGATCAGATTCACTTCTGAAAAGCCGTCGGTCGCGTCGGCAAGCTCCCAGTACGAGATCCTTGGGTGCTCGCCGCTCTCCTTCTCGCCGTCGCCGGTGGCCTTGACCAATCCTGTCGTGGAGAAACGTGGTAGTAGACTAGATGGGGCTGCCATTGCCAACCTCGACCTGGACGACCTCATCAGGTAGTGATCAACAACAGCGCACACCATGGCCAACAAGCCGACAGCAACGGCGACGACGACGCCGATGGCTATGTACAGGAAGCGGCCACGTTTCCTTCCGCCGCATGGCGCCATGCCGGGGACAGACCCGCACAGGCCAGGATTGCCGAGAAACGAGTCGCCCGTGAGGTTCGCGAATGACCCTCCGCCGCACACCTCGCCGGTGAAGTTGTTGTGTGAGAAGTTGGCAAACTGGAGCGGCAACCCTTGCAGAGACCGAGGAATCACACCGGTAAGGCCGTTGGAAGAAACGTCAAGGAAACGGAGGTTTTTCAAGGCGCCCATGGAAGACGGAAGGCCGCCGGAGAGCTTGTTTCCCGACAAGTCAAGAGCTTGGATCATCTCCATGCTGCCGAACTCCAGTGACGACACGGGCCCCTCTAGGAGGTTGTTAGAGAGATTAAGGTACATGTTGAAGCTACCAAGGAGCCCAGGCATGCCACTAGGGATCTGGCCTGTAAGCTTGTTGTACGAAAGGTCCAGGATCATCTGGCAGCTAAGACCACCAGGTGGTATGGCACCCGAGAGCTGGTTGTGGTCAAGAAGAACGTAGTCCAAGTTGGTGAGGTTCGACAAGGTCTCTGGTATCTCGCCTCGGAGACCGCTATTCGATATGCTGATGGTGGCTAGCTGCTGAGCTAATAAGCCGATGGATTTGGGTATTTCGGCATTGATCTGGTTATTCGAGAGGACTATCTTTGTAAGCCCACGTGGATGGAACAGCTCGCTGGGGATTGGCCCCTCCAGCATGTTGTCCTGCAGCTCTAAATCCGTCAGCGAGGCAAGGTTTCCGATGGCGCGAGGGATGGCACCGGTGATCTCGTTGTCGTCCAAGTAGAGCAGGGAGAGATTGGCGGACGACAGGTTGCCGATGACCGCCGGGATCTCGCCTCCGATGCCGTTCGACCCCACTCCAAGCTCCTGCAGCCCGGTGCAGTTCGCCAGGGAGGCGAGGAACGGCTCGAGGTCGGTGTTCCCGCCGTCGCTCGAGAAGCTGTTGCCGGACAGGTAGAGGTACCGGAGGGACGGCATCTTGCTGAACATCTGGGACGGCAGCACGCCGCCGAGGCGATTGTACTGCAGAAGCACCCAGCTGAGGCTGGTGAAGTTGGACATGGGCGAGGGGATGCCGCCTTCGAGCCTGTTCTCGTAGAGGCTGAGCTGCTGCAGGCGCGGGAGCCGGCACCGTGCGGAGAACGGGATCTCGCCGGTGAGGCTGTTGTTGCTCAGGATGATGGAGGTCAGGGAGGTGCAGTTGCAGACGACGGCCTCCGGGATGGTACCGGTGAGACTGTTGTGGCCGAGCCTCAGCTCCAGGAGCTGGGACAGCATGCCGAGCTCCCGCGGGATGGTGCCGGAGAGGTGGTTGAACCGGAGATCGAGCTTCCTGAGAGCGGAGAGGTTGCCGATCGACGGGGAGATGACGCCGCTGAGGTTAGAGTTCTTGAGAAGGAGGCGCGTCACGCGTCCTGTCGAGTCACACGTGACGCCAGTCCAGTTGCACATTCTAGGGGAGCGGGAGCCCCAGTCGGAGAGGTTGCCCCGTACGCCGGACTTGAAGGCGAGCAGAGCGGCGCGGTCGGTGGCGTGCGAATCCACTGAGCTGACAGCAGCAACGGCGACGGCAATCAGGGTTACGAACAATCGTGGCATTGTGGGGATTACAGTGGCAATTAGGTTTGGATCATGGGGGTACGGGCGTACGGCGGTGGTGAAAGGCTACGCTATGGGTAGATGACTAGATGGTCGTCTAATAAATAGGGGAGTAGATGGTGGGGGAGTGGGCCCTGCCAGGCGTTCACTAAGGATCAACCTAATGGCGATTAGTGAATATACTGCAAAAGCATAATATCATGGCCTGCTACTGGTGAGATCATATTGACGATATGTTTTCTATCTTTTGACGACCAATCTATCTTTTGATAATCAATAACTAAAAGCAGTCACATCGCAGTACCGCTCACTACACGTGTTGGGTGTTGGACTTAAATTGATTGACTCATTTAGTTCAATTAATATTTCAAGGTCTATAATACATATTAGGGAGTTAAGAGAGTTTAATATCACATTGCTAGTAGAAAACCAACTTAAAAAGGGGACTTAATGTACAACTTCTATCTATATCTATATATATATACTACTATATAATCCACCAGTTTAAACTTTGCAAAACCCACCCAACCAAATCACCCCCACACAATCTTCATTAAATCCACCAGACAAAATGCACCTAAACTTAACACACCATCAAAACCAACGGTTTAGATCGATGGATAATCATCTCTCCTTTACTCACTCAGATCCAATGTATGATATTATTTTGATCATCCCTCATCTCTTTCCCTCCCTCGCGCCCCTAGCCTCCCCTTCTCCCTCCCTCACGTCCCCGTCGTCCCCCCCTCACTCGTGCCACCACCGCTGTCAACCCCACCCCTTGTGCCACTGTCGACCCCTCTCCTCCTCTCTCCAGAATCGTAGTGTTAGCACATGCTATATGCTAGTAAAGTTGAAAAAGAAGACTATGTGCACGCTCGCTCATAGCCGAGTCGAGACAGATAGATGGTTTAATTGGATCGGATGCGATGTGTTGTGATTATTATACCGCAGATTGAAGACCAATCAAGAGCATGTTCAGGTTTAGTGCGCCTATATAGCACCAAGTCACACCACATGTACTCATGTCTAGGAGACCTCTCTCTTCTCCCCCTGTCTATACTTCTACATCTCTATTGCCATGACTCTACACGCACGGAGATCTTGTGTGTGTGCGTGTGTGTTCACTAAAGGATTTAGGTTAAAGCATCTCCCAAAAAACGTTATATACTAGAAATTATTTTTCAAATATTTTTTTGTGTGTATGAATTGCTACGATGGGGTTACGACCGTGGAAAAAGGCCTACACTTGCTTCTACCTGAATTTGTAGCGGATTTTCTTATGCTAGTGGAACTTTGTAAAGGCCTCGTGTGGGACCCTGCCTCTTCTCCTTGGTAGAGATTAATGGTAGAGATTAATGGGAAGTCATGATCCCTTGACAAATGGGTAACACGACTTATGGGTAAAGATGTGTAACCTCTAGAGTGTAAAACTGGTATATCAGTCGTGTTCATGGTCAAGAGCGGCTCAGACACTCACATGAGTAAATGATAGAATTAAATTAAACCGAACATACGACATTTCATTGTGGGTATTTCATCCATGATCTTTTATTTAATTGGGATGATATTTACTTATACTTAGTAATTGCTATTAAAATTTGACCAACAAAGTTAAAAGCTATGCTCAGCCTCAGCCATTTCCCTTGGTAAGCCTTACATTACACTTCTTGAGCCCCAACCATAAGTGAGCTCATACACACTTTTCTCCACGCTTGCTAAGCAATAACCGTATGGATGCTCACTCTTACTATAATCACATTAGGTCAAGAGCAGGTACCGTCTCTCAGTCAACTATGATTGTAGAGGATCGTTGTCATCATATGATTATTTTATTTAGTTATTTTATACAGAAAATTCATTATGTAATACTCCCTCCATTCCAAAAAAAATAAGGCACACATGTTTTTAGAAAAGTCAACATTGTAAATCTTTGACCAACAATTCAGCAAAAAAATATTTTTAGTGTATGCATGTTATATACTTGAATTTGTATTAAAAATACTTTAATATGATGCTTAATTTGTATTTGTTGATATCATATTTTAAAATAAATTAATGGTCAAAGTTTCACTTTAAAGACTTTTCCAAAAAAAATATATATGCCTTATTTTTTGGGATAGAGGGAGTATATATTATGATATTGATTTCTGTACACTGAGTCATCATATATTTGAGACTTGATTGTGACACACATGTAAGATACATCTAGATTTGTCCTTAAGTCCGGGTGTGACAGAATCATTATTGCACCGAATGCACATCAACATCAAACAACATAATGTCTACCACTAGGTATATCTAAGGGTGACAATGGGCCTCAAATTTTACACTATAAAACTTAAGGATCGAATCGGATTAGGATCGGGCTCTATTTCTATTTATTTTTGAACTAAAAATAATTTAGGGTCCTAACAAATTGTGAATAGGTATTTGGATCGCGATCCATTACCACCCCTAAGTATATCTCTCATTTTTGTTTTCTTTTTAGGTATTTCTACATTATATTCATGTCTATCCTGTTAAATCCACATGTGCACATTCCTATTGTCGCTAATTGTTTAATATCAATGCACCGACTACAAATCAACATCAAACGACATAATGTCTACCACTAGATATATCTATCATTTTTGTTTTATATTTATGTATTTCTACATTATATTCATGTCTATCTTGTTAGATCCACATTTGCACATTCCTGTTGTCGCTAATTGTTTAATATCAAATTTTTGGATTAAAATACAACTTGAAAAGTTTAGCTTCTAACGATCCAAAAATGCTAAGGACTTTTTTGGCAATTGGGTTTATGAGTATGTTAAAACCAAAGGTTTTTAAGGGTATACACTATAAAAGGTGGTGTCAAAGATGCATATTACGATTGACAATCATGCATTGCTATTTTGTTATCGAACCTAAATCACCTGGACCACACACTACCGAAGAGGATTGTATGTTCCAGGATGCTAATATTGCATGTGTTCAAAGGGCAATAATTAGCATGCTAGGAGATTCTATAGTAGACTCATACGTGATGATGTCAAAACATGGGATGGAATAGAAGCCAAATAAGGGGTGTTTAACGTCAGTAATAAGTTGTGTGTCATGGAGCAATACCATGACTACTAAATGATTGATGGTCATTCTATAGTTGAACAAGTTCATGAAATATATGTACTTGCGAAAGAACTCGAGAATTTTGGTTGTACATTGCTTGAGAAGTTCGTGGCGTGCTACATCATTACAAAGATGTCATAGACTTAGACAAATTTTGCTACCTCTTTAAAATATAAGAGACACGAGTTTGGCATCACCGACCTCATTGGCTCTTTAGATATTCAAGAGAAGGTGAGAGCAAAAGATCACTATGGAAATAAAAGTGTTGAGGGGACTTCTAGTGCCCATATGATAAAAAAAATCCCCAAAACCCCACAAGAAGTTTAAGTAAGAGCTCAACCAAAAGAATACCACACCTTTTAAGAAGAAAAAGAACAATAAAAGGCAACTATTTGACTATGGCAAGATCAACATTATTCAAGGGAGTGTCCGGATGCCAAGTGGAAGTTGAATAAGAAATATGCAAATGTGATTGAGGTTGGCAGAAAAACTTTGAGGTATGGTAATGTATTACCTACTATTTTTCCATTTGTCATTCACCTAAATGGTGGGTTGACAAGGGGGGCCAATATTCATATGTGTTGATATTTCCTTGTTTTCTTCTTATCGGGTCAAGAGAAATTCCTCCTTGTCGATGGGGAAAGGGGCGCATGCGAATGTTCGTGGTGTTGGTATGGTCGATCTGAATCTTACTTCGAGAAATACCATACAACTAAAGAACGTGCAACATGTCTACTTGATAAGAAAGAATTTAATTAGTGGTTCATTACTATGTCGAGATGTCCATAAACTTGTGTTTGAGTCTAATAAATGTATAATGTCCAAGTACAAAACATTTATTGATAAAGGATATGAGAGCGAAGGCTTATTCTCCTTATCTTTATTTCAATGCTTGCTTTAAATTTGTGAACCATGTGAGCCATGAAAGTAAGACAAATATCTAGTATTCACGTTTATGCCATATAAACTTTGATCGCATGACATGATTAAAGGTATGAGTTTAATCCTGAAATTTGATTTGGTCAAAGGTTCTAAGTGCCATATATATGTGCAATCAAAGCAACCTCACAAGCCTTACAAGCCTAATCTAGCGAAGAACTTGGCATCGTTAGAACCAATTAATTTCGAATTATGTGAAATAAATAGCGAGTTGACCAAAGGTGACAAAAGATACTTCTTGACATTCATAGATGATTGCACTAGATTCTGTTATGTGTACTTATCAAAATCAAAAAATGAAGCATTACATCATTTTAAGATCTATAATGTTGAGGTAGAAAATTAACTTGAGAATAAGGTTAAACTATTAAAGTATGAACATGGGGGATAATATTTCTCAAAAGAATTTTCCGAGTTCTATGCGGAGCATGATATTATTCATGAGAGGACATTGTCATACTCACCACAATCCAATGGGATTGCGGAAAGGAAGAACTACAATAACGATAGTGTGTCATATCCTAAAAAAGTAACAACAAATGACAAGGGAATTACATCATTCGATGAATGAAAGAAAAGATTGAATATCTCTTATCTATGAACTTGGGGTTGCTTGGCCAAGGTGAATGTGTCATTCAACAAGAAGCAAAAGCTTGGACGAAAAATCTATTGAATGTGTCTTTCTTGGGTATGCTTCTAACATTGTGGCTTATATATTTTTAATAATAGACTCTAGAGTACCTGAGCTGAATGTTGGTGCAATTATGGAATCTAGAGATGCTATGCATTTTATACCTGAGATACCTAAACTAGTAATACATGCTGACTTTGAAACCCATGTGGAAAATCTAGAGGAGGATACTACTATAGTCACTCAAAAAAGTAAGTTACAGAGGACCACAAAGTCTTTTGGTGATGATTATATTATATACCTTATGATACTCCAAAACTATAGAAGATGCATATTCAGCTCTTGATGCTAACTTGTGAAAGGAAGTTTGTCGGTATTTTGAACCTCGCTCCGACAAGTATATTTCTGTGTGCATGTCTGGGCTTCTCAAGATTTATACTAGTTCGGGCAGAATGTCCCTACATCCGGTCATCGGTAGCTTGCGCTACCAGCACCACTGCTGATCAATGCTGGTAGTAGGAGTTACAAGCGGGCAAGAGAGGGATTAGAGACTCACAGGTCTCTTTGTGGTGGAGGAAGTGAAGCTAAGGGCTACAGAGTGGAGTCCTAACTAAGTCTTAAATCGACGGCGGGGCTCCGACCTCTTGGTCCTCGTCGGTGCGTCCTCCTCCCTCCCGTCAGTCCATCATCTTTGCGTCTGGGTGTGTGTCTGGGCGTCTTCTCTTGTCTCCTTCCTTTGGGTCCTTCAGGACATCTCGTGTGTCCCTTTCTAGCGAATATTGAATTAGGGTCACCCCGCTCGGCCCCCTTCATATGGGGACCGACCTCCTCCATTTATAGGCCAAGGAGGGGGTCGGTTAGTGGTGGCTTCCTAAAAAAAGGAGTCATCGGGCGATGGTAAAACTGAGTGTTCTATCCTAGGAAGCCATGTCCGCTCGTGGGCCCCGAGGTCGCCTGGTTGTCTCGTGTTCTTTATAGTGGACGTCGCAGGCAGAGTGGGGCCCGAGCGCCATCATTCGAGCTACGCCGACCCCTGGCCTCCGTAGCCTGGGGCTCGACGCAGCTTGTCTTGTTCTGCCGTGCAAGCAGTTTGCGTACTCAGGCCTAGTCATGATAAGTCATGAGTGCACCACAGGCCGGGGGGTGCACGGGTCATAAATGTGCCACGGTCTGAGGGGTTCGTAGGTCATGAGTGTGTTGCAGCCCGAGGGCCTCATAGGCCATGAGTGGAAGGCAGATCGGCGCCTCTGTCGTGGCTCAGTACCAAGTGTAGTTAATGCGTCCGGTCACTTATGTCGGGTCAGTCTCGGGCCGAGAGAGGGATCCACTCGAGTGATTTCCCTTCGGTTCGCTCGCCCCCTGTCTGGTTCTGCCATGCCCGACCCTAGGCTCGATGGCGTGGGGTTTGTTTGGGGTAGGTGCTTCCAGGGTAGACGTTTCCTTTCCTCTAGCTGACCGACGAGCCCTAGTTGCTAGAGGCTTTTCTTGCCTAGTGTGCTCGCTGGCCGATGGGCCCTAGGGACCAGGGATCTTATCCTCGAAAAAGTTGATCATAGTAAAATGGACTCAATTATGGCCAATGGAACTTGGGATCATCCTTATGGGTGCAAACCTATGGGATGTAAATTGTGTTCAAGAAAAAGCTTAGGTCTAATGGAACTATTGAGAAATACAAGGTGATGCTTGTAGCCAAGGGTTACACCAAAAATGAAGGTGAAGATTACTTTGATACTTATTAATTAGTTGTTCGTCTAATGACCATACATATGCCACTTTCCGTGGCTGTCTCACATGGTCTTATCGTTCATCAAATGAACGTTAAAATTGCTTTCCTAAATGAAGGGCTTGAGGAGGAGATCTACATGAATCAGCTTGATAGTTTTGTAGTAAATAGTCAAGATTGAAAGGTGTGTAAATTATTAAAATCTTTGTATAGCCTACAACAAGCATCTAAGCAGTGACACAAGAAATTTAATAAAGTTTTGACGTCAGTTGAATTTATTGTGAATGAGTTGATAAATGTGTTTATTATTGGTTTGGCAGAGGAGAAGGTGTGATCTTGTGTATACATGTGGATGATATTCTAATCTTTAGCAATATTACTAATGTGATTGAGGAAGTGAAATACTTGTTGTCTAGTGACTTTGAAATGAAATATTTGGAAGAGGTTGATGTTATTCTTAACGTAAAGCTATTGAGAAAAGGAGTAAATGGTAGGGTTACTCTTGTACAATCCTATTATATGGAAAAGGTACTGAGTCGCTTTGGATATAGTGATGGTAGACCTTCTCTAACTCTTTATAACACAAGCATGCTATTAAAGAAAATCACAAAATAACACAGGATCAATTGAGATAACCTCAAATTATTGTTCCTCTCGTATATTTGACTAGTGCAGTGAGACCTAACATCTCGTTTGTTGTGAGCAAATTCAGCCAGTTTGTTTCCAACTCGAGAGATGATCATTGGCATATGCCCTTGAGAGGGTATCGCACTGTCTATTACTAACTGAGTTATGAAATCCACTATACCAGGTATCCAATAGTAATGAAGAGTTATTGTGATACAAACTAGATATCTGATGCCGTTGAGATTTATGCCACAAATGGATATGTGCCTCACTTGGAGGCAGCATTATTTCATGGAAGTCTTGCAAGTAGACCATCTTAACAAGGTCAAAAATAGAAGCATAACTCAAAACATTAGATACTGCTATAGTTGAAGCTAAGCAGCTTCATAAACTCCTTATGGATTTACTAGTAGTTGAAAAACTGATGTTGGCTATCTCCATGAACTATGGTAATTAGACAATGATATTCAAAACGAACGATTCTTAGGGTCACGAGCCTATAAGGCATGCGAAAAGATGGTTGAAATATGTCACAAAACTGAGAAATTTTGGAATAATTGTGTTGGACTATGTTCATACATCTATGAATTTGGTAGATCAGATTACAAATGGGATGCCATGTAATGTGATATAAGGTGCATCGAGCAAAATGGGCTTGAGACCCACTTGAGGTCACTCTATAGTGGTAACATGTTCTATGTGATCGGAGATCGTGTGAAGTAGAGAGAGACCCTTAAAATAAAGTTCCTATATGACAAGATGATTAAAATCTTAATATAAACTGAGTGACTTAATTAAGCAGGGATGTTGTACAGTAGGACATCCTATAAGGAACACACCTATATGAGTTTGACTGTTAGTCATAGTTTATGTGAAAGTCGTCTAAAGGGGGTGAATAGGTGAAATCTAAAATTTACCACTTAATACAAAAACTCAAATCCCGGTTAGGTGTTAGAACGAGAAGCAGATCAATCGGAGTGAGGGAGAGGTGTTCTTCTTGCTAGTGTTGCTCTTAATGGTTACAGAATTACTTCAGTAGCAACACAAATGATTTTCAATCAAACACGAGCAAGCAAACTTAGAAGAGGGAAGGGAGAAATAAATCACAAGGAAAGGCAACACAAGATACAAATGATTTATTTACCAGAGTTTGGTTTCTAAAGGAAACCTACCTCTCTATTAAGGAGTCCACTTAGGATGTGTCTCTTTCAACTCTTTCCCTCTCTCAAGCGATCACCTAGATCAAGCTTGAGTTTCCTTTCTCAAATCAAGAGATTAAAGTCTTCGGGAGGACCTCCACACAAACTCAGAGTCTCCTGCTGGCCTTTACAAGAATGAGAATGAGATTAAGGGTGAGAAAGAAAATTGATCACAAGAGCACAAGAACTTAGCAACAACTCAAATAGATCACACTCGCAATGCACTGTATCTTCTTTCTAGCTTCATTCTAATGAATGTGGCACTTGGGAGGCTTTAAATGACTTGGTATTGTTGCAATGAATGTATGGATGGTTGGTGTATCTCTTATGTCTTTAATGTGCTGGTTGGGGTGTATTTATAGCCCTAACCACCCATGTAGCCGTTAGAATGAAGTGAGAAAACTACACTTTTTGTGGGTGCACTGGACCTCCTGCAGTGCTGGTCCGATGCACCACCAGACCTTGTCAGACTATTGTTGCAGGGAGCCGTTCTGACAGGGTCAAATGAATAATGTTAGTCTGGTGGCACACCGAACCTTGCCACATCAGATCCGGTCGTTGAATTCTGAAGATGATCACTGCTCTCTAACAGGTCCAGTGCATCAGACCAGGGGCCCGGTGCACCAGCTAAGTCCAACTTCTTCCCTCTCTGAAAAACTAGTCTGGATAGTCACCAAACCGGTCTAGTGTGCCAGACACCCGAAGCCAAAGTTCCTGCCATCTCTGCGCACAAAGGTCTAATACACCACCGGACTGGTCCAGTGCACCATAGTTTAATTGTTTCTCAGTAAACTTTGGCAAATCTTCTTCAATTGAATTTGACTGGTCTTGAGGGTGTTTATATAACTTAGACAAACATATCTTGAGTCTAACCAACTAGTCTTAGCCACAGAATTTGGACATTGTGAATTTTCTAAATCATATTCTATTTTTGATTCAACTTAGCTCCAAAAGGGTGAAACTTAGCTCCAAATAGGTTTCTAGGGGTGTTTGAACTTATCCAAAGTGTAAAACTATTGTATCTTTTCCTAGTTTTACTCCTATCTAGCTAGATTTGAGTTGATTTATGACTTAGAATCTATAGATTTGATCTTATGAACCTGTGAACAAATACTTGGCAAACTAGTTAGCTCATATGATTGTGATGGTCATCAAGCACCAAAAATATAGAAATAGGGTGTGAGATATGTGTAATCTCTAGATATTCATGAAACGCCTCAAAGTGTGACTTATATGCTTCAAACTGTGCTGATGCTTTTGCACCCTAGTACCATTAATGAGCTTTGGTCAACCTTATTAGCATAAAACTATGAATTCAAAGCATAGTTTATTGTCCAGTTGTGAATAAGTGTAGCTTTAGTTCTAGGTGGGTGCTCAATTTAACAGTCTCCGCCGAAACATCGGTAATATCAAAACAATAGAACTTCTGAGAGTATTTTTATGTTCCTTGAAATATTTGGTGAGAATTATTAGACTTAGATGGGTTAATCCATTTCATTCAATTAATATTTTATGGCCTATAATAAATGCTAGAGTGCTCAATTTAACAGTCTCCACCCAAACATCGGTATATCAAAACAATAGAACTTCTGAGAGTATTTTTATGTTCCTTGAAATATCTGGTGGGAATTATTGGACTTAGATGGGTTAACCCATTTCATTCAATTAATATTTTATGGCCTATAATAAATGCTAGAGAGTTTAATTCCACATTGCTAGTGAAAGAAAAAAATTAACCAACATAAAAGGTGGACTTAATGTACACCTTCTATGAAGTTGGAGAAAAACAAATTGGCATGCCACTTGCATGCGCGTTCCCTCGCCTCACCGAGTCAGGTCGGGCTAGGACGTAGGCGTGATGTGGCAGATTGATGACCATCAACACACACCAAAGAGCATTCAGGTTCAATGAACTAAACTCACCCTGCACCTATATAAGGGCCAAGGGGCATACACTCCTGCATTTTGCTACTCAGGTGAGGGCCAGACAATCACATTTTTAATAGTGCCGGCGACACGATTGCTTAATCTCTTCCCGCATCGAATCATTACTATACCAACCACACGTCGATATCGATATCAATCGACATATGTTTGCCACTAGGTATATCTCTTATTTTTCTTGTTTTCTTTAAGGGACGAGCAAACACATTTTTTAGGAGTGTCAGCGACACAACTGCTCACGACTGCTCGATCTCTTCCTGCATCGAATCATCAGTATACCTATTCTTCCTGCATCGAATCATCACTATACTGATTGTATGTCGATATTTTTTTGAAGCTTAAATTACTGTAGGGAGGGCCTACAATATTTTTATTGCTTAGTCAAAATAAAAAATAGAAAATAGAAAATAGAAAAAACAATTACAGGAAAGAAAACGAAAAATTACAATACATAGCACTGAATCTAGGTCCTAATTTTATCTCCTATCTCTGGATTGACTCGGTGACACAGTAGACGTAATTCTGTTTTGAACATTTCCCGACAATCATCCACCATGGCGGGATCTTATTAAACACCCAATTATTTCTACTTTTCCAAATGCACCAGGTTAGAAGGATGATAGCTTCTAGTCTCCATGGGACCTGCCAGCGTCTTCTAATCCTCAAAATGGTGTTGATTAAGTCAGTTGTCCTTGGCGGGGAGATTCCTATTAAGAGCTAGCATCTCCTAGCAAAGCTGCATCTGAAAAAAGATGGAGGACTGTCTCTTCAGCTTGTAGAATACAGTTGTCACAGGTGTATGAATCCAGGGGCATAGCTCGCTGTCTGAGGAGTGCCCGGGTATTTAATCTGTCTTTAAGCAGCAGCCAGAAGAAGATCTTGTGTTTAGGTTGATATTTTGATTTCCACATCCAAGTGAAGATAGGGTGGGTCCACTGGTTGCCCGTCAAATGAGAATAGGCCTTTTGCGATGAGAAAAGGCTAGAGAAGCCATTGCAGAGCCATTTGTCTCTCTGATTATTATGCGAAAGATTAACCAAAAGATCATGCAAAGCTTGAAACTGCTCAAAGGCCTTCGCCGACAGAGGAGTGTGAAACATCTCATGTGAGGCTGCCAGTCTTGCTTGGTGGATGGTGATGTCTTTGCTTGAGGCGAAAGACCAAAGTTCTAGGTATTGTGCCAATTTGCGCATACCATCCCAATTGTCATGCCACAAAAAAATTGTTTTTCCATCTCCGATCTCCACCCGAGCAATTCCTTTGAAAAATTCTAGAGTTTTGAGGACGTCTCTCCACCAGAAAGAGCCAACTGGTTTATCCGAGGGCAGCGAATGGCTATAATGATTGGCCCAGATGATGTTGATCCATAGGATGTCAGCTCTGTTGTAGAATTTATGCAGATTCTTCATAAGAAGGGCTTTGTTTTGTAGCTCTAAATTTATCACACCCAATCCCCCCTGAAATTTTGGCTTGCAAACTGTTTTCCAGGCTACTTGAGGATGTTTCTTTGCATTTAAATCTGCTCCTCTCCAAAGGCAGTGTCGTCTGAATTTGTCAATATGTTTGATCACCATTTTTGGGAGCTTGAGAATGCTCATGTAATATGTTGGAAGTGAGAAGACTGCATTAATCATTTGCAATCTGCCAGCCTGGGATAAGAAGACAGAGGTTGACGCAAGTCTTTTCTCAATTTTCTGAATAAGTGGAAGAAAAGCACCAAGGTTGGGTCTTTGTAATCCCAAGGGAAGCCCTAAGTAGGTGAACAGCATTGAACCAATTTTGCAGTGAAATGTATTTGCAAGGATTTTCATTTTTTGGTCCGTGACATTGATGGGATAAATATTAGATTTGTGGTAGTTGACATGTAGCTCTGTGGATTCAGCAAAAGAATTGAGCATCGCCTTTAGGAAGAAAAGTTGTTTAGGACAAGCTTCCATTATGAGGATAGTGTCATCTGCATATTGAATAATAGGGAAATCAGAACCACAAGTGTTCGATAGAGGGAGCCGGAGGATGCCACAATCACAAGCCTTGTTGACAATCGACTGCAGGAGATCTGTCGCAAGAACAAAAAGAAGGGGGGCAGAGGATCTCCTTGTCTGACTCCACGTTTGCTGTGAAATCGTTTCCCAGGGACGCCATTCAAAAGAACTTCTGAAGTGTCGGAGCCTAGAATCATAGAAACCCAGTGAATCCATTTGTCTCCAAACCCGTTGTGCCTCAAAACATCAATAATAGTTGCATGCTCCAATTTGTCAAAAGCTTTTTTCAAAATCCAGCTTTAGAACGACCATTTCTCTTCTGGACTTATGGCAAAGAGAGATGTATTCAAAAGCCCAGGCTAGACAATCCTGAATTGACCTTGCCTTTATAAAAAACCATATTGATTCTGATGAACTAACTTAGTGATCACATGTTGCAAGCGGTTGGCTAGGATTTTTGTCAGCACTTTAACACTTGTGTTAAGGAGGAAGATAGGCCTATAGTCACTAGCTGAAACAAGGGAACTGTTTTTGGGGATGAGAGTCACATATGAACCATTGATGCTGCGCATGCAGATTGATCCTTCAAAAAAATTATTACATAGTTCATAGAAATCCGGAGCAATCACCGGCCAACATTTCTTCACAAAGTCTATATTAAATCCATCCGGACCTGGCGATTTATTTGATGGTAGACATTTGATGATCTGATCAATCTCTTGACAAGAAAAGGGATGCTCAAGTTCTGACAGGTTATCAATCGGCTGAATCAAGGATGATAAGTTAAAAACCATGAATGTTTGTTGAGAAGTCCCAGTCTGCTCTTGAAGGCGTATCACATTGTATGTCGATATCAAACGACACAATATCTACCGCCGGGTATATCACATTTTTCTTGTTTCCTTTTCAAGTACTTCTACATTATATTCATGTTTATCCCGTTAGATCCACACATACACCTTCCTAATTGTTTAATATCAATTTTCTGGATTTAAATACAACTAGAAAAAGCCTGCCTTTCTAACATTGGGTCCTTGACCTTTTGATGACTATAATAGCTATAGGAAGTGTTTGGATACACGCTGATATTCATTGGGAACCATATATGATATTCATTATTTCAGATAAGGAACTACTATAACATTCGGATGAAATCCAACCAAACCTAGAACACGCCTTTCTGGTTGCTTTGGTCACTCCGGGTTATTACGGTCAACGAAGGGCGTAATCCAATCCTTCATGCAAATGCCATCAACTTGGCAAAAGCGTCAGACCGGTGAGGGAGCACTGGGCAATATCATGATGGGAAGGCGTAGTTGGATTTTGGTGGAGATTAAGTCATGGATTAGGCCAGAAATGGTCAGACATTGATTAATTGATAGAGCATCGGTGTTGCTAACTGGCTAGAGACAGCATACAGAATAGCGGCATAAACTAGCATTGCCACGAGCATTCGTGGACAGGGCTTGCTAGTCGGTGCAGCACAACATAAAAGCAACAACGAAGCTACAGGTGAGCCGAAGCATTCAGGAATCAGGATGCTCCCAGGCAGCCAGTTCACCCAAGCTACTCCGTTGGGCAGAGTTTCATGTACAGGTAAACTTCGGAGTTGATAGTCCAAAATCTAATATAGTCTCATGTTACATCTATAATCACGTGTAGATAATGAGTGAATTATTTTACGAAAATGATTGCAATACAGGGGAAAAAATATATGACCTATATACAGATACTGAGATACTCAACTGAAAGACTTGGAAGTACTTATGCCGCGAGCAGTTTCTGGATGTCCTTCTGCAAGAATAAAATCATATAGCAAGGAGGCTGTGAGCAACGTGAAATCGTAATGAAAACCGAAAACCGCAGGGAGGTCGGCACAAAGGGTTTGGATTTATTTCTTAAGCAAGTGGTCTATGAAATCATAACCGCAAGAAGTCAGGTGAGCGTGCGACTCGATGAGACACAAAAGTGGCCATTTTAAAACTGAAACCGACCGAAAGATTTCGAAGCCAATGAGTGTGTGGCAAAGCTGTCTTAATGCACTGAAATGTGACAGAAAGAATAGGTTGAAAGCATTTTTTTTTTTTGCTGACAGCACAAAACACGATGGAAGTCTAGAACTGATCCATTACTGCAACTTGAGAATATTTTATACCAAAGCCAACACTGGATGCTTCTTTTGACAAAGCGAGCTCCAGAACATCAGTAAAAGTCTCCCCTAGAGCAAAACAATCTTAATGCCACCGTTGGCACAGGGCTGCTTGAGCATGGGTAACTCATGTATTAGAATTATCACGAATTGATGAGCACTGTCATTGAAAAAGTCTTTTCATAGGCACATTCTATTCGTCAGCACTGCCAAACACGACTACTAGAGCCACTTGGAAATTCCATATGAAGCTCTCTGTTATAGCCTTGTAGGGCCAAAGAGTTAACAATTGAAGCCCAAATGTGACAAGGTTGATGATTTCAGGTGGATGCACAGCACCCTAGTTGCCTACCTATCGAATACTTTCTGTGCTATTGGTGTACCAAGCACCAAGCCTCAAGAAAAATTTAAAATGCCATTCCTCAAGCTGATCAGTAAAGCAACTTTATGAGCAAAACGTGTTAAATGACACTCCAAAAGATGTTTGTCGAAGTCATCATCCCTAAACGTGATGTACACAAAATCTATTATTATTTATTGGGTCCACAGGTGGTTGTTTTTTCTATCTTTTTGTTTCAAATTTAATACACAAAAACCAACTGTCGAGTACAGATTGATTTAGTTCTTAGTTTCATTGATTATTCAAAAATGTTTCATAGGTTATAGATATTAAGATTGCATGCTTCCGCTTAATTGACACATGATATGCTCACAAGATCACTACTTAATAGGGAAATGAATGATTGATAGCACTGCATAGGCATATGTAATTAAGTATTCATCACCTAATTAAGTATCTATCAGCCTTTATAACCATATGGAAAAGAAGAAAATGTTCATTTTGAGCAACAGAGTCCAAAAATAGACTGAATATACAAACAAAGAAGGTGTGCTGTAGAAAGCTAGAGATGTAATCACACACCTCAATCTGGAAAGGTGAAGTTGTTGGTGGATATCTCTCAATGACTTTGCCATTCTTATCCACTAAGAACTTCTCAAAATTCCATTTCACGAGATCACCCAAAAATCCTCCTGCACTGGACTTCAGAAATTTATAGATGGGAGCTGTATTAGGTCCATTGACATCAACCTGAAATTGTAGAAAGAAGAACAAAAGATACATCATGCACAAATATTTTTTTATTTGTAAAGTCAGATAATGTTAAGCAGGATAAACTATGGAACAAATGACTGAACTGCCTGCAATCAGCATACCTTGTCAAAAATCGGAAATTCAGCTTTGAATCTTGTACATGCAAACTGCTTAATCTGAGTATTTGATCCAGGTTCTTGTGCACCAAATTGATTGCAAGGAAATGCAAGGATCTCAAACCCTACATGTCAAATAGATTAACTATTAAACAACACAATGTAAAATGGCAACTATTAGCCCAAGAAGTCAAGGTTCGTGCTAACATCAACATTTCCTTTTCATGTATCTAAGAGAATGTGCATCAAAACTCTAAAGTTGACTTTTGAAACTAACTGTAGAGTCCAGGAGGATCCTCTTCATGACGACAACATTTGGAATGACTGTACACACTAAGGGCAGACCAGCCCAAAAAACAAGCAAGGGTCTGGTAACTACTGTGCTTTTACACCTACCGTAAACAAGGCCCAATGTCCACTTAAACAGAATAATGAGTGTGGGCCTGCCCTGGCTAGGCTCAATGTGGGTCCTCGCCCACAGAGATATATTAAGCTAGATGACTCAAGAAATATTGCAAAAAGCAATAGAAACCTTTAACCTCCGAGACCCACGCCCACTAGACAACAAAAATCAGGACAATCAGCAAATGCATCAACATGGTCCAGTAGAATAGGCGTACTTTTTTTCTCGAACTCCGCAGGAGAGCTACGTGTTATTTCATTAAGATAGAAGAAAAACACAAATACAAGAGGGAGAGGCATGAAGTCCTCCCTCTCCACACCAACTCTCTAGGTTACATACGTGCCAGGATATATGCGACAAACAAAAAGGTCACTATATAATAACAAGAGGTCTAATTGAATGATCCCATAAATTGGCATAAACAAGAAAAACAGCATATATTAGAGTTAAACTGCTGGTCTTGATTGTGTGGTTTTATGAGACAATTAGGATCAAACACACAATTTAAAGGGTACAACAACTTTAACTTTTGGTAACTCCTTTAATTGGAAATACAATGTTCAGTCTAGATTTCCTAAAAATGATAAGTATACACAACATTGTTCAGTGTAAATTGCCACACCTTGAGTCTTGTACTTCTCATAGATATGAGATAGTTCAGTGTAATTTGCTGTTGTCAACCCACTGAGATCCACAGATGAATGCCAAGTTAAATGCCAGCAAACATAAAAAAACAAAGAATGTGGTTGGTGAAAGATTTTTCAGTGAAATTACCATTGAGAAGCAACGTTAACAATCAGCAACACCTTATTCTTGAACTTTTTAAGAGGAACATCTTTTCCATCAATGTCCTGAAAAGTGAATAATTCTTTCAGATACAAGTGCATACATATTCGATCTCATATTAAGATAAAGTACCAAAGTAATTTCTTCATGTTTTTTTTGAATGCAAGTGGCAGGAGGTCTGCCTTTCAATTAAGATAGAAAAGGGTAGACTGAGTTTATAAGGAAAACCAGGCCCGAAAACCTTACACTACACACTTGCAAGGTTATTTCTTCATGTATCCGTATGTAAGATGGCAATAAAATACGACATGTGGAGAAAAAGCATTAGGGAAACATAAAATTCACAAACTTCGGATTTCACAACTAAACAAATGGTATCCCATAAAATTTCTCATAATAATCTCTCTTTGTTTTACTTTAATTTCACTGTGATCCTATGTGGACATGTATTGCATGTACAATTTTGCATTTTTGATATCTCTGCAACTAACCACCCTTCTATTTTAAGTAATTCACTAGGCATAGCTGGTTAACTGGTCTAATAAGTCTAGGGCTACAAGAATTTCCTAATACCGTCCTAGAACAATGTTTTATAATGCCCACCTTCAAACATGGCATGCACCTTAAATTTGCCAATAAGTTGAAAGGACATATAGAAATATTTACAAGTTCAATCAATTGAAAATATGCACATGAATGAACACATCATTGGACAGCACTATCCATGGTGGGTTTAATACTGTCATCTTAAAGCATGACTCAGATGCAAACTTATTTCTATCAGAAGGTTTGTTCTGTGAAATTTCAGCAAACCATCTGGTTGGTTAACATTACATGCCAATAAACGATAATATCCATTTTACAAATTACGTGGAATGGTAGTTGGAAAACAAGCACAGTGTACTTTGCATCCTTAAAATTAAGAAGAATGGGGAATCATTCAGTCTACTGCTACAACACTCTGCGCCCTTGATACCTAACCTTAGAAGGACCTGATCTGCAAAATTGGCTGACTCTGTTAACCTGATTTGGCCAACTTCAGCCAAGTTCCACAACAATATATCATAAAATTGATTTGCCCATGGTTACAGATTTGTGCCTACCTCGACAACTCCTTAGAACACATAATTCCACGAAACATCTACGATCGCTACACATTGCAACCCTGATAGTGCTAGTAATATTGCCATACACATTTGGTTTTGAAAACAATGCTTCAATAGCATCCACGTGATGGATGTTTCAGCCAATTATCAAAGTATCAAACAGTCAGCGCCAGGGAACATTAAAAACACCAATCAGTCTATGGTTGCAACGCCCCCACCTACCCAACAACAACACCCCAGCAATACCTAATACAGTAACAGCACGCAACAATCAGCGATACAAAACCGGACTAAATCAGACGGTGCTTCCGTTAAACCCCGCTTAAACGGCTTCAGGCATGTCACCACGTCACAACGCAACGCCATCCATTAGCAAAAATTACGGGGCCATGGCGAACGGAAATCTCAACAGAACAAAAGAAATAGGCCACCTTAACGGTGTAGTCGTAGATGCTCTTCTCGGTAGCTGCGGTGGCGTAGGCGACGCCGGGTGCCCGCTTGCGCGCCGTACGCGGCGCCGCGACGGAGGCCCCAGCCCAGCCCGTCGGGTGATGCGGGAAGCGCACAAAAGTGGATGCCCGTCCGGCGGCGGCCGAGGGGAGCCGCGAGGCGGTCGCGGCGGCGGCGGAGTTCGCGGCCGAGAGGAGGCTAGTGAACGAGGGAGCCATGTGGCGCGCGGCGCTGGTACGGCGCGTGGCGAGCAGAGAGCCAGAGAGAGAGAGATGTGGGAAGTGGCCGAGTGGGAACTCGGGGGCGGGCGGCCGAGCAGGGGGTGCTGCGGTGGCGAATAAAGGCTGTGGGCGGTGATGCACGGTGGACGGGTGGTGGTGAGGGTTGGCTTGGCGCCTGGCGGAGACAGATTGGCTTGCGGCGATTCTGGTTACGAGTGGTGTCAGCTGGAATTGTCTAGAGGTGAAGGCAGCGAGGTGCCGAGGTGTGTACTAAGTACACGTGACCAAGGCAACAACGAATGCAGGCTATTGATTCGAAATCCAATGGCTTGAATTTAAAACGCCGACGTGGCTGGCTGGAAACGTGAGTTTTGGTGATGCTTTCGTAATAAGGAAAGGAAATAAGAGCATGTCCGTGTCTTTTCAAATTTTACTCTCTAACCTATTATTTAGAGAGCTATTTATATAAATTTATTTTCTATATTTTTCTAATCTTCAGTAGCTTTTCTATATACTCTATAGTAGGGGTGAAAACGAAAACAGTAATTTTCGGATACTGGAAATCGTTTTCAAAGTTTTATTGAAATTTATGTCTAAATGGGAACGGAAACGTTTACCGAAAATATAGAAACGGAATCGGTAGAAAAACTCGGAATCGGAAACGGAAACGATTTGGGTCTCTTCCGGCCGAAAATTATCGTTTTTGTTCGGTATTTTTTAGAAAAATGTTAAATCTGAACGGATCTTTATAAATTCATAATAAAATCATCTTAGCTTAGAAAAATATAAAACTAATTTTATTATTTTCCTAAAATCAAGATCTATCTAATGATATATAGTTTATAATCATTTGAAACTTTTATAAATCTTATTTATATTTTTTACATATTATTACTCTTGATACATATATTCATAATTTGCACGAGAACTTAAGAAGAGAAAGGGTGAGCAAAAGGAAAATCGGCGCATCCCCACCGATGAGTGTGATTCATGGGAGAGGTTGAGTAAAGGACAACAATACATTCCCTTGGAGCCTTACATAACCATTGAGATGATGAAATTGAGGCCGGTTGAAAGGATCACGATACACAAGAGGAATGTGAATTGAGTTTCTCTAAAAAAACTTATGTAAATTAACCGTGAATTGTGGCCAACTTCACTTGAGTGCTTAATGCAAGGACTAAGTGCTCTCTATGAGCTAGTTCTTCACCGCTCTGGCAGAGTGAACCGTCCACAATTATGTACAATCATGAGTCTGGTCACCCACAAACTCTATAGGTTATCACTGTACTCCTAATGTAATACTCACTTTGTAAGAAAATCTAAAAGGAGAAATTATATTCCTTTATATACATGTGTGTCATCTAAATCTATCATTTCATGTGAACACCTCACTTTCACAAATAAATAATCAAATAAAGAACACTTAAATAAATTATACATCATGCTGGGATTTTCTTTTGTGTGCATATTGTGACAAAATAAAATAAAAATATGACAAGAAATAATTAAAGTCCATAATGGAATTTAAAATCTAAAAGGAATTGTAGAATTTAGAAAGGAGAAGGAAAGAGAGAAATATCATATAATATAAAACAAATTTATAAAAGAATAACTTTGGCACAACTTGGGTATAATCAAATAGAACATTCAGTCTAAGTGCTGATGTACCACAAGTTTGAATTTAAATTGAAGATTTGGATTCAAAAGAATTAAGAATAAAAGAGAGCAGAAAATAAAATCAAAAAAAGAAAAAATCGTCGCATGGCCCAGATCCGCGCTTTTCGGCCCAGTTCCCTATTCCCTTCACCGCACGGCCCACAAACCAGCTATCCTCACCAACCGCGCGTTCGCTGTGTCACTGACACGTAGGGCGCTCTGTCAGCTACCTTTCCCGTTGTGCACTGGAAGTCTTGGCCGACCGGTGGGACCCACGTCTAGGCGCTTCTTCCCCGCGGATATCGCCAACGGAAGCCAGTCCGCTCAGCTTTGGTCGCCGCGATTTCCGGATCACCAGGGTCGCCAGCTAGCGATGGTCTTCTCTGCTGCGTCCGGGTCTCGGGGTATATAGTCCACCTTGGGCACGTCTGGTCCTCCATCGAATTAGGGCATCGCTGCCTCATCCGAAGCACCATTAGCGCGCCGGACGGGCTAAGGGTTCCACCGCCGCGATGCCAACTCGATTCCGGCGCGTCGTCTGCCTGCTTGGCGTTTGGAGTAACCCAAGGGAGACCTGGGGAGCGCGTTCGTGTACCGGGGAAGCCAAGGGGCCTGTCCGGCGTGGGGCAATTGCTCGTCGACGTCGTGTCTGCCGCGCGCCCACTGACCGTCGCAGTCCGGGGCATCGTCGATTGAACCATGGTATGGATCCATCATCTTGATCGCATAGCAATTCCTAAAGCATAGCGCTAGGGGTGTTGGGTATTGGTCAGTCTGCATCATCGTCTAGAACTCCGGTGGGACTCCACCGCACCGACGTGGCGCACCGCCAGCGTTCGTGAAATTCGGATCGGGCGGGAGTGGGCCGTCCCTTGGTGAATCTACGGCAGGATTAAAACCCGAATAACGCTTCAGTACTTTAAATCTGGACCATGCATCTGCGGATGGATGGATCTGATCATGGTGCACTATGGCCGGTGGATCGCTATCTAACGGGCGTAAGCGCATACCGCTTCGTGGTAGATTTAATCTAATCTGGTTCGTTGGGACGGATCAGAAGGTCAGGATCTCCCGATACCGCTTCACCGGCGTTATTTTATAAAAGAGACCTTGTGGAAAACAAAAATTAACACGCAGTCCATGCATCAGTGGTCTGAGTCTCGAGAATCTTTATAGTTTAGACCCTCCACTTCTCGTAAATTGAGGCCCAGTCCAGAAAACTCGAAAACCAGAAAAAAAAACAAATAGAAAATAGATTGTTAATATAAAAATAAGTGCTAGAATTTGTATAAATCATAGAAAATTCATATAAACTCCAAATTAGTCCATTCCAGTTCCTAAATTTTTGTAATATTATTGTGTACCCATTTGTGCCACTGTTTTGACATGAAAGTCTTATTAAAATTTATCTCCTAATTAATCTAGTATTTAGCACATAAAACCTTCAGAAATTCATATCTTAAAATCTATAACTCCAAAATTAAGGATTCTTGTTCCTATGATCCTATTTTAATGTCTAGATTATTACTGTGTATTTTATTTACATGTTTGGTGTGATGTTAATTTTTGCTATACTATGTATGTATTGTGTTGATGCGAGTAGACGAGCAAGCTACTGAGGATTCTGAGATTCAGCTGGTAGAGACTGTTGTGCAGGAGCTCGTTGAAGGCAAGTTGTGCCCTTGATCACTTCTTTTACCCATTCATGTTCTTATTAATCATAATGATCTGTATAGGTTAATTTTGATGGGACCCAATAGGTTACCCTAGACTTTGACTATCTTTATACCTTGTTTCACCACTGGTTTTACTACTAAATTTTTAGGTAGTACATGCTATTGCTTTATGTGGCTTTAGGTATAGAGATATTCATCACTCATTATTATACTTTTATTATCTATTTATTCTTTATTGTTCATGATAAGATCATTATGTTAATGGGAACATGGAGAACCACCCGGGAAAACAGTGCTACCATAAGGGTTTAATGGGACGCCCTTGGCTTATTAACTAGGAAAGCTAGTGGATGACTACCTTACCCGAAAGGGGCAAGGGCAGTAGGGGAGTGGTCAGTGTAGAGAGGTCTTTGGGTTGATTTTGCTGCGATGGCGGTCAGGCGAGGGATTCCTGCACTGGAGCTTCCTATAAACTGTAGCGGGTTTTTTGAAGCTAGTGGAACTTTGTAAAGGCCTCGTAGTGGTACCCTGCCTCGCTTCCTAGGTAGAGGTGTATGGGGTCTGATCAACTCCGTGGCAAATAGGTAACACGACTTGTGGGTAAAGATGCGCAACCTCTGCAGAGTGTAAAACTGGTATACTAGTCGTGCTCACGGTCATGAACGGCTCGGACACTCACATGATTAATTTATGGAACTTAAACTTAATCTGCCATTTCATTACATTTGGGATTATTTTATTATTACTTTTACTTATTATTACTATGGTTCGGTATTTACTTACACTTAGTAACTGCTAATAAAATTTTGACCAACTTATAAAAGCAATGCTCAGCTTTAGTCTTTATTTCATTGATCTGCCTTACACATCGCATGAACTTCCATCTTTGGTGAGTTCATGCACATTATTCCCCACAACTTGTTGAGCGATGAACATGTGTGAGCTCACTCTTGCTGTCTCACACCCCCACAGGAGAAGAGAAGGTGGTCGAAGAGGAGCCGCCTAACACTGAGGCTTTCGACTTGATCTAGGTGGCATCTCCCAGTCAGCTTTATGGCGCCAGGGAATAAGATATAGTTCGCTTTATTTTATCATTTATTTTGTAAGACTTCCGCTATGTAATAAGTACATTTATGACATCTATGACATTTATCTCTACACACTCTGTTATTATATGTGTTGTCTTCTCTGGCGCATATATGAGATGCACCTGGCTTTGTTCCTTAAAGCCCGAGTGTGACAGCTAATCACCATCGAATCGTCTAGGTGATACCGATCACCAAGAGTAAGCAAGCACTAGACTCTTACTTGACAATGCTAAGTGTTGAAGGTTATTTGATAATGTTTATATAGGGTAGGTCATGAGATCAAAAGTTGAAGGTAAAGGCACGAAAGACACGAAGGTTTGGACATGTTCGAGCTCTCGATGTGAGATAATACCCTACATTATACATGTTGTTGTTGTATTCTGATCTAATGATCTGATGCCCTCATAGGGTTTCCTTGCCCCTCCTTTTATATTTTGAGGGACGGCAGTTACATGGTAGGCACTAAGTAGGTTACCAAGTTGGTGATGGAACCGAGTCAGTACCGAGTTATATATATGTCCAACTCTATGTTCACAAGCTTATCTCTTCATCTATAGAGATATTTGTTATATCTCTTTATTTGTAGATATCTTTGTCATATTTCTTATTCTCATGAGATCTTTACCATGTCTCTTATTATCATGAGATATTTGCCATGTCCATGCTTCTAGAATCCTTGTATCTTTGGGCTCCCTCCCGGTCTTGATTGCTAAGCCCTTAGGCTGAATCCAATGGTTCCCTCTTTCAAATCCCCTTATTCGTACTAAAATTGGTCGTTGAATGCTATCTTCATGGACAACTCTTTGTATCAACATACATATCATTTATCTGGTTCTAGAAGGTTTAGATTTTTAGACAACTAGAAGAGAAATGACAGCTCCTGAAGTGGTATGTTCTCCTTTGCTAATCTAACTCCCTCTGCTTCTTAAGCACCGAAATACTTTTAGTACTGTCTAACAAAAAATGTAGGTTTTTGCTAGGATGCGCGGATACTTCTGTTGGGGACCATAATTAGGGGTACCCCCAAGACTCCTAATCTCAGCTGGTAACCCCCATCAACACAAAGCTGCAAAGGCCTGATGGGCGCGATTAAGGTCAAGGCTCAGTCCACTCAAGGGACACGATCTCGCCTCGCCCGAGCCCAGCCTCGGGCAAAGGCAGCCGACCCCGGAGGATTCACGTCTCGCCCGAGGGCCCCCTCAAGCAACGGACACACCTTCGGCTCGCCCGAGGCCTAGTCTTCGCAGAGAAGCAACCTTGGCCAGATCGCCACGCCAACCGACCATATCGCAGGAGCATTTAATGCAAGGATCGCCTGACATCTTATCCTGACGCGCGCTCCAGTCGACAAGGCCGAAGTGACCGTAGTCACTTCGCCGCTCCACTGACTGACCTGACAGGAATACAGCGCCGCCTGCCCTGCTCCGACTGTCGTGTCACTCGCCAGAGTGAGGTCGACAGTGAAAGGGAAATGTGCCCTTGGGCCATTTCTAAGTATTTTGGTGATTGAGTGTCAACACAAGTGCTTAAATGTGAATCAATGCCCATGGATGAACAAAAAGAAAATCTAGAGCAAAGGTATGTTTCTAAGTCTTAGTACATTGGTTTTGTGTACTAATATACTTGTCTAAGTATTGGAAACAGGAAGAAAAAGAAAAGGAAAGAGGTGGCTGTGTACAGCCAAGGGGCTGTTTCGGTCTGGGGCACCGGACTGTCCGGTGGTGCACCGGACAGTGTCCGGTGCGCCAGGCTGCCTCGGCCGAAGTGGCCACTCTCGGGAATTCGCCGACGGCGTACGGCTAAAATTCACCGGACTGTCCGGTGTGCACCGGACTGTCCGGTGAGCCAACGGTCGGCTAGGGCCAACGGTCGGCCGCGGACTCTGCGCGCGACACGTGGCCATGCCAACGGTCGGAAGGGGGCACCGGACTGTCCGGTGTGCACCGGACATGTCCGGTGCGCCAACGGCTCCCAGATCAGCAACGGTCGACTGCGCTGTTTAAGGAAGGAAATCGGGCACCGGACAGTGTCCGGTGTGCACCGGACTGTCCGGTGCGCCCGACGACAGAAGGCAAGATCAGCCTTCCAGATTTGCTCTCAACGGCTCCTAGCTACCTTGGGGCTATAAAAGGGACCCCTAGGCGCATGGAGGAGAACACCAAGCAACCTTAGAGCATTCTTGATCATCCACACTCAGTCTTTGCGCATTCGTTTGTCATTCTCAGTGATTCGAGCTTGTTCTAGTGTGAACTTTGAGATAGTCTCTTGAGCTCGTTTCTTGGCCGTGTGTGTGCGCATTTTGCTGTGGATTTGTGTGTGTTGCTTCCCTCCCTTACTCCGTGCTTCTTTGTGAAATTCAATTGTAAGGGCGAGAGACTCTAAGTTGTGGAGATTCCTCGCAATCGGGATTGAGAAAAGAAAAGCAAGAACACCGTGGTATTCAAGTTGATCATTGGATCACTTGAGAGGAGTTGAGTGCAACTCTCGTCCATTGGGACGCCACAACGTGGAGTAGGCAAGTTTTTGTACTTGGCCGAACCACGGGATAACCACCATGTCATCTCTGTGATTGATCTCTTGTGGTTATTGTGTTTTGACTCCTCTCTAGCCACTTGGCCATACTTGTGCTAACACTTAACAAGTTTTTGTGGCTTAAGTTTTAAAATTGACAGGATCACCTATTCACCCCCCCCTCTAGGTGCTCTCAATTGGTATCGGAGCCGTTCTCTTCAAGAAAGGGACTAACCGCCCGAAGAGATGGATCCTAAGGGGAAGGGAATCGTGATCAACGATAAGGAGAAGGAGTCCTTCGTCAACGAGCCAAAGGATGACAAGTCCAACGACTCGGGCTCGGGTCATAGACGAAAAGATGGGAAGAAGAAGAAGACAAGGCGCATCAAGGAGATTGTCTACTACGACAGCGACGAATCTTCCTCTTCCCAAAAGGACGACGACAACGACTACAGGAAGACGGTCAATTCGAACTTTTCATTTGATTATTCTCGTATTCCACATAGTTCGAATTCGCATTTGCTTTCCATTCCTCTCGGCAAACCTCCACACTTTGATGGGGAGGACTACGGATTTTGGAGTCACAAAATGCGTAGTCACTTATTCTCTCTTCATCCAAGCATATGGGAGATTGTAGAGAATGGAATGAAATTTGATAGCTCGGATAGTCCTATGCTTATAAATGAACAAATCCATAGAAATGCACAAGCTACTACTGTTCTTTTAGCATCTTTGTGCAGGGAAGAATACAATAAGGTGAGCGGCTTGGACAATGCCAAGCAGATATGGGACACCCTCAAGATCTCTCACGAGGGCAACGACGTCACCATGCTCACCAAGATGGAGTTGGTAGAGGGCGAACTTGGAAGATTTGCTATGATAAGGGGGGAGGAGCCAACCCAAACATACAACCGGCTCAAAACCCTTGTCAACAAGATAAGGAGCTATGGAAGCACGCGATGGACGGACCACGACGTCGTCCGCCTAATGCTAAGGTCCTTTACCGTTCTTGATCCTCATTTGGTGAATAATATTCGTGAGAATCCCAGGTACACCAAAATGTCGCCCGAAGAAATTCTTGGAAAATTTGTAAGCGGGCGGATGATGATCAAGGAGGCGAGGTACGTCGATGACGCGTTGAACGGTCCAATCCACGAGCCTCAACCCATTGCTCTCAAGGCATCGAGAAGCAAGGAGGCACTACCAAGCAAGGTGGCGCAAATTGAGGCGGTCGGGCTTAATGATGAAGAAATGGCTCTCATCATTAAGCGCTTCAAGACGGCGTTAAGGGGTCGCAAGGAGCATCCCAACAAGACCAAGACGAAGGGGAAGCGTTCATGCTTCAAGTGTGGTAAGATTGGTCACTTTATCGCTAATTGTCCCGATAATGATAGTGACCAGGAAAAGAAGAGTGGGAAATGGGAAAAGAAGAAGAATTACAAGAAGGCAAAGGGCGAGGCTCATATTGGAAAGGAGTGGGATTCGGATTGCTCCTCGTCCGACTCCGACAACGAAGGACTCGCCGCCACCGCCTTCAACAAGTCATCCCTCTTCCCCAACGAGCATCACACGTGCCTCATGGCTAAGGAGAAGAAAGTAAGTACTCGAAACTCTACTTATGCTTCTTCTAGTGAGGATGAGTCTAGTGATGATGAAATAGACTATTCATGCTTATTTAAAGGATTAGATAGATCTAAGATTGACAAAATTAATGAATTGATTGATGCTTTAAATGATAAGAATAGGCTACTAGAAAAGCAAGAGGATCTCTTGTACGAAGAACATGATAAGTTTGTAGAGGCTCAAAAATCCCTTGCATTAGAAATTAAGAGAAATGAAATGCTTGCTTGTGAATTGTCTACATGCCATGATTCAATTTCTAAATTAAAGAGCATCAATGATGACTTAAATGCTAAACTAGTAGAAGCACAAAAATCCAACTCTTGTGTTGAACATGTTGAAATTTGCACTAGGTGTAAGGATGTTGATAGTAATGCTTGTAGTGAACACTTAGTTTCCATTTCAAAATTGAATGATGAATTAGCTAGTCTTAATGCCCAACTTAAGACTAGCAAGAGTGAATTTGAAAAACTAAAATTTGCAAGGGATGCCTACACTATTGGTAGACACCCCTCAATTAAGGATGGGCTTGGCTTCAAGAGGGAAGCCAAGAACTTAACAAGCCATAAGACTCCTATCTCCACCAAGGAGAAAGGGAAGGCTCCTATGGCTAATAGTGTTAAGAAGAATCACGCTTTCATGTACTATGATAGGAGATACTCTAGAAATGCTTTTAGAAGTAATGATGTTTTTGATTCACATGCCTATGACTCTTATGCTATGACTGCTTCTAGTTCTCATGTTATGCATGGTAGAAATATGTTTAGAAGAAATGTTGTCCACCAAATGTCTAGGAGAAATGTAGTTCATAATGCTCCTAGGAAAGTAGTGAATGAACCTTCTACAATTTATTGTGCTTTAAATGCTTCCTTTGCTATTTGTAGAAAGGATAGGAAGATAGTTGCTAGGAAGTTAGGGGCAAAATGCAAGGGAGACAAAACTTGCATTTGGGTCCCTAAGGATATTTGCACTAACCTTGTAGGACCCAACAAGAGTTGGGTACCTAAGTCCCAAGCCTAAATTTGCCTTGCAGGTTTATGCATCCGGGGGTTCAAGCTGGATTATTGATAGCGGATGCACAAACCATATGACGGGGGAGAAGAAAATGTTCACCTCCTACGTCAAGAATAAGGATTCCCAAGATTCAATTATATTCGGTGATGGGAATCAAGGCAAGGTAAAAGGGTTAGGTAAAATTGCAATTTCTAATGAGCACTCAATTTCTAATGTGTTTTTAGTTGAGTCCTTGGGATATAATTTACTATCTGTTAGTCAATTATGCAACATGGGGTATAACTGTCTATTCACAAATGTAGATGTGTCTGTCTTTAGAAGAAGTGATGGTTCACTAGCTTTTAAGGGTGTATTAGACGGTAAACTTTATTTAGTTGATTTTGCAAAAGAGGAGGCCGGTCTAGATGCATGCTTAATAGCTAAGACTAGCATGGGCTGGCTGTGGCATCGCCGCTTAGCACATGTGGGGATGAAGAACCTTCACAAGCTTCTAAAGGGAGAACACGTGATAGGGTTGACTAACGTACAATTCGAAAAAGATAGACCTTGTGCAGCTTGTCAAGCAGGTAAACAAGTGGGAGGAGCACATCACAACAAGAATGTGATGACCACTTCAAGACCCCTAGAGCTGCTGCATATGGACCTCTTCGGACCCGTCGCCTATTTGAGTATAGGAGGAAGTAAGTATGGTCTAGTTATTGTTGATGACTTTTCCCGCTTCACTTGGGTGTTCTTTTTGCAGGATAAGTCTGAAACCCAAGGGACCCTCAAGCGCTTCCTCAGGAGAGCTCAAAATGAGTTTGAGCTCAAGGTGAAGAAAATAAGGAGCGACAACGGGTCCGAGTTCAAGAACCTTCAAGTGGAGGAGTTCCTTGAGGAGGAAGGGATCAAGCATGAGTTCTCCGCTCCCTACACACCACAACAAAATGGTGTGGTAGAGAGGAAGAACAGGACGCTAATCGATATGGCGAGAACTATGCTTGGAGAGTTCAAGACCCCCGAGCGTTTTTGGTCGGAAGCCGTGAACACGGCTTGCCACGCCATCAACAGAGTCTACCTTCACCGCCTCCTCAAGAAGACGTCGTATGAGCTTCTAACCGGTAACAAACCCAATGTATCTTACTTTCGTGTTTTTGGGAGCAAGTGCTACATTCTAGTGAAGAAGGGTAGAAATTCCAAGTTTGCTCCCAAAGCTGTAGAAGGGTTTTTGTTAGGTTATGACTCAAATACAAAGGCGTATAGAGTCTTCAACAAGTCATCGGGTTTGGTTGAAGTCTCTAGCGACGTTGTATTTGATGAGACTAATGGCTCTCCAAGAGAGCAAGTTGTTGATTGTGATGATGTAGATGAAGAAGATGTTCCGACGGCCGATATACGAACCATGGCGATTGGAGAAGTGCGGCCACAGGAACAAGATGAACAAGATCAACCATCTTCCTCAACTATGGTGCGACCCCCAACTCAAGACGATGAACAGGCTCATCAACAGGAGGCGTGTGATCAAGGGGGAGCACAAGATGATCATGTGATGGAGGAAGATGCGCAACCGGCACCTCCAACCCAAGTTCGAGCGATGATTCAAAGGGATCATCCCGTCGACCAAATTCTGGGTGACATTAGCAAGGGAGTAACTACTCGTTCTCGATTAGTTAATTTTTGTGAGCATTACTCCTTTGTCTCTTCTATTGAGCCTTTCAGGGTAGAGGAGGCCTTGCTAGATCCGGACTGGGTGTTGGCCATGCAGGAGGAGCTCAACAACTTCAAGAGAAATGAAGTTTGGACGCTGGTGCCTCGTCCGAAGCAAAATGTTGTGGGAACCAAGTGGGTGTTCCGCAACAAACAAGACGCGCACGGGGTGGTGACGAGGAACAAGGCTCGACTTGTGGCAAAAGGTTATGCCCAAGTCGCAGGTTTGGATTTCGAGGAGACTTTTGCTCCTGTGGCTAGGCTAGAGTCAATTCGAATCTTGCTAGCATATGCCGCTCACCATTCTTTCAGGTTGTACCAAATGGATGTGAAGAGCGCTT